>NC_134703.1:146987058-147305272 GCF_043290135.1 Rhipicephalus microplus | reverse complement strand
ACTGGGGAGGCCCACGGGCTGTTAGAGGGCTCAATAACGCCGCGCTTCAACATGTTGTCAACTTGTATCGCGATTATACGACGCTCAGATGCCGATATCCGATACGGATGCTGACGTAAAGGAGCCTGAAAGTCAGTGTCGATTTATTGAGATACTGTGGAAGCACAGCCTAAAGTCAGTTGCTGGTGGTCGAAGCTGGCGCGGAAGCGCTCGACAAGGGCAATGATGTCGGCGTGCTACTGGGCCGTAAGGTTGGTGTCGATGCAGCGCGAAATTGCGTCAATAAATGATGGGGAAGAGGGTGACAAGGAGCAATCAACAGCGTCAATAGGTAGCATAGTCGAGTGGTCAGGAACTACACGTGCACTCGAGGGATCCATGTCATCGGCAAAGCCCAAGCACTTGCACTTGATCCATCGTGAATGCTCAGAACGGCGAAAGGGATCAAGAAGCACTTGTGGTGGAAAGCGGTTTCAGAAGGCGTAAAAAGAACAATTGAGCCATTAAAGACATCACAGGAAAGGGAAACTAAGGCGGGTGACAACGGGGGCATAGAAGTGCCGGCGGCAACGAAAACTTTTGCAGGTGAAAGGGGCAGTCGAGTGAAGCAGCGTCGCATAACGGCGAGAACTCCACTTCAGCCCAAGCATAGCTGATGACGGCATGATGAGTGCAGAGAAAGTCCCAGCCTAATATAATGTCATGGGAACACTGCGGGAGCACTACAAACTCGACGGCATAAATAACGTCAGCAATAACGACACGTGCTGTGTATGCAGCAAAAGGGCGAATTGTTGCTGGCTCGCAGTGCTTAAAATGAAGTTGTGAAGAGGCATTGCAGCTTTTTTTAGTCGACGGTAAAGTTTCTCAGTCATTATAGACACTGCGGCGCCAGTATCGACCAATGCAAAAACAGGTATACCTTCAACTTAGACAGCAACGACGTTGGACGGTGAAAAGCAAAGTTTTGTGGAATTGGAAAGATTTGCAGTTCTTGCCCCGGAACTGCGGCTCCTAGTTTTCCTCAGGGACAGGGCGAGGTTGACATAGCATAGGGGAAAGGGGATAACGTTGAGGTGAATGCGACTGGTGTCTGTTGAAGTTCTGGCGAGGTGAAAATGTGTCCATGGTGGCGGGCTCGCCAGATACAGCAGGCTCAGGTCGTGGTGGGAAATCGTAAGTGTTGGGCCGGACGTCGTCACGCAGGAAAAACTCACTCCGTCGACGAAACCGCGCTACGCGACCTGCAATTCCACAGGTGAAGCATATGGGGCGGTTCTCTTGAGTGCGCCAAGGGTTCTGGAAGCACGGTGGTGGTGATTGGAAAAAAAGACGGGCAGCCTGGTGCATAGGCTCAGGCGATACGACAAAGGGGCGCGTAGACGTAGGCGTTCGCGACAAAGAAACGTGGGCGTTTGCGACAGGGGGGCATCGGGTTCCATTCAGTGCTTCGGCATAGGTCGATGCAGCAGCCACAGGTGGTGCGTGAACTGTTGGTAGCACCTCGGACAATTGCTCCTGGACGACTCAGTGTATTGATGGCGCTAAATTAGATGGGGCACCTTCGGAGGTATAAGGCACGAGGGACAACTGGCGTGCGACCTCTTCTCATACAAATTGCTTGATCTCGAGAAGCAAAGTTGTGTGGTCTACAGCAATGCCAGCCGACGTTAAAGTGGAGATTGTTGCACATGGCGTGCCGGCACGACAAGTGGTGCAACGCTGTTTCCAGAGCTCATCATAGCTCTGACAAAGTTGGATCACTTCCACTACCATTTGCGGGCTCTTGACGACAAGCATATGAAATGCGTCGTCAGTCACGCCTTTTAAGATATGTTTGATCTTCTCGGCTTCTGTCATGGCCGAGTTGACACATTGGCAAAGGTCAACCACATCTTTGATATAACTGGTGTAATTTTCACTATTCTGCTGAACCTTAGTACGCAAGCGCTGTTGGCCCGTAGTTTGCGAAGCGCTGGAAGGCCAAACAAGTCCGCAAACGCTGTTTGGAAGGCCGACCAGCCAAGGCGGCCGCCTGCTGATCGTCGTCCGTGGACATAGTAGCAACTGGAGGCAACGTACGGTTTTGCAATTCCAGAATTATGCGTTACCCCGCACCTCCACCAATTAAAAGGAGGCGTTTTAGAGCGGCACTCTTTTATATAACAGGAGAGCGGCCACGACAAGTCAAGTGGTAATGGCAGAAACAGCCTGGGCACCGAGCCAACAAAACGCCGTCTTCCTCACAGACCGAGTGATACCCTCTGCCTTTCTGAGTAGCACTCATCTTCACTATAACAGAAATTAGTAATTGGTCCTTTTGCCCAAAACCGAATTCGTACTTCATGAAACTTGCAGTGATTGGAGGAACTGTATTTAACTTTGACAAGTTCACAAACACAAACTGTTGCCATGGTCGAGAAACAGAACTGATATACCAGAATGCTAGAACCCCATGCTTTGACAGCAAGATCCCAGTTCACTGCAGCATGCATAATTGTTGATAAAGTTAGCTTTGTGGTCAGACTGAACTTTAATTAAAAATAAGCCCCCAGTAAGAGCTTTTATAAAAGCATATATAACTAGAAGTAGTGCAGTTTCTGTGAAACATATAAACTATAATGAACTGGTCTACCCAAGCAGAAACCCATGTAATGCTCACTGCAGTTAATGGAATCAATCAAATAGCTTGGCCTCTAGCTTCGCTTGCTACAGTTGGAAGCTATGTTACTACACTCTATAAAGTAATCTTGTTATATGGTGCAACAATAGAAAACTTCATTTACACAGTATGGGCCTGTGCAAATTGTTTGGTAGGGTTGCACCTAAGCAACACTTAAACTACACAGTATACTAGCCAGTATGCTCCAGTGACCATTCGGAATTATGGTTAATTTAATATCACTTGCAACCATCCCCGGTGTTTTCTTTCTTTTATTTTTCTGAAAGACAGCAAGAACAATGCCTTGGTGCATGCTTGCCTAAATTATGAGATTCTTACAATAATGTAGCAGGTTCTGCCTTTTGGAGCAGTTTGGCAGAATCGGCACAGCTATCCCATCACTGCCACAGCAAACTTTCATTGAACAAGCAGTGAAATGTTACTCAAATCCAATAAATGCTCTTAACAAGCTGGAATATTGTGAGAATCTGCCAATGTGAAAGTGAGTTCAAAGTCATAGCGGTTGCTGAAGCCATTTGTATCTTTCATACTCTTAAATTTGCAAACAACTACACTCAAACCTAAATATAACTAAACCAGATATAACGAAATACCGGTTGTAATGAAGTAAATTAAGTCTAGTCTTACAATAAATATAGTGTTAAGAGTATACGTCTATAACAAATTTTCGGATATAACAAACTTATTTTCATGTAAGATGCAACTTTGTTGTAATGAGGTTTGAGTGGACCGAGTCCAACACACACAGTGCGTATTGACGGCAGTGAACAGAATTCCATTGCACCACTTTTAGCATCTAGCCACATGTATATCAGGGGGTACTAAATAGAGCCCACATTTTGTACGCATTGACGTTCAGTTAGAAAAATTCCGCTACTCATCCCTGCTTGCAATGACGTCATGAAATGCAGAATTCTGTAGCAGTCTAAGAATGAAATGTTGTCGCAGACTGTAGAAGTCCAAATAAGCATAGAAGGTTCTTACTTCATCAATGCGTTCCTTCGTCACCTCAGGAATGAGGTATGTGAAACCGGTGCCAACAAGCTTGCTCCCGTCCAAGCACAGGCTCCGGTCTGATAGAAGCTCCTGGAAACGAAAAACATACATAAGGGTGTAGAAGAGCTAAAGAAGCCCTTTTTACAAATTCACTCAAGATGGAAATGAAAAAAAAAAAACATAGGACCTGAACCCACAACCACCGCAAAGTACATTGGCTTGGCCTCCACGAGCAGTCTTTTTTCCTCCATCCAATTCCACATTTAGTTTGCTTTAAATGTGGCGAATCATCACATATGCCGTATACAGCCTTCATGCATCAACCTACAGCAGATGCAACAATGCAGAAAGGAGAGTGCTTCTCCTCCTCTAGACTAGCAGTGGATTCACTTGTTAGTTTGTTAGTTGAGCGCCAGATACATGTATTAAATGCACACGCACGAAAATTGCATCTGCATGTAATCGCTACTAGATTTAGTGCAAAAAAAGTATATATTATTGTAGATTGAAGAAGCAGGTAGGCATTTCATCTTGTATCCGTATAAATTTTCTCTTTGTGATAAATCTGGTAATAACAATGTTAGACCAACTAGTCCAACAGCAGGAATGGTGCAAGGGGAGGTTAATGTAATTGATTACTCTTCTGATTGAGGTAATTGATTGATGATTGATTTGTGGGGTTTAACGTCCCAAAACCACCATATGATTATGAGAGACGCCGTAGTGGAGGGCTCCGGAAATTTCGACCACCTGGGGTTCTTTAACGTGCCCCCAAATCTGAGTACAAGGACCTACAACAATTTCCGCCTCCATCGGAAATGCAGCCGCCACAGTCGGGATTTGATCCCGCGACCAGCAGGTCAGCAGCCGAGTACCTTAACCACTAGACCACCGTGGCGGGGCTTCTGATTGAGGTAGCTGTAACCGGTTACTTTTATTTCTCTATTCTGTGTAATGAGTAAAAGTATGCCAAACGTACATGTGGCCCACGGTTCCCCTTCTTGGAAGGAACGTGCAGCGAGTACGGGCGCCAAGGGTGTAGACAAGTTTTCTTTTTTTTTTTTTTTGAGGGGGGGGGGGAAGGGGGTTGTTGTAAGTTTTTGTTCTGAAGTGGGGGCTTGGCAGGCAGATGTGGTCGAGTGTCACTTTGTGCTCTGTATAGACTATTTTACCTAAGACATATGGGTGCCGTCATATTGGGCTGTGACATTTTCTTATTTTTGTACATTGTGACGAAAATCAATAAGATCATGAAACATGGTATCCACTAACCCAACCGTTATCATGCTTATGCGTCCAGTGTAGCACTGTTTGTTTAGTTGTTAAAGATAGAAAACAAAAATATGACAGCACTGAAATCCATTTATAGAGAAGTCTCTACCATGGGAAAAATTACACCATCTCCCCAAAGGGGACCATAGGGTGATGCAGAGCATCATAGTTGTGTAGCGCAAGCAGTTTGTTTTTTCAATGAAGAAACTCGCTAGCAGACGCTGCCTGTGTCGGCTTTGTGAGACACCGTGAGGAGGAATGCCTAGAAGAGAGGGCCAGGCACACTCATTTGGTTCCAACTCACATGGGATGCACTGAAAGAGCCCCGCCCAGTCTCAATGAGTCGGCCCATAGAAGTTGCGTGAAGACTAGTAAACCGCAAAGCTATCGGGAAGTGTGGCGCTGATGTCTTGGAAAACTGGAACCCTCCCATCCCTTACAACGAACTGACAAAGCATTTTTACCTGGCACGCCGACAATATCCACCACCACACAGAAAACTAAGCAGCGCTCAAGCTCTAACACTCGGGCTTCTTCAAGTCGGGGTGTACACTATTCTACAAGATGCTGTGGCAGTGCCCCACGTTATGCTGTGGTGAAGTCATTACGCCGTCCAATTGAGGGGCTCTTTTTACCAGCTCCGAACTCGAACAACAGTTATGGGCAGTCCAACGGGCCCGGGACGCAGCAGTGAGACTTGGTCTTTCTGTTCTGACGTGGTAGCTGCCCCCCTCGTGCTAAAGCGCGTTCCGAAGGACCAAATGAAGTGCATCCATTCATCCATCTATCCATCAAATCATATCTGGAATAGATACAGCCACTATTTAGAATGATATGTCTATGCCACATTGCCTTTATATGAGGCTAACACAAAAGCGAATGCACTAAGAAATAACATGGTTTTTGTTTTAGACCACAGTGCCCTTTTTATATCTCAGACCCTACCGCCACCAACTTTGCTTGCTTCAGTAACTTTCTTTGAACATTGTGCTTAAAGCAAAGTGCCAGTTTATTGCCAGTGGGCAGTTCATGAAAATACTACAATGATTTGCCACTTTTTCTTATCACCATTCAAAATTTCTTTAGAACAGACTTCAGTTTTCGAGAGGTTTGAAGCAACATACGCAAAACCACAGAATGGGCCAAAAGCCTACCGTAAACTGCATGGAAGATATTAGAAAAGTGGGCAGGTGTGTTGCATGAAGGTGAGCGACTGCAAGGCGTGTGCACTCAAAAGTAGCATAGGTCCACAGCTGCTGCTTTTGCAAAAATTTTTAGACTCCATCATGTGTGAGCGGAGTTGCACGGGCTTGTCGCACGCTTCAAGCACTTTCCTTTTGTACCAGCGTGCATGCTGAAAGCTACGGAGAGGGATGACAAGTGGGCAAGAAAATGCGTCTCGTAGTGCGCGTCATGACCTTGAGCACTTCCTGTTCTCTTTTTTATTCAATTGTGTGGCTTACTTTTAGTGCGATCGCAAGCCCATAACGGCATTCTATGGTGGCCACGGTAACTATGAAGCGCACAATGCTTCAACAAGTCAACGTCTGTGGACTCTGGGTATATTGTGCAGTAATTTGAATATATGGCATCATTTGTAGAGAGAAGAGGGAGTGAATTCTAACTAACCAGGAATTCATTGTAAATTCCAGGTCATGTGCTATGCTATAATGTCTGGCTCGTGTGTTCCCAGAAGCGTCGACAATAGATTGGCAGCGTTTCATGACCATTCTTAAAGAAGTGTTGCAGGGCCCCAAGGGCTTAAAAGAAAAAGAAAACAGAGGCAGATTATGGAGTGGAACATGTGTGACCGTCCGTCCCTCGTCTTCAGAGCGGACTGGTAGTCGTATCGCCTGCTTAACCCGCTGCTTCTGTACCGCAGGAATTTCAAGAATGCACGGCTTCGGGAACAACTCGTCTCCAGTGGCTAAAAGCGGCGGATCCTACACGAGGCGCAGGCGCACTGACACTCGCACCCTCAGCGTTTGGAACTGCCGCGGATCCTCCCGGCAGCACGTGACGATTATTGCCCGAGCATCCAGAGGCGTTCCCAACACCTATAAAATCGAACGGCATCTTCGCTTGCCACTTCAGAGCGGACTGGCTGTCGTATCGCCTGCTAAACCCGCTGCTTCTGTACCGCAGGTGGGTTACTTTTCTACACTATGTTAAATCCTTCCCTTACTGCCAGTCTGCTCTGAACGTTTCGTGCGTATATGTACATGTGTCTTTTCTTTTTTCTTTTTCTTTGTCGGTGCAATGGACGAGTTGACGAACTTCTCCAAGGCTTTGAGTGAAAAAGCACCGGATTCCGTTAAGGAGCTAGCTAAGATGTTCAAGGAAATGACAGCAAAGATTCTCGACGCAGTGGCAAGCCTGAGGGTAGATATAAAAAAAGTTGCTGCCTCAAACAGTACAATAGCTGATGAGCTTGCCATTGTTAAAGAGTCTATGGGATTCATAAATGAGGGCTTTGAAGGTTTCAAAGCTGAAATCAAGACCCTCCCGCAGGAAGTCACTGAGGCTACTAACCGTAGCCTGGGACGCCAGAAAGAGTGCCAAAGGCTAGAAAGAGAGTTGAGGGAAACCAAGCGAGAACTCATAGCATTAAAGCAATACAGTAGACGGAACAACATTGAACTGAAGGAAGTACCATTGACCGAGGGAGAGGACGTTACCGATATAGTTCTGAAAGTGGCAACTTTCCTCAAGGTCAAACTTTCCGGGCAAGACGTTGATGCCGCACATAGGGTGCCGACCAAGGGATCCGGGCCGCCCAACATGGTAGTAAAGTTTGTTGCGAGGCATGTACGAGACAGCATTCTGACTGCGGCCAAGAAAAACAGGCTGAATGTAGGATCCCTTGGGTTTCAAGGAACTGAGCCAGTCTAAGTGAATGCCCACCTATGCCCCAAAAATAAGGTCCTGCTCGGCAAGAGCATTCAGGCCCAAAAAGAAAAGAACTGGATTCGCCTGGTTTGCAGACGACAAAGTATTAATGCGGAAATCGGTAAACTCCAAAGTTGTGCACGTTACATGCGAAGATGACCTGTCCAAAATTGTGTGATCGTCGGCACTTAACAACCCCTAAAAAAAGTACCTTGGCCATATGGAGGTTCAACAACTGCGCATGACAACCACAAGCCAAACGATAGTATATCGTTTTCACAGCAACATTTGTAGCTTAAATAAAAACGTCAGCTTGCTTATCGCCTATCTGTCGCAGCACACTACTTATTTAGATGTTATTGCTACATCTGAAACCTGGTTAAAAAAAGGCGAGAACATTACGATCCCCAGATATGCTGCAGTGTCAAATTGACGTCTTTCCAGACCAAGGGGAGGGGGAGTAGCCCTCTTTGTTCAAAATCGTCATACGTACTCACAGCTATCGCCAATCACATTCAGTTTCTCTGAAATGGAATTTTTATTTATTAGACTTGACTGTTCTCTTGTTGTTGGCATTTTTTATCAGGCTCCCAACTCACCCATAGCCGTCTTCTTAGACAAGCTTGAAGTTATCTTTCTTTACTTAGCGAATCACAATGACCAAGTAGTTATAGTTGGGGATACCAACATTAATACCCTTATTACAACTAATAACGAATACACATATCTGCTAGAGTCCTATAATTACTTGAACCTAATTACCGCTCCTACGCGACAAACGGCTAAATCTGGAACCCAAATAGACCATAATTTAACAAATGTACCCTCACATACCAAGGCTGACGTGTATGATGTGCCCATTTCTGATCACCTTCCTATCTTCGTGACTATAAGAGAACTGATCCAACCAAAGCCACAGAAAACAGCCCCTTCAACTAGAATCGACTATGCTTTAGCACGGAACAAGCTTTTGTCACTAGACACTAATTTAATATACAACGACGATGTTAACGTAGAATTCTGTAATTTTATTGACAATCTTACAAGCATCATAGTCAACAGTAGCAAAACCATATCTACTAGGTCTTACCAGGAACCACTGTGCCCATGGATGACTGATTACATCCTCTCCACCCTAAAACAAAATGACTACTGGTATCATAAATGGAAGAAGAATAAACACAGTGGGTATTACCTGCCTAATGACAAAATGATGCGTAATAAATCAGTGTCGGACATTAGAATACGCAAAAAAAGAATATTATAGCCGTCTTATACAGCACGCAAATGGTAATACTAAAAAAATATGGGAAATAGTAAAAGAAGTTACTGGCAACAACCCAAAACAGCAGGTTCTTCCCGACTGCATAGACGCAAGTATTGTTGACAGGTTTAATCTATATTTCACGAGTGTCGGCCCTGCCTTAGCAGCAAAATTTGACAATTCGACCGAGTACCACTTTCACGGACACTCTTTACCCAACACTTTCTGTATGTATGATACTGTATTGAATCCAAGGATATTGAAGCTATTGTATTAAACAAGTCTACGAATAAGGCTGCCGGACTAGACCGAATCACGGCGCAGTTTCTAAACAAAAACATAGATATTCTGTGCCCTATGTTATGTAATATCTTCAATCATTCTCTGCATGCCTCTACGTACCTATGTTCTCTAAAAAAGCTAGGGTCGCACCAATATACAAAGACGGAGAGCCCACTGACCCATCTAGTTATCGGCCAATATCCGTGCTAAGCGTCCTTAACAATCTACATGAGAAACTTCTTGCAGCCCGAATACATAAATTCCTAGATAAATACCACATACTTTGCCCACAACAGCATGGTTTTCGTTCCGAGCACTCAACATCAACCGCGGTGCTGTCTCTAACACAAGCAATTAACTCTGCCCTAAACAATAACAAACTGGTGGCTGTCGTGTACTTCGACCTAAAAAAAGCATTCGACACCGTAGATCACTCCGTACTCTTAGGCAAATTGAAACACTACGGTTTTAGAGGTACATCGTTCGACCTATTCCCAAGTTATTTTCGTGACCGGTACCAGATAGTTCGCATTAACAATATATATTCATTGCCTCAACGTATAGAAATTGGTGTTCCACAAGGATCTGTCCTTGGGCCCTTATTCTTCTCCAGGTATATAGACGATCTGCCATTATCTTTACATTGCTCCGACGTTCTGATGTACGATGATGACACAGCTATAATTATTACAGGTAACAATATCGAGGAAGTTGAATCTAAAACAAACTCGGAGTTATCAAGAATTTCTAAATGGTTTTGTGCCAACAAATTAACAATTAATACCAAGAAAACTAAATATAGAATTTCTCATTCTCGTAACAAGACCATAAATGTTAACTCCATCAATATAGCTATCAACAACCACTCTCTTCTTCATGCAACCTCTTACAAGTACCTTGGTGTTTACTTCGATAACCACTTAAACTGGCAAAACCACATAACGGAAGTTTGCACTAGGTTGGGGTCCGGATGTTATGCTTTATTGCAGGCCCGTAACTACTTCGATAGAGACATTTTACGAACATTATACTTTGCGTTCATCCACTCTCACATTACATACTGCATTGAATCTTGGGGATGGACTTATATGACTTACCTAGAACCTATTCAAATATTACAGAAACGATCTCTAAAAACAATAACATACTCTAAGCATGATCATCCCAGTGAACCACTGTTTAACGACATGCAAATTTTACCTTTTGATGCATTGTGTAAAGCAAAGTCTGCTGCGTAAATAATATCATACGGCACAACAACCCTTTCGATGCATCCTTGTTCTACACTATTTCTCGGCCCACTAGAAAAGCTGCATGTGGTAACTTCAATCTGCCCCCACAAACAACGCATATGGAGAGCGTCAGTTGCTGTTTATAGGAGAAAAAATATGGAACAGCTTGCCGCCTGAAATAAAGAAAGCCCAAAATTTTAACACTTCGATGAAAATTTTATCTAAGGTTGAATGATGCGAGCTAACTTTGCGATTTTTTGTTTCCTGGCATGTCGCGTTGCAGTCACAAAAACATCATACGAGCTGGATGGTTATTTGGTGTGTGCAATTTTCAAAATGCGTGCCGCTGTTCTGGATTGTGAATCTTGTTGTGGCCTAGCAACGAATGTTGTATTTGTATTGCATTTGGGAATACAGATACTGGTATTGTTGACTACTTAATATGTCCCCGAGTTGTCTTTTTTATGTTATTATGTACGCTTTAGTGATTTGCTTGCGTTGGTGCACCTTTTGACACTATTGCGATTATATATTTTATTGTCGTTTGGCACGAAGATCGCATGCTAAAAAATGCTTGTAGTACTGTACAACACCCTGTGTTTCTGAGTGTTAGTTTCTTTTTTATGTAACAGTAAGCCTCCATCACTGTATCATTTTCTTTTTGGACCCAGGACTAGCCATTGGCTACGGGTCCAAGAAGTATGATGATATTTTGTGTTGTATAATTCAGCAAATAAAAAAAAATAAAAATAAAAGTGATACTAAGTCCTGGCAATTTTTGACACAGTAGCGGCACTTGCGTCGCTTTGCTGGCCTATGATGTGCAGGGCCACAGGCCGAGGATCTTTTGGCCTGTGAATGGTCTATGGGCTCACCTGACAGAGGTATGGAGACAGTGGCGTGTTGCTGATGTTGTCTTTGACGCACGCTTCTGCCCAGGGAGCCAGGTGCTTCTCGTTTACCTGTTCCACTGCATGTTGCATGTCGGCCTGCACGTGGTCACAGCGAGAGAGATAACCAGAGTTAGAGAACATAGATCGTCAAAATACACATTTCAGGAAACTGGTACCAATAACATCAAAGTTCATGCTTGCATTAGCACATTATATTAAGAGAAAGAGAGAAAAGAAACGTTCATTCATATTTAGGCTGTTTACAGTTATGGTGGGTGGCCTCACAACTTCCGGGGCCTCACTGGCTATGGCGGCTCGCCAGGCCTAGTGAAGGGTTACCAGTTAACTTCCAATTTTCAGTTCCGTGAGCCATACTTCTCCTGACCAGCACAGGCGAGGTGGAAGCCTCCGGGAATAGTGTGAGGTGATAACCAGAGCAAATTTTATTGTTCTGGCTCATTACATTGTATTGTGTTTCTGCTAATTTATACAGGCAGTTGCTGTATGTGAGGGATATTGGTCAGCTGCGAGCTTGGAAAGTTTCTTCCAAATCGTTTTCCTTTAGATGCAACTTGTTCCTCATCAAAGCCCCCGTCGCGGAGTCCCAGTTTCTTTCAGAAGCTGCGTCTGTGACACCACGTGCAAGCCATGTATAGGGCAATGTCAGTGTTGGACGTGCTTGCGATGAGCATCCATTGGGAGAATGAGCATTCAGGCACACATTGGAAGTGAATTAAAATATATTCTAAAAAATTTCAGAGTCCGAACGTTCGTGTGGAGTGTCCTTGCATACAGAGGAAATCCACATGACACTTGCTATAGCGTTGTGGCAGCCTCCGGGCATAGTGTGCTGTGATAACCGGAGCACAACATTTTATTGTAGGCTCGTTACATTGTATTGTGCATATGCTAATTAATATGGGAAGAGCTGTATTCAAAAGATTATTGGTCAGCTGCGAGCTCAGCAAGTTCAAATTTGATGGCACCACCCCATTAAGAGCATTGGCTTGTGCACAGTTGACACTTGCAGCACTCTGTTCAAAGCATGCTTCAAGTGTCGACCTGTGACAGTTGTTCATTAGCACTCATCCTGAGTGCGTCCTTTTCGTGCGTCCTTTGTGCTTGAGGAGCACGTTGCATGTATAGAGTTGCTTGCCCCATAGAGTTTCCTAAAATTTACTAGAGGGGACTCTAGCGCCGCGATTGTTTAGCGACCATGGGAATGATAAGTAGTACACACGTTTGCGTAGTCTGATTCTGATTCTTTATTTCTGCATTCATTTACAACAAATGCTAGGACAGGAGCAAAAAAACCACAATCATAGCGGCTTGACGAAGGCCCCTGTCCCTACAGAATTTGCCAGGAACCAACACACATACTGAAAAACTGAAATGCATCCATATACAAATTATCTTTCGAGAAAAAAAATATAATCAAACTAATAAAACACTGAAATGTGTGTTTCAAATTGACAGCACAACAAAGGGTTTCCTTTTTTCCTTAAACAGAAGACACTTTTTTTAGAGAACGGTTCACAACGTTTACAAACACAGTCGTAGAAAATATGCATCATGGTGAAACCACACAGATTTTCAAGTACATAAGAGCATGTAGGAAGGCTTTAACACACACCACAAAAATAAAAGATATACCATACTTAAGACACAAGAAAGAAAAAGCAAGCGCATATGTGGCATAAAATTACTCACATAAAGCCACACGACTAAGAAAATACTGCTTTCACATTCGACGTGAAGTAGTATTTAAATTAATGTTTTCTCCCTCAAGATCGTTAAGCAGTAATGATATACGGTAAGGTAGCCGGTCTCTTCCATGATTGGTTCGCAAAAAGGGGACAGCCCAAGTTTCACACTCTCTGATGTCATAATTGAGTTGATGTGGTTTGTTTAACTTACAAAGATGAATAAATGCACCATGGCCTCGTTTAATGTTTTCTTTATACTTCATGGCAAGGTTAAACTCATAATGGTAACGAAATGAAAGAACATTAAACTGAGCAAATAATGAACTTGTATGGCTGCAAGTCTTCGTACTTGCAGTTTCGTTTATTGCTGTGTTTCGGTTTTGTTTTGAAAGAAAAATTTAACCCTTTTGAACTTCATGACCTGATTTGGATAGGTAAGTTTAATAGAATAAGGTGGTGAAGCGCAACCGCTGAACATTTCCTGATTTTTGTTTCGTGAGAAAACAGATTCAAGCCACACGAACACATACGGAGCCAAAAGCAGGCCAGAAGTACAAAGATAAGACAAATGTGTGTACTACCCATCATTCCCACGCTCGCTGAAGCGCCATGCGCTGCAGCTCCTTTAGACACTAGCACCAGAGTTACCCTAGAGTATATTAGGAAACTCTATGGCCTGCCCTACATGTGATATTCTAATTTTTTGCTATCACATTCACTGCTTCGCCCTTGCCACGAAACACTTTTATTTTTTCACATGAATTTTTGCAAAATGGGACCATGTGCATCTGCGCCGTATTACTGCTTTGGAAATGGGGAGTTTGACAGGTTGGCACACCGAACTACCCCATTAAGAGGTCGCAATGGGAACGTGAAAGTGCACAGCTAAGAAAATTCAAGGATTTTCAAAGATGGCAGAAAATGCCAGGACTTTCAAAGGTATCGAAAATGCATTTTTGGAATTCAAGGGTTTTCAAGAATTTCAAGGACACACCCTGTTTTTGAGCTACCTGCATAAATAATCAGATAGTTGACCATGAAGTTCTGTACTTACTGTGTCAACTACTTTCAAGTAACCAAGAACGAAAGAGAAGGAGAGAGGGAGAATGTAGTGTAGAGTACTCTCTTAGCTGAGCCTTCTACGTACACAGATACTCAGGTCGCACTTTATGGGAGTAACGGTTAGCATACGATATTGGCAAACTGGGTATCCATTCACCGACACAAAGCTTTACATCCACAGCAGGAACACGCGCTCTCTACATTGATGGAATGGTCAACAGCACAATCTCAGCTTTAATGTATCATTCATAGCACTTGCAGTTTGGCACTTTGAACTATGAAGTTTCGTGCAGTGTGTTAGAAAATATTGATAAAGCTCAGTACCGTGGAAATTCGTGAAGTGGCAATAGAAGAACAATTTTTTAAAAATCATTTCCAGACAAAGCTACTTATCTAGTATGCCATATATGCTGCGCTGAATGATTTAGACCGAAAAACAAAATACAACCTCGCTGTGAAACATTCACACAATATTGGGGCCTTTGAACAGTGTGTTAATTCCTGCGTTGCATTATGATAAACGATGAGGCTTGATAATATTTGACTGTTCAAGGTAAAATGGAGAGGTTAGATCGAATTCACACCTACTGGCCATAATACCCCTCTCACATCAGCATACCAAAGGTCCTTTTAAGGGGTACTGACAGAAAAATTTGTGGCCTCGCATATTTTCACTTTAATGCCTTGCTGGCGGCCTGTTAATCATAACATGGTACATCGTTTGTTACAATGCACTAGAGATAATTAAATTAAATATAGGCTCTCGTAAAGAAAACATGATCACTCTGACGTCGATCCTTGCCCACGCGGGCCCAGTCTACCCATGCTTCCCCAACCTCAACGAGGTCACCCGCTCCCTTGCACGAGGCCTTGTCAACCGCGCTGGAGCTACTGGAGACGAGATGGACACCAGGGACAACCTGACTACCTACAATGATCTGGTTAAGAACTTTTACCTCAGACGCCAAGCCTTTCCCCCACCTCACCCCAAGTCAACCGGGCACAGGCCACCACTTAGCGTCTACTTCAAACAAACACGTATCCCTCACCTGCCCGCCTTCACCTCATATTCCCGAACTTGTACACAACATCTCACTGCCGATGCTGTGGCGCTCACCCGGCTACGCTTCCACATATGCTGTATGAATGCCCGGCAGAGTATAGACACACTAACGCCACGACCCTTTTTTCGAAGCTTCATGAGGCTCTGTGGAGCCCCGCTCTTACCAACCAAACCTGGGCGACCCAGCACCCCCAGGAGGCGTCGTCGAGGCAAGCCCTTGATGTCCCCTCATGGGAGGCCTAGGCCCGGCCACCTACACCTGCTGGTTTCTTATAATAAAGTTTATTCCTCCTCCTCCTTTTACCGACCAGTCTCAGTTTCGATTTAAGGGAGCTCCAAAAAAAGATAAGCCGCCGAGCGCATCTATCACCACCCACTGTGTGCAACCCTCGACCACGTCAGCACACAGAACTGTGACACGTTTCCGCTTGGTCTGAATCAAGAATTTCTTTCGAATGAGAAACAGGACTGCAGTGTCAACAAACACATGCGTCGTGGCCACGGACTCCCGAGCAGCCACTGAGTAGTACTCTGGTGGAGCAAATGCAGCAAAAAAAAAAAAAAAAAAAAAAGAATGGCAGCTATGATGCCATCGTAACTTGTTGCATTGACAGCAGTGTGGTGACGTAAGAGAAGTAAGGGGATAACCGTGGATAACTCAAGGTGTAAATATTATGAGGTGCTTCATTACGCATGCAAACATCAAAATTCACATAAAATACCTCCCAAGTTATGTACACTGTTGATATACACATGTTCATGAGAATTGATCTCGCAGGCTATCTCGGCCGTGAAATTTTGTGTCAGTATCCCTTTTAAAGTTGAGTGGCAAAGAAAATTCAAAGCAACATTAGCTCAAAGGCAAATCGGTGCTACACGGTCCGCTTAAATGTTTAACAACAACTACTATGCACCTATGGTGCTTGTGTCGTTTCAAAGTGACTAAAGAAATATAAGCTCTAAAATGCCCACTTTTTTTTTCATAACTAAATTTTTCAGTTCATAGTCAATAGTACTAATAACTAAATTGCCTTTCACTGAGACATCAGTGCCCCAAATATGGAAATAATGGTTGCAGTGATGGCCACAATGTCTACTATGCAACGCAATGCATCTTGCAACGTCCTTCACTACAATATTTTGCAGCTATTCTCGGCCGATTTTCAGCCTCAACGCTTCTAAAGATTACAGAGACGATAAAAATCACTCCATCTTTTTCCTGATTTAGACAGTGGCTTTCGCTTGGCTGCTGGTTGCGTGGAATCGCAGTCACTCAGCGCTTATTGTGGACATCTTTTAAATACTACAGCAAGCAGGCAGATCAAACAAAAGCTGCGAAAGAGATGAGACAAAACTTCCTCGATGCGCAGCAGTCAAACGCAATGTTTTAAATGACACTAATGTGTTGCTGCTAAAGAGCTAGAGCTGACCAGCTATGTTGAATTTCTGGTTCATACAGCGAAACCTTGTTGTACGTTCCTGCTTCATACGATTTCCAGACCCTTAGATTTGATGATTTGATATGTGGGGTTAAATGTTCTATAACCCCCATATGATTATGAGAGACGCCGCAGTGCAGGGCTCCGGAAATTTCGACCACCTGGGGTTCTTTAACCTGCACCCAAATCTAAGCACACGGGCCTACATCATTTTTGCCTCCATCGGAAATGCAGCCGCTGCAGCAGAGATTCGTTCCCGCGACCTATGGGTCAGCATTTCCCAACTCTTAGGCTCAGCACTGCTAGAAAATGAGGTCTGCAGCCAGAAGGTGTGCAAAAAAAAGGACCTTTCGTCTTCTTGTGAGGTGCCATGAGACAGGCAGCCGGTGTGCAGCGACGGTCACTTCTCTGCACAGCAATTTCCCTCCTTCCCCTTCACACAGTTTAGCTTAATGGTCCCCTCAGCGTCTTCGAATGACACAATCATCCCCACAGTGTCTTTTCTGAATCGCTCGATCGTCACTCTCCGTCAACCACACACCAACCTGAAGGGGTGCTCTAAAAGATTTTGACAGCCAGCGGCGATGCTGGATGTCTAAACCACAATTTCGCTGAGCATTACAAATCCTACATCCGTAACAATGTAAATAAAATGCACACTCATTCCACACACGCTTGTCAGAACCCATTGCTGCAACAACAACCGGGGAAACACTGCAGAGCTAACAATGTAGCACAAATAATGGAGGCTGTCACTCCTCCAGTCCACCACGGTTCGGTACGCAACTTATGAAAGCGCACCTGCCGCTGCCACCATACAACACGCTGTGCCACAGAACCAGGTCAACACCGCCAACATACCGAATAAATATGGCCGCTGTGACGTCATTAACTCCACTGTCACAAACAAGCGCTCAAAAAAGGGGCGCGCCGCCAAATTTTCGCGACCAAGCACCAAAGATACACCTCGAGGTCAACGATGAAGAAAACAAGCATCCAAAGACTTCCCGGGCGCGCCGTCTCTCTCCCCTCAGAAGCGTAGGTTCGCCGACGAACCTCCTCACATCGGCGGTCGAGCAGCCCTGGAAGGTTCTAGAGGGAAAGGGGCGCGGTGATGCAGAATTTCGTCATGTGTCGCAGACGGCCTTCAAAACATCTCGCTCTTTCCCCAGCCTCGGCGGCGCATCGCGCTGACGGAAACGATGAGAATTTTCTGGAATCTAGCACGAAGGGTATTTACCTGAGCAGCAGAGATGGGAGATGAGGAGAAGAAGGAATTTCACGCCAGTGTGCGTAGGGTGTTTCTGCCGTGTCGTCGGCGAAGCCTTTTGTCCTCAGTGACAAAGGTGAAGAAGGAATGTAGCGCTAGTGTGCGTAGGGCCTTTCCGCCGTGTGGGCGAAGCCTTTTGTCCTCAGTGACAAAGGAGGAGAAGAAGAAGAGGATTTCCACCAGAGGGGTGAAGACTCGTGCTACAGGCAGGAGTGTGTGTCTACTGCCAGCGAGCGAAGACGCGTGGCAATAGCTGTGCGTGGGAAGCCGTCGTGTTACCGGCGAAGAAGTTTGGTGCTTGGAGAGCGGCCAATTGAAGACGCGAGGTTTCCTGGTAGAGAAACTTTGGGGAGAGCAGAACGACAACAACACTGGACTTTGAGTGAGTGATTCTCAGAAGAGTATCATTCAGACTTTTGTTCCAAGGACTTTGGACTGAATAGGTTTTCGAACTCTTTAGTCTTTAAGTGTCTTAGTTGTTCGATGCATGGGACTGCATTGTAGTGCGTGTTGTTGTTTGTGCCTGTTGTTTCGAGTGTGACTGATTGTACTGTGTAGTACGTTGTTTGATTGGTGACATATCGTATTCAACTATTGTCGAGTGTGCCTATTTTTGTATCGATTTGATCTGCCATAATTGAAAATATAATTTTGTTTAGTTTATCAACTCTCGGCTCTGACTTGTTCTTTGGGCCACAGCCGGCATCCGCTGGCGCGCCAAATAGGACCCCTTCTAAGTTGTCCAGGCTTTCGTGGTATAGTTCGGGGGGCCGATATTTCGGTCCTTAGAATTAGCCCGGCGATCGCCTCCCTAATTAAGGGGACCCGTGACATCCACACTTTTCTCCCAAAGCACATTCATTTTCGGTTTGCTCCACCCATCCGGCTCTCTGTTGACACCCATTTTTTTTTTTATTTCTGGATGATTCTGCATACCAGCGGGTTGCAGGAACCTGCTAGGACAACTTTGTTCTAAAAGACATCTGGAAGGTTTCTGGCTATCAGATGCCAAAAAGAAACTATGCGCACTCGCTGCCATCTTTGTGAGCACTCGACGAATCGCAATGCAGGTGCTTGGGGACTTCACCTTTTATTGCTATTATACGTACCTGACTTTAGCCTTTAAAGCATGTTAGACCATGCAAGACATTAGAACAATTACGAGTGACGGTGAACATACCGTCACATGTCTTAAATTAAGAGAGATTGCAAACTAATCAGCACGTATGTGCGACGTAATGTGTGATAGCCATGAGCAGATGTCTCTGTGAGAGACGCTTATTGCTTTAGCGAGGTTTCGCATATCGAGTTCGATGACGATCGTTACGAGCACTGCACAGAGTTGAGCTTGTTAAGCCATTAGTGGGGCAGTAGTTTGCTTTAGTAACGGGGCGAGTTGCGCGTGAACTTGCACATGATCGTATCCCAAATGCATACAACCAAGACCATGACTTGCACTCTTCAGCAAACCTAGTCCCTTATTTCGATACTGAAAAAACCAACACTCAAGTGGCGCATTTGCTGCCCTGGTGGTAGCGTTTCTTTACACTTACGCTGGTTGTCCCAGCGTTCGGTTTTGCAATACTTGGATTGTCTCGGAACAATTCCATTCTCCGGACTTGGGCATATGTGACCACACTTTGTTTCCTGTTTGTTGACTGAAACTAGCTGGCTGGCCTTTCGCTGCTCTTGAGATACCAAAGTTCGAAAGTCAAGAAGTCCCTCTAAGTTTCTTTTCTTTTTTGAGATGTAAATGTACTTTGCCCTTGCAGGTCAACATGCGCTCGTCAGCCTCAATTTGATCTGGGTTCAGTTGCATGTTGGATGTTTTTTCGGATTGTGCGTTTATTTTCCAAGTTTTTTTTTTTTTTAAATGCATTAATAAGGTTTTGCTGTATATGGTCAAGATTTTGCTTTTGAGCAATGTTTTTATATTCCATACGTTTATTGAGTGCTGTGAACATTGCTTTGTAATAAATAAAAAGCCGACTTTATTGACTACAATATGCAACAATTTTTGTGTTCTGTACCCTCTGAGAACAAGAGTACTTCTTTGAAGTTTGAAAAGACAAATTCACTCTTTCTTGACTCATAACTCCTATGAACTAATCACCTTAGGAGAGTTTGTATGACGGCACTTTTAACTCCTTTAATTAAAGTAAAAGGTCTTTGGTTGAAATCACATTAAAAATGTCCGTGTGACAAGGGTATTAAAAGTACCGTATTTACGTGCATAATTTGTGCACCCCTGATATTTTGCCAGCTTTTCGAGAAAAAAAATTTGCTCGCATATTTCGAACTCCCTGACCCGCCTGAGCCAGCTCGCCGGCGCGCACACCTTCGGACCTTTCGATGCTTTAGCCGGGTGCGCGCCTCGCCGAGCAGATGAGCGCAGTCAAACAGGCTGCGAGTGCGGAGTCCCTTCTTCTGAGGACTTCCCCCGAAGTAGGGATCCTAAATACTGCACCCGAACACAAACCTGCTGACGGGTAACCGGAACTGCTGGAGCGTTTGCCTGCGCCTGTCTCCCAATCACTATCACCGCGATAATGGCGAGAATGCACGCTCGTGTGACGGCACAGACGACTTTCTGCATCGAAGGCGTGCAAGGGACATCCACGCCAACTGTTCCCCTCGTTCCCTGAATCCGCGCTGCAACGGACGCTTGGCCGATTACGGAAGTTTAGGTTTCGCCATCCGGCACATGTGTTTTGACGGTTCCCTTGCGATGTGCTACAGTAATTATAAATACAGTGAAACTGAATCTCACTGTTGTAAATTTCGCCGAAGAAAACGGGAAGCATGCTACCACAACGCATTTCAACGGGACGTACTTCATTGTGACGACCGACGCGACCGGTACGCAAGAAAGCAGTGCAGTCCACGCTTGCTAATGCAAGTTTCTTGCCATTGAAGTAGGCCTTTTCAATTATGTGGAGATGCTTAGTTCTTCCAGTATCGCTGTGTCATGAGGCCTAGTTTCTCCCATTGTCGAAAGAGGTTCAAGAAAATCTGGCGTGTGAATGCATACGACGGAAATTAGAGAGGTGGGGGGGTGGCAGCGACCTAATTGGACTTCGCTATCATTGATTCCCGCTAGAACACTCGTGACAGGATCTGACATGTTAAAGTATGTGCTAATTATTTAAAAATTAACAAGTAAACTTTGTTAGTGCTCCAATTTATTTCTTCTTTGTTTAAATATATATATATTGTGCACGTTAGGACTATGACACAATATTTTGTATGCGCTCGTGAAACCCCCGCACAATTTGCGCACCCCCTTTTCTCAGGGCCCCAAAATCGTGAAAAAAACTGCGCAAATTATGCGAGTAAGTGCAGTAGACACACGCAATTCTTTGTGCGCAACAGTAAACTGGAATTAAGAAAAGGCACAAACTCACCTTTGCCAGCAGTGAGGCAGCCGTGCCCCAGTAGCTGTGATTTATCGAAAACCTTTCAGAGATGATTTCAGTCACTTTCCCTTGAGCTATTAAAAAGAAAAGAAAACATGTATCAAGCCATCTTTGGCATTAAGTGTCAGTGCAGAAACAAATGCACGTAGCTTAACCACTTGAATTTTCAAGTACCATGCTTTCTCAAACCGAAAGCGTACCAAATTTTTCGCAAGTTCGAAATAAAAAGGTATGTCAATGTAATGTTACAAGACTTAAAAAGGAAAGCAACCATAACAAGCCTTCATGTTGACAAAAAAAAAAAAAGAACTACCACACTTCACCTTCGTGAAATGCTAAACTTGGGCTGATTTTATTAAAAAATCTGCATCTGCAATTGACTACAGTAACCAGCAACAAACTAGATCCCAAAATTGTAAGCGATTTCTGTAGGAACAGGAATGTAGGTTACGTACAGAGCTCACATATACTAATAGGAACGCATGCGGCGTACGGACAATTGAAGACACGCATTCTGTGGCAGCTAAATCAGCAGGTACAGGTAAGCTCCTTCGCTCTCGACTTTCTCTCACTTTCAAATAAAAAGCTTCCAGCTTGCTTCTCTTGCTTTTATATTTGTGTGAAGAAATAGAGCGCTCTGGCTATATCAAGCTACAGCCTTTCCCTTTTCACAGAGGTACGTACTAAAACAGTGCAGCAGCCCTTTTCGGAGCTCGATTTTAGACTTAATGTTTTGTCAAATATATATTATAAAAATGGTTTTTCTGACAGTACTGCACATTATTTCTGCAATCCCTACATTCATGGATATGTTTTAGCGTAAGAAAAAGTACTAAATCTGGAAAAAAAAATGAAAGTTAAAAATGCTGCTTCCCCATTAAATGAGTACTGACAATATTTTTTTTTACTTTTCAATCTTTTTGTACCAAGTAAGGTCCCACACTTTTAAGCCCTACCAAGAATACTGGCCAACCAGGCAGCATCCTAAACAATTCATTATAATAGCTTCACTTGCCATGGTGGCCTAGTGCTTATGGTCTTCCTACGGCAGACCAGAAGGTCATGCGATTGAACCCTGGCCAGGATGGCTTGATGCTCGCGTACTTGCTTGATGCTCGCGTACTTGCTTGATGCTCGCGTACTCAAATGCTTGATGCTCGCGTACTCAAATTCAGGTGCACGTTAAAGAACCCTAGGTGGTTGCAATTTTCGAAGTTCTTCACTATGGTGTCCCCCGCTATCATATCATGGTTTTGGGATGTTAAACCCAGCAATTATTATTACTATTACTATACAGAGTAATTTCTTTATATGCGACAGTGGTGTAAAAGAATGTTAGGTATAAGAGACACCAGTGCGCCTACATTTAAATACAGGTTGCTCGGGAAATGGTAACATGGCACCCTGCTTGTGACAAACACCTCGTATAAGGGACAAGAATTCCTCCCTAATGTATGTCTTTTATAAAGGAGCTCAACCGTAGTAGTTTTTTATACAGATAGTTTTTGTTAGACAGTTTAGCAGGGCACTGTGTTGAAATGTCATGGTCCAAGTTTGTCATGTCACAATGTTATTGTGCCTTGTAGTTTCTTGCTCATGAAAGCATGATGTCTATTCTGAGTGAAGCGCATAAGCATATGTAGACTGCGTTCCCATCAGAATGCGGTCGGCCTTATTGCGAGTCAAACCCAGAGCATCGTGATCAACAGCTGCATGCCTTATTGAGAGGACCGCTCACTTGTGTTCCCTTGGTCGACGACGTTGTAGATGTCTCCCGACTTCCCGTGAAGACACACATGCCAGATGGCACGGCACAAATCTGACACATGCACCGTGTCCATCTTGAGATCCTTCGTCCACAACAGCTGCAAGACAGACAAAAGACTCATCGGGTTTACTAGTGGCGAAACAAGCTGGTATGAAGATATGACAGCGACGCAGCCTAGCTGCTGCTATTAAAATTTTTAAAAACAGATGATGTGCTTAGAGTGAAAAGCAAAGATATGTGCCTCACATAGAAAGGAAACATTTGCTTTTCAAAGGTAGGAGGGACTACAGAACTATAGAAGAAGAAATAAACAATGAGTGATGGATGCATGATAGACTGAGACAATCAACACTGGCTAAAAAAGGAAAACCTCAGTGAAGAGCTGTTTGGAGAACGGGACTTCAATTTGTCAGGGTGGGATTTTGAGTTGGTCTCTCATTGATCCATGCTGGAACATTGAATCTATACCAAAGAAAAATATTCTTCCATTAAAATATATTTCAAGTACCAAAACCACAGACCTAAGATGCATGCCACAGAAAGGGGCTCCGAATGAGTAACGACCCAGAGTTCTCGTATTGTGCACCTAAATGTGGCTGTACCAGTGTTTTAGCATTTCATTCCCATTGGAATACTGCAAAAAACAGGTGGGATCAGACCTGCAACATTTTACAAAATGCATTAAAACTGTCCAGTCAAGGCATACTGACATGAAAGGAACGAGAAAAGGCACAGTGCCTGCTGAAGAAGAATCACCACATCAAATTTCAGTGAATGCAGTGCTGAATGGCAGCAGGAAACTCGTGCTGCAAGCTTCAATTTCAGCATGAAGCCACTTCTCCAGCACCATATACAGTCAGGCACACACATACAGAGGCTCCCCATAAAGGAACAGACAACTGCTCAGAAGACGAACTGAGATAATCACCCCACTAATGAAAAAAATTATCGTATTGGCTAAAACAATCCTTGTTTTTCTTATTAGACGAGTTTGATATTCCTATTTCATAACTAATGCTGCGAAATTTTACTTTTAGTGCCTCATGTAGCAAGATGTGAAGATGTAGAAGAGTCTGATCATATGACCTTATACTGGTGTATGCAGTTAATGGGCTCTATATCAGTGATGAAATGCAGTATACATTTTTTTTATTGTAATCTTTTCTAACTTCAAATGTGAAAATATGCCTTCGTTTGTAATAAGCAGAACAATAGCACCGCCTTTGCTTGAAGTACGATCCAATGCTCATGGGTGAGTGGCAGCATAGTAGTGGTTGGCTGAAAGACTATAGCAGAGCTTGTTAATGAGTTGGAGAATCAATAGGAGCACCCTGCTTGTGAGGCAAACTTCATGTGATGACAAGCATTTGGAAAACTTATTCTACCTGCTTTTATATTAAAAAAAATTATAGAAACTGTCAAAATGAAGGTAGTTTTAACCACAGCTGCACTCACCACTGTCAAAGCCGAACACTGACAGCAATGAACAGTTTGCAAGTAGGCCTATCGGCACCATTATCGCTTTTCAGCATTATGTAGTAGGGAGTAACTTTTTATTAGCGGCCTTGCTATTTGCTTACAAAATATTAAAGTACTTTTGGAATCAACCCACTGCCAAGCGGGAGCTTTCCGTTGTTGTAAAAAAAATAGGTTGAGAAAAATAGGTTTCCAGCCGCTTTAAAATAAGTTTTTGGCTTCTACATGAACAGTTCTTCAATAGCCAGAGCATTCTGCAATGAATATATGAATGTTAAAAATCTTCACCTTTTTCCCGAACCGTCGCGGGGTCTCTGACCGACACTTGCCAATGCCCACTAAAAAGAAGGTGACAGGGACCTCTGCGTCTATATCCGGGAAGCAGGATGACTGCCCTTACACTGGACAAGACTGATCCTAGCTAGACATGACGGCACAGCCAAGAATACAGAAAAAGAGTGGTTGGTGCAGGGATTCAGTGGCCGAGGTGGCAGGGACGAGAGACGTGTGACCTTTTGACAAAGAACGAACATAGATCCTAGTCTCTCTAAAGCATTTGTAAATAGTGTAAATAAGTGTCTTGTATATAATATGTACAGCTATCGCAACAAAGTTACTGAATAGGACATTTTTTATAACAATGAGAATGCTTTGGCACCTTCATACAATGAGTTACAGAGAACAATGAATAGCAGCATGACATTGCCTCAAAAGCTTCGAAGGAGATGACAAGCCAAATGATTATAGTTGTACAGAAACTCGCGTTCAGCTACTGAATCAGCACCGAGTGAACGATTTCTGCTAGCAAACATCGTACATACACACCAATTTCTGAAATTGCAAATCGCCTTTCCGGAACCTTGCAGAATTTCGAGGGCAAGTCCCACTATAATGAGCTTTTGATACAGTGAGCACATCTTGTACAATGCAGATGTTCATAGGCTTCATGAATGTAAAGCCCATAAAGTAAAGCTGAGAGCAAAAGTCAATGATGAAAACAGCATCGACAAATGAAGTATAGCAAATGAAGGTATATGAAACAGTAACTGAGTTCAACCGAGTTCCTGTAACATCAGCAAATCAAGGGTGCACATAATGCGAACTTCTTGCAAAGCTCTCGTTCTTGATCACTGTGAAACTTTCTCCGTTGTATTTCCCTTTCCCTTGTCTTTCTCATATATATTATATGTTGAATAAACCAAGTTTCAGTCTGTGCTTGTTCGTCTCCTCTCTTGTGTCTTGTTAGTTTGCACTCCTAATATTTCATTATGAATATATACCAACTAGCCCGTCTATCAACCCCTCTACTATCTAGGATAATATTTTGCAGAGTGTTGCACATCTAGATTTCTTCGAAATGTTTTAGGTTTGCTTAACTATAGCTATAAGCTTATTGGGCATGGCATTAACAAAGCAGCAATGTAACAAGCTTTCTAAAAGCAGTGTGGGTTAATTGCATGTAAATTCACTCACAAAATAAAAGCACCCTCAAAAAAAAAGTATGCAGAAAAAAACTTTACCTTCATAGTTTCCGTCAGGTGCTTGTAGACAGCACCTACTAGAATGCGCGGAACTAAAAGGAAAATGAAAATGACGAGGAAAAACATGCTCAGTGCTTGAGAAGGACCATGACAACAAAAGCATGCAGCAGAAACATTCTTCTTCCCCTCCCAGACAAAATGCATTCCCACCAGAAAAAGAAAAAAAAACACCCAGAAACACACCAAGTAACGCTGCCCCGTGAGCAAAAGAAACATGAGAAAAAGAACGGCACTAAATGTTTAAAGATGAAAGACCGGAAAAGACAACAGATTGAAAAAAAAAAAAAAGATCTGGCAAGCAAGAACAGCATCGATGCCAAGTAAGAGTTTGACCACGAAAAAAAAAAAAAAAAAAAATTCTTCAGGAACATTTGTAAGCGAGAACCAGCCTCACCAATGCCATGCTTGTCAGCAACACCATAGACAATGGCAGGTCGCAATATTACATAATCGAGATCTTTCATTTCTTTCAGATCTTCCTCCACTGCTCGCTTTAGCTGAGCTGAAATGGTCCATGGGTCCAACGAGGAATTTTCTTGAGCTGGTTTCTAAACATGACAAGAAAAAAGAAAAACACAAAAGAGTGAGAGGTACAAATCCTCCTATTTTATGCCTTTACAGAACTGCTGTCAGCATCACAACTGCAGCATCATGCAACAAATGTGATAATTTGATGATCAGGCGAGAATGCGTGTAATAAAGTGCATGTCTAGGGCTTAACGTTCGTTTACAAGGCACCTCTGTCACGAGAACGCCCCTTTCCATCACAAACTGTGACCAGTCAAAGCCGCTGTGAATGGTCATGGTGGTGGTCACAAACTGTGAATGTTCACAGTTTGTTATTCAAGTGGTCACAAGCTGTGAATTCTTTCGATGAATTGCCCCGAGATGCGGGGCTAATGTGCTTCTGTTTCGCATGTGTTCGTGTTTTCGCGGTTAGTGCATCGAGCAGACACCAGCCCTGGGAACGAAATTAATGGACTTGCGCGTTCAAGCACTCATTATGTTCACCTATTCTACAGCGCCTAAGCCACTCTTTTTAAACAAGTACCACTGAGGCATCTGTCCTGCAGAAACAGGTAGTAGACCACAAAATAACATTTATAAACAACACAATGCCGCTTAAGTGCTCGACAGATGGGCTTGCTCGGGCACGTCATGCGCACGTGACCTCTTGCTCGAATGTAGGAGAGGGAAGGGAAGAGATTTGGGTAGTGAAGGCTATGTGGGGCGAGCGGCAAGCGTTTTAAGCTTGCCTCCTTGCATTGTGGTTTCGCACCGCTTCAAAATACCAGTTTTATCAGCTCATAATCAGCCAATTGAAAAATTTTTGTGGCATAATGCTCTTCATTGGACACACAACTGCCATGCTCTAACTGAAATAGGTTATGGGGCCTGGTAAGGGGCCCTTCAAAACAAACATGCTTGGTCCTTTAAGCAAAGAGGAAGGGAGGCAAGAATCAAATGATTGTCCAGGAGGGGCTCAGTTTGGGAGTCTCGTTCCCCAATAATCAACAGTCACTTTTAATGCAAAACATTCTACGGTAAAGAAAACTGAGATTTCACAATATGCTCAAGGGTCAACATTATTAAAACATTCAAGAAAAAATTCCAAGACTCTCTAGAAATTAGGAAAAAGAAAACAGAGTAGTGCAAATTTGGAATTAATGACATATATAAAAATTTAATAAGGAGAACATACACCCTATAGTATTGATTATACGACTGTCTGGTGCTGCACTGCTGATCACGATTAATCTCAAGTGGCACCAAGTTTCTCAATGATTGGCTCACTTTTGTAGCTTGCATAAATCAGCATTTAACGATAGCAAAATTCAGTCCGGATAAGGCCTGATCACGATCAAAAGTGATCGTGTGACACCGTAACTATTTCGGAAAAAAAAAAAAAGAAAAAAATAGTTTAGTGAAACTTACCAAATATACTAAGTGCCAACGATGACTAATGTCTGTTATATTTTCTGCTAAGAAAGCAACAATACATGCATATTATTACGCCTCTCTTTCGCTGCATGAAAGTGATTCAAACACTATGCTAGTTCCCACTTGGGGAAATTGGTCATAAGATTAGTTTTTTTTCATTAAGATTTCTGGTGCGCAGACACTGCTCTTTCGTTCCAGCAAGTTATGTGGCCTCCAGTGCTGAAAGTGCAACACAAAGAAAGCTATTCATATTAAAGATGAAAAGAGCAGTTACCTTTCCCTCGGCATACATGTGACCGGAAGAAATTTCGATGTACCGTTTGGGATGGTGAGCAAGCGCCTCTTTAGCACAGTTCCTACTTAGTTTTAAAATTCCTTCTTCATACACCTGCAAGACAATCAACGAAGCACTGAGTACACAATCTTAACAAGAACCACATGGGTGACATGCACAAAAGTTCGGGATTGTACAGGTAACCAGCATTTATGAGAATTTAGTCGCACAACAAACGTGATCGCGGGCAAATCCATCCCATGTCATGTGATGTGATTCAGACCACACCACAGCTAGCATTCACTTCACGAAACTATGTGGAAGCCACATGACACGGCATGAGTTTGCTATTTCTCACCAAGAATTCAATTGTGGCTTGGGTCTTTTTGGTTTCGTGAATCGCTTCGCCCAGACTGAAGGTGTGCCATTAGAATGTGTGGCACATGGTCATGTGATATGCTATGCGGGAGCTCGGAGTGCTATTTTGTTTCCTGACGAAACAAGCGCCAATACGTACAAACACTCAGAAACAGGACCAGGGCTTACTAGGAACTGAAAATTTTCATTTCGAAACGAACACACTTATATATGCATGACACGCATGTATGTCACCACAAAACACCCCAATTATCATCAACAACATGACTGATTGATATGCGGGGTTTAAATTGCCAAAACCACCAAATGATTATGAGAGACGCCATAGTAGAGGGCTCTGAAAATTTGGACGACCTGGGGTTCTTCAACGTGCATTGAAATCTGAGCACACGGGCCTACAGCATTTTCGCCTCCATAAAAAATGCAGCCACTGCAAACGGGATTCGATCCCGCAACCTGCGGATCAGGAGTACCTTAGCCACTAGACCACCCCGGTGGGGCCTTCAACAACATGATACTATAACGAAACACCACTGCTATAAACGGTGGCATACAACTGAAAAAAAAAAAAACACGTGTTAAGCTCAGTTGCTAGTAAGCACTCGTCCTGTGTTCTTTCCGAGTGTTCGTACTTATTGGTGCTTGTTTCATCATGAAATCATACCAACATGCCCAACTGGCAGTCATGCTATTTGGTTTGTTGTGTGAACACAACATTAGTGTCATCTTTTCGTAGGGCCTTTCATATGTTGATGCTCCTAAACATTCACCATTTTTTCAGATTTAAGAAACTTGCCAGAATGCCAGGCAAGGCGTATTGGACATAAATCAGATAAACAAAACACAGAACTGATGCTTCACAAAATTTTCTTTCACCAAAATCGTAAGCTATGCAGACAACATGCGCATGCTCTGTTCGGCAAAGAATTCGATCATCGGAGCGAAAAGTGTGAACGCTTTGCCACTTCACATGACAGACATTAAAGTTTAGCAAACACTGCCTTTATTTTTTGTTGCGTTGTCGGAGTTATCTGCTTTGAAGTTTTCAAGCATGTGCTAGAGATTACATTTTTCACCATAGATGCTGGCTTTCGATTTTTGTTCTTATATAGTAGTTCCAACTTATTCAGCGGTTACCCAGGCGCAAAGCACATACACCCAGGTAGAGTGACTTGTTGGGCGAGTTGGTTCATTCTTACAATAGCTCTGCTTGTCCGTCTCTCGTGTTTATTTCGTGCTAAAAGCTACCGTAAGCACATACACCCTGTATTAATCCTCGTTGAGATTTGCCACACTCTTCCCCAGTTACCACCAACCTTAAACAACCTGTCTTGAAAGTCTGTGATAGCAGTGATTGATTGTCTTTAATAACGCGAAAGGTGAAACAGGCCTTTGGGTGGTCGTGCTATTTTTCAGAGACACTTATATTCAAACTAATTTGCCCTTCTTTGAGCTTATCCCCTTCAGGTGTGAATTATGACGAAGTGTCTATCAATGTGTCGCATGGACATTGCATAATCCCAAGGTACTCAATATTACATTCCAAGAAAGAAAATGAGGAACTGTGTTGTGGAAGTTTCCATCATTATTGTACTTTGTAGTAACCAAATATTTCATTTTTCTGCAGTCAGTCATATTCCATTTTGACATGAAAAGAATGAAATCATAGGCTCCAAATGAGTGTGCAAGTAGATGGCACTACTAGCATGGACAAGTTGTGCACACAAATGCAGCCACCACCGCTGAAGATTATACAGTACATTCTCAATTTGAGTACAGCAAAGTAAACGAGCAATTGATACTCCCGTTATAGCCGGCTTGCTTTCATTTGCGTTTAGCAGATGGCGGGGTACACTCCTCAAATTTAGTAGTACAGAGTACTCGCTGCAGTCGTCCGCCAAGAGATTACCACGTCGTTTTTGTACTCGAGTGTGTTTCTCTGAATTGAGCACTTGCGTAACAAATGGTGGTGCCACTGATTGTCGAAACAAAGGCAAACTTGAGGGTGCACACCTGAGGACTTGTCTCTTGTGCTGGCTTTCATCGAGTGAGCCATGTCTATCTTCCTTTCACCATTATGTACTACATGTAAATTAAGCATGACTGTGCTGCTTACGCTAATGCCACTACTGAGAAACTGCCTCGCAGGAAAGCCAGCTTTACTATTACAAAAAGGGTCCAATTAACCATGTGAACTGAATTAAAACTGACTACTTACACATTCCGGCAAGTTGATTTTTGTCTCCGCTGCTAAGTTGATCACAAAGTCGTATGGCCCTTCTGGGTCTTCGAATGCTGCTTTGCACGAGGCTGGGGAAAAGGTGAGAAATTTAAGAGGTAAATCCCTTTTGTGTTCTACAGAGTGACATGCTCAAACATATTGATTGATTGATTGATTGAACGTTTATTATCATTTGTCACATGAGGTTTACAAACACTGGCTGGACGCATAGCCTGAGGCTAGTGTAGGGTCCAATGAGAAAATGGAGGGAGAAAGCGCCCATGTTTGTAAAACACTCATCTATGTTTCAATCTGGTGACTTTCAAATTGCTTTCCTGTATTGGTTGACGTACACTTGAGCATTTCACGTAACTCAAACCAAGCTTTTTCAAAGAAGTAAATGTACACCTCGAGTGACCAGGAACATTGGTGCACTGTCTGCAGTAATCTCCATTTACAATACGACAGACTCATCAAATGAAACCTGAAGGAGCTCGACGATAATATGTTCCACACAAGAGTGCCTCTTATTGATATATTAACAGGGGTGCAGATTCGTGTAAGTTAGAGTTAGTTGTTCCAATCGAGCAGTAATTTTGCTGAATAAGAGATTTTTATTTACAGAAAGTCTATTGTACATAGCAACTTTTTTTTCCCAAGTCAAATTAGCCAATACGGTTAATTCCACAATATTTTAAGCCTTTCTAGTGATTTGATTGATGATGATGATTGATTTGTGGGGTTTAACGTCCCAAAACCACCATTTGATTATGGAGACGCCGTAGTGGAGGGCTCCGGAAATTTTAACCACCTGGGGTTCTTTAACGTGCACCCAAATCTGAGTACACGGGCCTACAACATTTCCGCCTCCATCGGAAATGCAGCCGCCGCAGCCGGGAATCGAACCCGCGACCTGCGGGTCAGCAGCCGAGTACCTTAGCCACTAGACCACCGCGGCGGGGCTTCTAGTGATTTTGTAAACGTTGGGAAAAGGCACTGAATAAAGCTCGAGGGTGCTCTTATGAAAATATTTTACGCGCTTACAGCGCGTGAAGAGTGTCCATGAACTTTAAGCATACTGATGCATCTGGTGTACAGTGCTCTCAACTGTTTCGAGCAAGAAACAAGCACTGCATAGACATGCGAAAGAAGATGTACAGATATTGTATTGAAGATGTAATGGAAGCTGACAAGTGTACTTAAATCCCTTTTCAGGGCCAGTACATCACTCATCAGTTTCTACTGTGCTGACGTGAATGCCTGGATGCCAGGGGCAATCACTTTCTTTTACGAAGGATATTAGGGCCTTCCTTCCTTCCTTTCTTTCTTCCTCAGAAACACAAGTGAGACCCCTGCAAACCCACAACACAGGAGTGTGGTGACGAAATTACTTCTTTTTTGGCTTCCTTACTAGGCCAGAAAAAAAGTTGTAGCCAGCTCCACTCCTCGAAAGTCATGAAAATAGTGAAGTTGATAGCCCCTTCGTGAGGCTATTGCCTAGCTATACTTTTTTGCAAGCCTTTCTAAATGTTTCAATGTTTTGCAAGTCTTTTCAAGTATTCCTGTGTTGCATCGTTGCCCTTTATTCGACAATATGTTGTGCTATGGGGGTGACAATATGCTCATTCATGGCTGTGCTGGAACGCTATGGTAGCATTCCAAGGAAGCCGTGGCTCGTTCCAGCTTCTTGCCCCCCAGTGGCGCATTACTGTCAAGCGATTGTGCTGGAACACAAGCAGCATGCTGTTGCTGTGCCGTGCATGACTTGCCCACCTCACCAAGGAAGTCTGGCAAGGCATGACTGCAGTACATCCCCCCCCCCCCCTTATGAGCGAGCACACAAGGACGCTTATCTCCTTTCCCTCTGAGCGAGCCTCTCTTTCATCTGTTTCCCTTTTCCCCTTCCTACCGAGCCTCTCTCTCACTACACCGCAAGGCTACTGTTGCTAACTCAGGAGGATGAATGGGCGTGGATGCGAACAACAGACACATGTGCCGGCTCATTCAGTTGTTCTAATTCCCTATTCAGCCGTCAAGGCGTTTCCTTCGCGTTTCTTTAAACATTGTTCCGGTGCGTAAACCCTGGGTCAAACCAGGGAAGCAGAAACCGGGGTAAGGGCGGTTCGGTAGAAACCATGCTCTGTCCATAGTTGGTCCATTGGCAGAAGTCGTGGAGCAGACGATTGGGTGGGTTTCGGCACTAGATTGACGTGTAAAGAGATGCGGAGACACTCGGACCCTGATGTCTGGCTATAATGAAGGCATTAAAACAACTGAACGAGCCGGTACATGTGGCTATTGCTCGTGCCCCCCCCCCCCCCCTCGTCGTCCTTTGTTTGCAGCAACCACATCAGCACTTTAACTGCCCTCCCTACCAGCGCCTCTCTCTACTTGCCCTCACCACACTACTGAGCTCTTTTGAGTGCTACGACTCACATAGAAGGATGAACCGAGAACAAGTTCACAGTTAAAAATATTTATTTTACGTACCCTCAATCTCCAAAACACTGTGGAGGAAAATTGATAAAATATTAAGAAAATTAACAGAATAAAATGTGCAAAAATACGAGTGATAAGTTACAAATATAGAATGAAAAGAAACTAAAGCAAAAATGAGAGGACAATGAAATAAAGGCAGAATGTAACACAAGATGCGGCTGTCTCATCAAGGCCAGAAACATTAGGATTTCTTGCGTTAACAAAAAAGCCTTGTTAATTCACATTTCACGAGGTGTTATAACATACTAGCCAAATTTCAATTCATTGAGGCCATCAAAAAAACCAAAGATGCTTAGTATACATCAATATGTTTTCATTTGTAGACCTTGTGCTCATTTCCGCGAAATTAGAGAAGTGTATATAATTATCGTCTCTTAATGAGCACTTGCAACACCAAGGGCCTTGCAACCAACTTCGCAGTGTAGCCTTGATGCAAGATCGGTACTTGTAGAGCATACATGCTTTCGCTGCCACATATGAATACGTAGCAACTATTTTTTTGCCAGCGAACAAGTCGTCAAAATATTGTCTGTTCCTTTCAATTTAGTAGCTGGCAAGCTTGATGACAGCATGCAGGACAAAGTAGGCTTTGTTATCTTCAACAGCATCCATCACATTTATTGAACTACACGTGCATTGCATATAGCCAATACGACACTGCCACCGGCTGCATCAGCTGTGGACGAAACTGTGATAGCTACCGATGAGGCTATTAGCCCCGAGATGGGGTGGCGCCAACTAGTAGGAGGCCTGGGTGACGTCACGGCACAAACTCTTCAATGCCCACCGCGGCGCGTCTACATAATAATGCGCTCACTTTGTGCGCTGTTCCGCTGTTTGCGTTCAATTTCAGCTCATTTCAGGCTGCAGATGAATGTGATGAAAACAGAATCGGTAATGTTCCTGGTAAAACAATAAAAAGTTTACCTTCGTTTCTGCACAATCACGTGCTCAGCCGCAATTTTAAATGAATGAAAAGGTCTGTGTCTCGCTGCTAACCCCCACAATAGATTCCATTCCTACCTAAGGAAGCTGTATTTGGAAAATTGTGAAAAACAAGAGCACGACTGTGCTTGAATAAAACACACTTAATGGTGCATAATCATGCGATTTGGGACGCGAGACACCATATTTACATTATTAGGTTGAGTCGTTTTGGGAAATTCCTTTAATAAATACGAGTGTTTCTCCTCTTCTAGTATTACTTGTATTGGAGGAATTCGCATATCTACAGACAGTGCTTTCACTGGTGTGCCAAGCCTCATGCTCGCGTGCAGTATCGAATATCTCAAAATATAATTTGGAATGCACTCGCCTGGAATACCGCCGCCGCTGTTGTGTCTGTCGTTTTCGTGTACTAGCTCACACAACACGTTATTTAGTTTCACGGCTCTCTCACAACAATTTTGGAGTTTCATTTCGCCAAAATTATTGAGACTAAGTGTGGTTCAGGTTGTGTACGGAAATTCTTGCTGCCAGATTCTGTCTTCGTGCAGAATTGTAGCAACGGTGCTGTCACGCTCGTGACTACCAGTTTCGATAGCCACCGCATAAATTAATTGTACTTGCAGTTGATTACTTGGACAAGACGTGCAAGATCAGTCGTCCACTCATCAAGGCAAAGGTTTGATTATTACTCGGGTCACATTGCTGAGCGCGAGATCTAAAGAGTTCATTGCAACTTTCTGGCTTCTGTGTTCGAATCGTTGCTATGCAGTGCTCCCACGCGAAGTAAACATTATCGTTTGTGACGCGGCAGTAGATCGCCCCAGCATTTCATGCAGACCAGGGTATACGACTACATATTGCCTGGCGACTGTTGAGAAGAAACCCGTACATATATTCCGAAAAAAAACGGACATATCTCAGCATTTCCTTAATGTTTGTGTGTAAGGCAGTATTATTTTGTTCAGATTTTGAATACGTTATAACAATCAAATTCCTGTAAAGCCTCCTGTTAGAGGTAGTGCAGTTCTGTCAAATCATTCAGATTATTCGCAGATGCAAGCGTAACTTTCTCGGCAAAGCGCAATGTATTTAGTGAATAGAAAACATATAATTTTGTTTGTGGCACTTCGGCACACACATTTTCTAAACCTGGAGTCCATGCCTAGTTGTAATCACGTTAGCACCACTCAGCATATTTTCTTAGCACTCATTTCTTGGTGTACGCAATAAAAACGACAATCTTATGGTCCTGCAACACCATTTTCACAATAAATCTTCCGTTCGGACGCTAGTCTGCCTACCCTAAGCTAAGTTATGAAACTTTTTACAGCTCCGACAAGTTTCACTAGTTATGAAGCCTTCCACTTTGTACCTTGAGAGATTTGCGTAACGAAATTGAGGAGTAATCACCAACGTTTTGCTAAAGAGCGGGTACACGGTGGGCGCAGAAAAAGGAGACAAGCCACGGCACAGTAGGCAAATCCTTGCCTTGATGTCAAATGGCCGCGACCGCAGCGACACCAGTGTTCGTTCTCGGGGTTAGTAGATTATGACCACCAATTTCAGAGGGCATGCAGCAAACGCTCACAGAGTTGAAACGTAACTGCCTCCTGAAACAAGTTAAGCTGTAAATGACGTGAGCAGTAAAGCGATGACGTGAGTGGTAAATGACGTGAATATCAAATTCCTGTAGACGTAGCGCCCAACGTCCAAGCCGGCCTGAAGGATCCTTCAATGAAGCGAGCCAACAGAGTGAATGATGATCTGTAACTACGTCAAACGGGCGTCCGTATAAGTAACGACGAAATTTTTGTAATGCCCAAACGATGGCCAAACATTCCTTTTTGGAAACCGAGTATTTGTGCTCTGCCTTGGTTAGGGTGCGGCTGGCATACGCAACTACATACTCCGAAAAGCCAGGCTTGCGTTGAGTAAGGACAGCACCATGTCCTATGCCACTGGCATACGTGTGCACCTCGGTTGGAGCAGTAGGGTCGAAGTGGCTTAAAATAGGGGGTGAAGTTAGGAGATGGCACAATGTTGCAAAAGCATCATCGCATGCTGGCGACCAATCAAAGAGGTGTTCATCGCCAGTGATCAGCTGTGTCAGTGGTGCGATTATCGAAGCAAAGTTTTTCACAAAGCGGCGAAAGTATGAGCACAGTCCGACGAAGCTGTGAAGCACTTTCAGGGTCGCAGGCTTCGGGAAGTCAGTGACAGCATGAAGCTTCTCTGGGTCTGGGAGGACACCATGTTTTGAGACAACGTGGCCAAGTATTGTGAGCTTCCGAGCTCCAAAGTGGCACTTCTTGATGTTCAGTTGAAGGCTTGCGCTCGTGAGGCAGCTCAAGACTTCACTGAGACGATGGAGGTGGCTGTCGAAATCAGGGGAGAAAACAATGACATCATCCAAGTAACTTACGCATGTCTTCTATTTTAGCCCACGCAAGACGCTATCCATCATCCTTTCGATTGTGGCTGGTGCATTACAAAAGCCAAAGGGCATTACATTAAATTCGTATAGCCCATCGGGCGTCACAAAAGCAGTTTTTGGACGGTCTGATGGTGCCATGGGGACCTGCCAATAACCGGACCGTAAGTCTAGTGATGAGAAGAATTCAGCGCCTTGAAAGCAGTCCAGGGCATTATCGATGCGCGGCAAAGGGTATACGTCTTTAAGCATGACTTTGTTTAAACGGCGGTAATTGACACAAAAGCGAATCGAGCAGTCTTTTTTTCTCACAAGTACCACAAGTGAAGACCAGGGACTGCTGGACGGCCGAATGACGCCACGTTGAAGCATGTCGGCCACTTGCTCGGTGATCACACGATGCTCTGCAGGAGATACACAGTAGGGACGCTGTGGCAGAAGCGCTTGGGAGCCGGTGTTAATGTGATGGACAACGGTGTGCATTCTGCCCCGGGACGTCTGCTGGCAATTGAACGAGCCGCGAAACTGGTGAAGTTCTAGAAGCTTCTCGCGGTGTGGTTCTTCAAGTTTGCCATCAATTGAGGGGCCAAACAAATTAATGTTTTCGTGAACAGGTGAATGAGCAGATGGCATCAGTGCATTAAGCTGCAAATCATTTGCACCGTCAAGGCCGAAGATGGAGAAAACAAATAAGTCTTGGAATGTTCCAATACATTCTCTGCGACGCAAGGTTGTGGGAGACGGCAAGGGATTTGTGACAAACAAATTAGTAGCGCCCGCCAAAATATCTAGAATTGCAAACGGCAACGCGAGGCTCTTGCGACTTTGGAATGTTTGGGAAGGCGTAAACAATACTGCAGGCTTAGACACATCGGCACAAGACACAGGAACAAAGGCTGCGCTAGTCGGTGGTATGTGGATGTCGTCGGTGACGAACAGCTTGTTCAACGGATGTTCCGGAGACGAGGCCCACAAAGCAGAGAAGGCCACTTCAGCACGAGCACAGTCGATAACCGCATGATTACGAGACGGAAAATCCCAGTTGAGGATCACATCATGAGAACACGCCTGTAGCACAAGAAATTCAACGGTATACAAAACATCTTGGATGAGAACGCGGGCGGCACAGGCAGCTGATGGTTGAATATGGTGAGCACTGGCAGTATGTAAGGACAATCCCTTTGGCGTCGTGGTAACCTTTTGAAGCAGGCGGCAAAGTTTTAAATAAATTATTGAAACGGCAGCACCAGTGTCCACAAGCACAAGGGTACGGTAACCATCCACAAAAACGTTGATGAGGTTTGTTGGAGAAATGCGAGAACTTGATTCTTTCGACGACAACGCAGTTCGTGCCTCGGGAACTGCGGCATCTAGTTTTCGGTGTCTGAAGGGTAGGGTGGACGGCGCATAGGTGACAGGGAGCGACGTCGGGGAGATGGAGATCGGTGACTGACTGAGGGAGGGCGGTTGGGTGAAGAGGATCCTTGTTGACGTGCCATGTTGTTAAAGAGCCGAGAGTCGTGCGACGATCTTTGCATGGTGTCGCTGTGAATGAGAGGGCGGCGGCGGCACAAGCGAGCCACATGTCCTGCATAACCACAAGAATAGCAAATTGGGCGGTTCGGAAACGCCGCAATCGGCCGGCTGAACAGAACTGGTGATGACTGAACAGGGACCGGTGAGGTAACATAAGTGGGCTGTCGAGGTGCTCTGGCTGCAACGACTTGCACATATGTCAAGAGTGCGGCCTCCAGGGGTGGTGAACGAGCGAAAGGCAAAGCGTCAGCTACCTCATCTTGTTATGACGTGCCTTATAGCCGGGGCCAGAGGATCCGTTTGTGTTGGTTCGGGCGTGCTCGATAAAATGGAGAGCTGCCAAGCGACCTCCTTACGCAAACTGCTTTATGCGGACCAATACGTCGTTCCGGTCTCCGAGAGTCAAGGCCCCGATCGAGTCACGTAGTTCCAGAGAGCGCTGTGTTTGGGCACGTTGCTTGCGCAATTCGTCAAAACTCTGGCACAAGCTGATGAGATCGGCTATGGTTTGTGGGTCCTTGGCTAACAACATTTGAAATGTGTCATCACATATGCCCTTGAGGATTTGTTTGATTTTGTCGGCTTCGAGCATCGCTGGGTTTACGCGCTTGCACAAGTCAACAACGTCTTCAATGTAGCTGGTAAAGGTCTTTCCTGGCTGTTGAGCGCGCTCACGAAGTTGTTGTTTTGCGCGTAGTTTTTGCACAGCAGGGTGGTCAAAGACTTACGAAAAGGAGGTCTTGAATGAATCACACCTGGCAATGTCGGCTTCGTGATTGCACAACTAGAGACTAGCGACGCCGGACAAGTAAAAGCTAACATAGGTCAGCTTAGCCGCATCGTCCCACTTGTTCGCTGCACTCACCTTGTGGTAAGTAGCCAGCCATTCCTCAACGTCTTGGCCATCAGTGCCGCTGAAGATCGGTGGGTGATGCAGTGGCCACACGCCAGGACATGCAGAGGTGGGAACTTGTGACGTACCTTGGGTGAAGGGTTCTTCCGGCAATGCTGGCACTGGAGGTAAGGTGCGACTTCGTAGTTAAAGCTTCGAAGATTACCCCAGCACTTCCACCAAATTATAAGGCGGTTTATTGACTAAAACCAACTGCCTGGTTCAAGGAGCGTCAGTCACTGTCACGAGCTCAGCTCTTCGTCGTAGTCGTCTTCTAGGTGCTCCTACTAGATACCGTCTCTCTCCCTCTTCCCCACTACACTGCGCTGCTATGACATGGGCGACACTTGTAGGGAGCCTTGTTTGGTCGTTGGTTGCGCGTCGATGAAGTAATGGCCTATGTCATGTTACATGGCTAAAGCAGGCATGTCATGACAAAGGGCTACACCGACTCTTTTTTACTGACCCTTTTCTACTGCTGGAAAAATTGGAAAGGCCGAGCGAGAAACAAACAGGCCATAGCCGGTTTTTCCATAACCCGTAACTTCCTCATTACAGCATTTATTCACGAAATTATTGCAGCAGCATGTTCACATTGACCAAGTGTGCAGTTACTTGTTCCATCAGAAATCCTTGACCGTGAGGCTGTTTATTGGCCCGCTAAAGCATACACAGTGAAATGGGATAACAGAGCCACGTTAAACAATGCTCACCTGGGTTGATGAGATTCGCACTCTTGAATTCCACAGTTGGATTTTCGTATAATGCCTGCACACAATATAACAACAGCATAAGCAAGAAGGCTCCAGCACTACAGCTCTTGCATGTCTGAAACAATACAACTTGCAGGCATGCAACCTAAGGGGACATGAAAGGCAAATCTTAGATGGACGTTCATTGTTGAAACGAGGTTCCAGAAACGTTGCAGTGCTAATTTCATGCGAAGGGAATGGTTCTTTTAAATGAAAATTACATATATGCAGTCGCACAGCACTAGCACACTTCAAATCATGCGCCTGAAAAGTAGAAGTGTGCAACAATTCAAAATTTTGAATATTTCTCTAATAGCGCTTGCCATTTCATTAGAATCCTACCAGAATTGAACTACTCACACTATTCGAACAACCTGAAGAAAAATAAAGTCAATGTCCAATTGACAGCGGCCCCTTCAGATTTTCAACATGCTTCACCCCTTCACACTCCCGTATTAAGGCAACAATGCCTTTGACGCTCGGCTATGGTTGCAAATGTTAAATGCGCTGGTTCCCACATAAAGATGATAAATGTGACAGAGGTGGGGACTATTAATGCTGTTCTTACAAGAAATTTGTGCAGGAAGTCCGAAAAATCAGACACCGAAATTTTTTAGCATTCGAAATTACGAAACTACGAGAAAGATCTCACTCTTGCTGCAGCTATGGCTGTGCGGTGTGCTGACAAAAAGACTGCAAATTTTGAGAACCCAAGGCGAGCGCATATATATAAGTAGCTGGCGAAGGAAGGTGATTAAGGTGATGTCGTGCTTGTTTTCCGCCAGCAAGCGAAGGCTTGTCCTACAGTGACAAAGCAGGTGATGAAGTCAGTGTGTGCTTCCGCCAGTGGAAAAAGGTGTGTCCTACAGTAACAGCGCGTGAGTGGCAGATGTATTCTCAGCGAAGAAGTTTTGTTATTGAAGCACGGTCAGTTGATGACGCAAGAGTTTCCTGGAAAAGGAACTTCGGACGCAGTGGCATGACAACCGGCACGGTACTTTGCGCGAGTGGTTCTTGGCAGAGAAGCATTCAAGCTGTAGTGAAGCAAGGATGACGACGAAAGACACGAGCAAGCAAGCACCAATGTCAATTGTAGCGCCAGACTCGAGCTTGCGCTTGCCCGCATTTTGGATGCTTCTTGCCTGCTGCTCCTCGATTAACGTTCGTCGAGCTTTCCTGATGTCCAGCGTCAATAAATCACGTCACATTTGGTGGAGGTACGTGGATTCCCGATACCAACATGGACTTTTACTCACGGAAGCTCCCCCGCTTTGTGACTCCATTACTACTATGGCCAATGAGACCCCTTTTCAGCCTGGACCCTCAACTGTCCATCTCACCAGCAGCCCTATGTATCGCCAGCGAAAGAAGCCCATCTTCACCAGCTCCAGGGACTCTAATGTGGATGATTGGCTATCAAAGTATGAGCGTACTAGTGCCAGTAACAAGTGGGACGATGAAATAAAGCGTGGGTACGTCTAGTTTTATCTTACGGACATCGCTCAATCGTGGTACACCAACCACGACAGGGACTTGCCCACTTGGTCCGTCTTCAAGACTTCTATTACGGATGTCTTCGGTTGGTCATTGGCTCGCAAGCTTCGGGCAGAGCAGCGCTTGCTTGCGCCAACGGGTGCAGCTCCCCGGTGAGAACTTCACAAGCTAGATTGAAGATGTGCGAAACCTCTGCAACCTGCAACCGTGTCAACTCCACCATGACCGAAGAGGAGAAAATCAAGCACATTCTCAAGGGCATCGAAGATGACGCTCTTCAGATGCTGCTCGCAAGAAACCCCCCCCCCTACCCACTGTCGGTCGTGGTAGTGGCATCCTTGTGTCAGAGTTTCGACGAGTTGCGTCGGCAGCGCTCATCGCATGTCAAGCCCTCCCAATGCCTGACACAATATCCAGCTTGCAGCTTACTGCTCGCCATGCCAACCAGCAGCCACTGCTATCCACCATCAAGGACTTCATCCGTGTGAAGGTAGCGCGTCAGCTTTTATTGCTCCCTCTCATGAACGCACTGGCGCAAACCATGGCCCCTGACATTCGGCACATCCTTCGAACCCAAATCACGGAGGCACTGCCTTTTATGTTCCAGCAATCACCCGTACCTGCGCCACTTACCTACGCCCCCTTAGCAGCCTCCACTCTATGCCCCCGTCTGCGCGCCACTTACTTACGCTGCCGTCCCCTCCCGGCCACCTCGACAGCTGTCATCCTATGCCCGCCCTGCGATGCCGATCCCCGCCTCCCCACCGACCACGAATTTTTACCCGCCGCTTCCCTAGGGAGCCCCCTTCGCCTCCTTCATTCCACCCCCCAGATGTGTGGCGAACACCGGACAACAGGCCCATCTGCTTCACCTGTGGTATCGCTGGCCACATCACTCACCACTGCCGCCGCTATCTACCTTCTTTTTTACACGATGACCATGCCCGATCCCTCGTCGCCAAGCACACCATCCACTCCCATTTCGAATAACCGCCCCTCCTCCTCCAGTGCCCGATCCCCATCTCGACGATGCTCTCTGTCCCCCATGCGTCGCCGCTCTGCTACTGTGGAGGGAAACGGATCCCTGCAGCTTCGGAGGCAAGAGCTGCAGGCAAGTCGGACTGCCTAAGGCCTCCATGTGTGTCGCCGCGAAATGTTATTGACGTCAACGTCGAAGGAACTGCCGTCGTGGTGCTTATTGACACAGGAAACGCCATTTCCGTCATCTCTGAGACACTGTGCTGCAAGCTAAAGAAGCTGACGACGTCGCTGTCAAGACTAATGCTCTGTACTGCCAGCTCCCAGCGCATTGCGCCGTTAGCTGTGAGTTGAGTTGTTGAGTAAACTTTATTTGCCCAACAGTTGTTGCTGTGCCCAGGGCTAGGCTGCCAGGGACACATCGTTTGAGGAACATCTTTTGAGCTCCTCGGCGACAGCCCTGGCCCGCTGGATGGCCCACACCTGGTCTTCGAAGGCCTGGCTGAGAAGGGTGGCTTACCATCGCTCAGCAAGGCGCCCCATTTCGGTGATTCCCTCAGTTGACGTCATCCTTTCTCGTGGCCTATCTTCATCTCTTTCGCATTGCCAAAGTATATGTGCCATATCGCCCCGTTCGTGCGCGCACCACGGGCAGCCGGGCGACGGGTGCAGCGTGGGCCATAAGCGGTGCAGATGGTAGGGGTGGGTAAACATGCCAGTCTGCAGCCTTCTCAGGTCCACCGCCTGCGACCTGTCCAGGCGCACGTGAGGTTGCGGAAATTTCTTCCGTTCTTTCCTATAGTGCGCAAGCACGTCGTTGTACGTGGCAGGAAATTCTTCTCCATAGCAGTCGGCTCACTTCTGTTGCCTCGCCTTTTCTGCACCAACTTCAGTTGCCGCAGCAACGAACGTGGTGGGGGCGATAATTTCGGCATTGCCAGTGGCTGTGGCCACCACCATGCCTCAGACGGTGCTCCTCCCAAACACGGTGGTGGCTGCTCCCTGGGTGGCTGCGTCGCGGCGGGTAAGTTGCCTCGCGACGAGGTGGGCGGGCTCATTATGGTAGGGCGGGATGCCGGTTAGTCTTTGGCTGTTGGCGTTGTTGCTGCTAGTTTTACGGCTGTTGTTGATAGTTCCACTGTCCCCCATGTGAGCAGGAAACCACTTGAGGGCCTTGTCAGTAATCTTGCCTGACGCGAAGTCCCCAGCTCTGGCGTTAGGCATGCGTGCCACCTCCTCAGACACCCAGCCTTTAATATAGCTCCGAATCACTGATTTAGAATCGCTAATAATCAGGCTGTCGTCTGCACCGCCGTGGAGTACCGCTAAAGCTATGGCCATTTCTTCTGCAGCTTCGGATGATGCAGCCGTGCTGATGCAGTGACCCGAACCTTTCCTGTTGTATCTGGGACTGCCATAGAGAAAGCAGGTCCCGCCGCCGCTGACCAGACTTGCTGTTGATGTTGCCACTGTCGCTGCAGTCGTTGTCGTAGCAGTAGCAGTGGTGGTAGTGTTAGCGCCTCGACTTCACCTCGCTCACTCACGGGTAGCGGCGGGGGTTCCGAGCGTCCCCCTCGCCGCCGCCGGCTGACAGTGGATACCTGGCCGCATCGACGAAGAGGACACCCTCTTGGCTTCCATGCGCCTTCAGGATTGCTGCAGCTCTGCATTTGCGTCGTTGCAAGCCGTGAATGGGGTGCATGTTCCTGGGGATGTTTTCTGTCAATATGGCGTCCCTGACTTCCGGTAGCAATGCTTCCTTCAGTCCACGCGCCTCATGATATCGAATCCCGAGCAGGTCGAGGATGCGTCTTCCCGTTCTTGTGCTAGACAACCTGTCGAGCTGCGCGATCCTCTGCGCTTCCGCTACCTCGTCGAGGGTGGTGTGCACACCCAGCTCCAGAAGCCTACGGGTTTCCAAGTACTGGGGCACACCCAGGGCTACCTTGAACGCTCGACGAATCGCCGCGTTCAGCTTCTCGGTTTCGCTTCTGTTGCAGTCGGCATACGCGGCGACATATGCTATGTGGCTCAGCGCGTACGCATGTGTTAAATTCGTCACGTTGTGTTCTTTTAGCCCTTTTCTTTTTTTCGCTACCTGACGCACAAGGTGCATTGCGGCGGCCACTTTCTTTTGCAGTCGCGCTACCAGCTCATGGTTCGCACCGTTGTCTTCCAGCCACAGGCCGAGCACTCATATTTTGGATATCGTTGGTATTTGGGTCCCCTCCTTCGTCATGATGCGGATGCCCAAGCGACAGGCGCAATGCACAGCCTGCAGGTGAGGTCCTTTCTTGCGTGGTCTATGCAGGAGTATTTCCGATTTACCGGGAGAGCAGACGAGTCCCGTGCCTTCAAGGTGCCGCTCCAGGGCCCGGACCGCCTGCTGCACTCTCTCCTACATTTCACCAACGCTCGTATTCGCTGTGGTCCACACGGTCACGTCGTCTGCGTAGATCATGTGATTGATGCCCTCTATTGCGTCGAGACGCTCCGGTAGTCCGATCATGATGAGGTTGAAAAGCATGGGAGAGAGCACCGAGCCCTGCGGCGTACCCGCACCCTCCATGTCAACTGTTCGTGGTGGGGCACCGTCGACCTTCACCGTCGCCTTGCGTTCGGTCAGGAAGCTGCTGACGTACCGATGGAACCTTGAGCCAAGACTTAGTTGGCTGATCTTGTCCAAAATGACAGCTTGTTTTACTGTATCGAAGGCGCTTTTGAATTCTAACCCGAACAGGGCGCATGCATGCGTGCTTGGTGCGTTAATGATTTCTTCCTTGAGTTGCAGCATAGCATCCTGCGTCGAAAGTCCTCTGCGGAAGCCGACAATGTGAGTACCGAAAGGATCCTGCTTCTCGAGGATCGTCGTCACCCTGTTGAGGCAGGCGTGCTCCATGACTTTCCCGAAGCAGGACGTCAGAGATATCTGCCTCATACTTCGAACCTCAAGCGGTTTACCTGGCTTGGGTATTAGTATGACATCCGCTGTCTTCCATTCTTATGGAATACGGCCTTCTTTCCAGTATGCATTGATGTACTGACGTAGCTTCTCGATGGCGTTATCGTTCAGGTTCCTCAGAATTCCGTTGGTGATCTTGTCAGGACCGGGCACCGATTTAGTCTTCAGTACCTGGAGGACTGCTCTAATTTCCTGCATGGAAAATTCCGCGTCTAGTTCCTCGTTGGGAGCCCCACAGTATTCCATATGACTCTCGCCTGTTGGGCGAGTGAGGTGCGACTAGATGATCTCCTTTATGAAGGCCTGCGGGTCGTCTTTGCACTTGTGTCGCAGCTTGGCCATCTGGACACAAGTCGCTGTTCTCGTGCTGGTTGGATCCAGCAGGTGCCTGAAAATCTTCCATGTGCGCCCTGATCTCATGTTTCCGTTCATCGTACTGCACAGCTCCTGCCATTCCTGTTTGCCCAGTCGAACGCAGTGGGCCTCAATCTCTCGGTTGATCTCGGCAATCTTCTTGCGTATCTTCTTGATCTGTTTCTGCTGACTCGCTCTTCGCTGCATAGACTTCTTGGCCTCTACAAGATGCGCAAGCCGGCTGTCCACCCTGGATGGCTCGAGAACGCTGTCGTCGGCGCTTCCGCAGGGCCTGTCGCCACCTTCAGGTACATTTTGTCTGTCTGGCCATTCTATTTCTTTTGTAGTTTTTTCTACGTCCGCGAGTCGTTCCCTGCACCATTCCCCAATATCCTCGATCGGCCCTTTGTGCTTTTCTCGTTCTCTTTGCTCTCGAAACTTGTCCCAGTCTACGACTCTAGCTTTTTGGGCAGCCGTCCATTTTGTCTCTATCCTCTCCCATTGTCACGCACAGGACTCTGGTTGCTTCCCAGATCCTCAAAGGTGTTCAACCAGGTGATCGCGCCCGTGTCTGACCAAATTGAGAGATCAGGGGATGTGTCGCAACACGTGCCGTCGGATCGTGGTGTGCGATGCCGGTTCATTCAGTAGAACCAAGCCAAGCTCGTCCATCAGTTCAGCTAGCCTCTTCCCTTTGGGCGAGTCGGCTCCATCCATTGCGTGTGCGGTGCATTGAAGTCTCCGCAGATTAAGAGGGGACTGGAGGCGGCCTTCGCCACTGCTTCACGAAAAAGGGCGCCAAAGTTGTGCGTGAGGCCCCCTTTTGAAAGGGGACTGTACACGTTAAGCACAAATAGGCCGGTCTACCTGTTTCTAATGCAGGGCACGACCTCAATCAGGTTGTGGTCTATGTCCCACTCCTCACTGATATCAGGTGAATGGTCGATAAAGGCCGTTCCTCTCTTAACTAGGGTACACACCTTTATGTCCTTCCGCGTGCATTCGCACGGAGAGCCACATGCCACATAGCCTGGTAGCTGAGCCCGGTCGAAAGGTTCTTGCAAAGCAATCACGTCGGGAAGTTTGCTTTTCGAGAGAGTTTTCATTCATTTCACCATTGTAGCTTTCTTGTTTTTGAAGCCCATTCAGTTACATTGCCAGACGGTGCATCTGCCAACAAACTTGCGGGACGCAGCCATGATTGCTATTCGAAGGCGTTAGGGGAACGCGACTGTCCGTGCGTCCCTCCTTTTTCAGTGTGGGTGGTGTTGACATTGCTGCTTCTGTTGAGAATGGTCGATGCGTCCCCTCCCAATTCGTCGTGGCCTTGTCCCTGTTGCTGCAACTGTGCCGTCCCGCGTTCCAGATATTCAATGCGCTTATTCACGGCCGCAAGTTGGTTATTAACCGCGGCATACTATGCGTTCCTTTCGGCGTCAGACTCGTTCAGCCGAATGAGGAGCGTCTCAAACAGTGGCTCTGTCTTGTTGGTTAGTTTGTCTACCATTTCTCCGATCACGTCTATCTTTCGGCCTGCCAGTCGTGCCCGCTTCGGTTCTTGCGTGTGATTTTCAACGCCTTCAAAATGTTGAGAATCGCTTGGGCTCTTACGATTAAAGCCCACCGCCACCGGCGCTTCATATTCACCTCCACAGCACATGTCCGTGTCCCCGTCTCCTACTGCTGAAGTCGAGTCGCGTTCATCGGCAGCTCCATGGGACGAGGAGGTGCCAGAGGATGGGGTCTCTGCGGGGTGTCCTCCAATTCGCTTGAGGATTTCATTCAGTGTCTGTTGTAGCTCCTCAATTTTCCGTGTTGATTTTTCATTCTACTTTCTGGCATTGGCCAACTCTTGTCTAAGCTCCCTATTCTCTTTCTCCATGTTCTACATTCTCGTCGCCAGGCCGGGGTCGGCGGCTGCCCTCGGGCGGCTGGAGAGATGGTGCCCCTGTGCGGAGTCCGCCTTTGTTCCCGTGACTATGTCGTGCCAGGTGATTTTGCGCGGCCCTTTCTGTTTCCCGCCAGGTGTGGCCCCTCCTATGTCTTGTTGGGGGTGGTGTCGGTTCTCGCTGCGGCTTCTGCTCAGACTCTGACTTCTGCTCGTACTAAGACTTTTGCTCCGTCTTTTTACCGGCGAGGGGGATCCGGATCTGGTTGAACGACCCATGACCTGTTGGGAGCGGGTTCTGGATCTCGAGCGACTAGGGCGGCCTCCTTCTACCGCACCAGCATTGCTATCCGATGGAGACGGGGTTCGCTCTTGAAAGTCTCTGAACCTGGCCTTCCACCTTCTCTGCTTTACTATATGCTTCACTATATTACGAGAAGGCGTTTGATTCAGTAGAAATATCAGCCGTCATGCAGACACTGCGGATTCAGGGTGCCGAAGTATATATAAACATCTTGGAAGAAATCTACGGGGGATCAACTGCTACCATAGTGCTTCATAAAGAAAGCAACAGAATACCAATCAAGAAGGGTGTAAGGCAGGCGGACACAATCTCCCCAATGCTATTTACCGCATGCTTACAGGAGGTTTTCGGAAGCCTAGAAGGGAAACAGTTAGGGATAAGAGTTAATGGCGAGTACCTTAGTAACCTGCGCTTCGCCGTTGACATTGCATTACTGCGTAACTCAGGGGACGAATTGCAACTAATGATTACGGAGTTGGACAAGGATAGCGAAAGGTGGGTCTTAAAATTAATCTTCAGAAAATGGAAGTAATGTACAACAACCTCGGAAAAGAGCAGCGCTTCGAGACAGGTAATAGTGAACTTCAAGTTGTAAAAGACTGTCTACTTAGAGCAGGCATTAACCGCAGAGCCGAACCACGAGGAGTGAATCACGAGGAGCGATCTTTCCGATGATAGTCAAAACCTTCATCTTGGCGATTTCCGTCGCTATGATTTCCTCCGGTGTGCTTATCGCCAAAATGTTTTGCGTGGGGTTGGGGCAGATTGAGATCATCTCGTCGCCGCCCACTCCTGCTCCGTTGCGTATCGCCTCATCAAGACTCACACCGCACGTGCTCCTTATATTCAGCCCCTCCCTCGGTCGAACAATTACCTTGATATCGTCCCTGGGCAGTCTGGGCATCTTGCTTGCTCGTAGAACCTTGCTGACAATGCTTCGGTGGCCTTGGCGCATGGGGCTTGGTGAACGGGCGTCTTTTTGTCTCACCACGTTGTTTTGGCTCGCGCGTCTTCTTTTTTTCGTGTAACTTCAATCCAGCCATCTGCAACGCTGTCAACATCTTCGTCTTCACTCGTGGAAACGCTTCTTGTTTGTTCAGTTCTGTGGTCCATGGCTTCCCCTGTCCCTGCCTCGTCTACATTCATCTCGGCTGTTTTTTCAATCTGAGTTCGACGCGGTATGGGCCAGGCCCAACCACCATGAGGCCTAGACGCTCACTTGTATAGTTCTTGCAGTTTATGAGCCTTAAAGTTCGTAAAGCTTACGCTCACCCAAAAAGCTGGTATCAATGGGTTCGCGATGACTTGATCTGTCCGATAATGTGCCACTTTTAAGGGTAGAGTTTGAAAAACCTCCGGAAACATTCACAAATTGACGGAGTTGATGTGACATGCGTTTGCTCCCACTGGCGACCGTCCATAGGCCTCGTTAGCTGTGAGCACGACGGGGATTACGATTCAAGACACACTCTACGTGATCGAGTTTTTCGTCCTACTGTCCTGCTCCCCTGACATTATTCTCGGGTGAGACTTCCTCTTAAGCCATAGCGCCATCACAGACTTCTCTCATGCAGAAGTTGCTCCTATGCCCTTTCAGACGTCTCCTTCAGAGGATACTCTACCTCACAAACTTATCACGAAGAACACAGATATTCCCCCCACACATGGACCCTTGTCACCCTAACGTGTCTGACTGCGCCGGACGGACAGCACTCTTCGCTTCGTCGGAAGTCTTCCTCCGTCGCCGCAGCTTATGACTGCCCTTCGCAGCACTCTCAGTTACATCTGGTGCGACAATGATGCTCGTTGCCAACCAACTCACGTCTGCCGTGACATTGCTTTGAGGGGAACCTGTTGGGTGTATACAAGGCGCCGACATCTTGAGTTCTCTGGACATCGCCGAGGACGAACAGTACCTTCAGCTAAACGCCATGACGCCACCTGTTCCGAAGTCTTTAGCCCTATATAAGTTTCGTTTTTCGATTGCCGACGATCTACCACTATCGTATTGCAGCAAACTTCTCGCTCTTCTGCACGACTTCCGCTCATCTTCCGATTGCGCCCAGACAACCTTGGGCCGCATGAAGAGCGTCACTCACCACGTCGACACCGGTTCCCACGCTCTGTTAAACCAATGACCCTATTGAGTCGCTTACGCAAGTCAAACTCTGAAGAAAGCAGAGTGCAATTATTCTGTAAAGGAAAACGAATGCCTCGTCATTATTGGGGCTTTGGCTAAGTTCCGAACGTACCTTTATAGCCGCCCTTTCGGCGTTGTCATGGATCACCACGCTCTGCGTTGGTTCTCGTCGCTGAAAGATCTGTCAGGACTACTCAGTCGCTGAGCGCTCAGGCTGCAAGAGTACGCATTCGTGTTGTGTAATGATCAGGCCGCAAGCACTCTGACGCGGATGCTATTTCCCGTTCACCTCTAGCATCCACCATGGCTTCACCGTCCGTTTCCTTCTTGCCAGTCGACATCACCGACATGCCAGTGAAGCAACGCAAGGATACGTGGATTTGCCACCTGCTCGACTTTTTGGCGAATCCATCAGCTTCTCCTTCTTCCAGAGCTCTACGTCATCAAGCGCCCCATTTCATCACTCGAGATAATCTCCTCTATCAGTGAAATAATGCATCTGATGACCGGAAATGGCTGCAAATGATACCTTACCACATGCGCACGCAGATGTGTGCTGCTTTTCACACTGTTCTGCAAAGAGCCCTTGTTGGCGTTCCGAAGCCCTACACCTGATTGCATCAGGGGTACCATTTGCACGGAATGTATCAATTTGTGTGTGAATATATTAGCGCTTATACTGATGTCAGCAACGAAAGGTTCCCCCTCAACGAGCGGCCAGTACACTTTAACCTCTCGCGTGTCTGGCCCGTTTGTTAGACCCCATCGGCATTGATTTGTACGGCCCGCTTTCTTCGACCACTTCTGGGAATAGATGGATCATCGTCGGCGTAGACTACATTACGCGTTATGCAGAAACAGCAGCATTACCCATAGAAACAGCCAGAGAAGTTGCCATCATCGGTGTAGACGACCTTACGCGTTATGCAGAAACAGCAGCATTACCCATAGAAACAGCCAGAGAAGTTGCGTTTTTCATTCTACGCAACTTCGTCCTACGCCACGGAGCACGCCGCAAACTTCTGAGCGACACAGGACAGGTTTTTCTATCTGAAGCCGTTGAAGCATTGCTCTTTCAGTGTAACATTGTTCACTGCAAGACAACTGCATATCATCCGCAAACAAATGGCCTAACCAAACGATTTAACTGCACTCTCAGTGATATGCTGACAATGTAAACCGCATCCGACCAGGCAAACTGGGACGCCATCCTTCCTTTCGCCACGTATGCGTAGAACACTGCAACGCAAGCGACCACAAGATTCTCGCCGTTCTTTCTTATATACAGACGCGAGCCATCATGTATGCTATACACCATGCTTCCTTACACACCTGACACTTGCGAGTACAGTCCAATTTCCGACATTGCCAGATACACAGAAGATTGTCGGCTGTTGGCCCGTTCCTTTATGAGCGAGGACCAAGGTCACCAGAAGCTTAAGTGCGACGACGACCGACCTCATGCTACTTTCCAAACAGTTGCCCTAGTTTGCGACATGGAATAGTGATGAGTAAATTTGCCGCATTTAAACCCAATTCTTCTTAGGTCCTGCCTGAAAAGGTCAAGCTGCACACATGCACTGTAGGTGACAAGCACTTTTGGCAGCTTTCACAAATTATACCGCAAACCAGCCACTGGAAAGCCTTCTCACTGAAGTAGGAAGGAATGAATTGTCATGAGGTAAGAAAAAAAAAACTAAATATTCAAGCTTACCTTATGAGCAGTGTTCAGCCAAGCCATTTGTGGAGGAACCTTGTCCACAACTCTGATCTGAAAAAATTTGATGCGAAAGCAAAAAAAAAAAAAAAAAACCGGAAAAGGAAAACCAGTTCAATTGGTTAGTTGAACAAGAATTCCGAAGCTGAGCAAGAACAATGGACACTTTAGAAGCAATCGGAAGAGTTCTTTTGGTGACATCAACTTCTTTTTCAGCAAACATTGAAAGCACAGTACACAAATGTTCTTGCATTTCAAAGAAGATGGATGCACTAACGATCCTGCAGCCTCAGTTTTATCAATGGGACACTAGACTCATTGGGCTGCCCTGCCAAGAAAATTGCAATTGTTGCTGTACACACGAGGATTTCTTCAGTTTTTTACAATTACAAGTGCAAGAAGTGCATAGAGCTATAATCTGTGCCTTTTGTCACAAATGTTGAATTTCACGAATGCCTGAATGTGCATAAATTTAAGTGTGCCTATGGGTACAAGCTAACTGCCTTGCAAAGAGCTCTTTGTGCAATGTGCAAGAAGAATGGCCATGGCCTCTTTTCAAGGCATGTTTATCAAAGACAAACAAAGAATGCCTTTGCACAAACTAACAGTTCTGCACTTAATTTTTGCGCTATTCTGTTACGATGCAAGTTCAATAAATGTCATTCTCGGTTTTACGAGTGAAAACAAAAACACGTTCCAGAAAAAAGCAGCAGTAAGGAATTACAGGCCAATTTTGACCACCTGGGGCTGTGTAATGTACACCAGGCGTTTATCTAAGCACAGGGGTGTTTTTGAATTTTGCCCGATCGAAATGCAACCACCGTGGTGAAAAAAAAAAAAAAACAGGGTTCTCAAGCTTGGTAGGGTTGCACTTTGGCCATTAAGCTAATACACAAGGACAAGGTAATGCCAGTATAGCAAGAATAAGATGTTCTCACGCTGCACTGCAGAATATGAAAATTAAAACCAGGGATTTAATGTCTTAAAAGGCAGAGTGCTTTTTGTGGGCTCAGTGGAGCGCTCCTTAGTTATTTCTGATCATTTGGGTTTAATTAACATGCCATCCAAAAACAGAGTGTGTTTCTGCACTCTGTCCCTTTCATAATGCAGCCAGGCACTGAAGTTCTAACCTCATGCCCAGCAAGCATACTGCACTACTACACATTTTCACACACAATGCACTGAAGTGAGTACTTAAACAAACCAGTGCTAATTTTCACATTTTCCCACATTTTATTCTCTTTATGAGAATGAACTGAATGACCAGTTGTAGCCATCTTTCACAAGCAATTAACTTCTTGTAAAAGGAAGTGTCAATAACGAAACACTTAGACCACATGACTCCAGAATGGTATTATAATGCTGTCACGATGGCACTTAATTTGTCAAGCAAAATAATGATCGACCACTACTTCATTTAGGTTGATCTTGCTGCTTCAGTTGCATAATACTAATTTGCTAACCAAGAATAGTTACTTGTGAATTGCAACACAATGCATAGCAGCGATGTATTGTGCTAGAAGAGTCTGGGGAATTTCAAATCCTTACATACCTTAGAGGCAACATCGCTCTTGAGTAAATGATCGACGAGGTGTCGTCCTACAAAACCAGTGCCTGCACAGGAAGCGGGGCACGTGAGCAGTCACTTTATTGATATATTCATTTCAGTTCACACAGTGTTCGAAGCAATGGCTATGGTGCAGAGCTGAAAAGCACCGACAAGAGTGAGTAAAGGCACTCGGTAAGAGGCTTTTTTTTTTTTTTTTGCTAAATTACAAAACATCCTTCATAATTCCCTCCTGCACCCCAAAGGCTTTGTAAAATGAAGTACAAAAGTTGGGTTGCTTGCCAAGACGTTAACCTCACTGCGACAGGAAGGAGGATTAGAGAGGAGGGCGTTGTGATATGTAGAACTGTGAAAGGCGGCCTTCAAAGCTGCTTCTAGCGACTTCAACGAGCTCTTGACAAGGCACCAACGTCCGCTATGAAACGTTATAAAATGTCGCAATGCCGTTGACTTCACTTATCTGGTAATATTACACATGACAAATAGCTCATGATTATGGCGACCCGACACATTTTTTTATTAATCTTATTATGTAGCGTCTTCGTGCGACTAAACAGCCGAAAATCGACGGTCGACGATGCGCTTCCGTTCTCGTAAACAAGGAAAACTCGCAAATAAAACTTTTCTCGCGTGGAAAAATTGGTTAGGCGCTCAGATGTCCACGCTGGGCGTCGACGGTTTTCGTGAGCGGCAAGACAAGCGTGCACCGCCGGAGACTTGCCCCAAGGAGCTGTCACCGGTCGCTTGACAGCGGAAATGACACACCGCTCAAAGAACGCGCTCTTCGAAGGTGAACGAACAATCACGGGGGCGGCTCTGTCGGCGGTCAAGCGCAGCTGCGGTGTACCCACCTCCGAGTATGAGAAATCGGTGCTTTTGGTCGCCCATGTTTCGGTGGCCTTGACGACACCGGCAGGGGTTGATAGCGATCGACGTTCTCTGCGCGCAGTTTCCGATGCCGCCGCGGTGCAGCCCCGCAAGGAACGGGAACCGGGAACACGTGGGCGGCGACCGGAACAGGAGGCGACTTCGCGAGTGTAGCGGCGATGCGCAAAAATAGCTGGATGAATCAGCGCCAGATGACGCCAGCTTCATTACAAATTCACTATCATCAACATCAGTCAAACAATAACGTTTCAAGCTGCATTACATTTTTAGGTAAACACTAGTTACAGCAAATAAAAACAATGTTTTTATTTTTATTGGTACATTGTTTTACTAGAAAAATTACCGCACAATTACAATAATAGGATTGTTTTTTACAGTGCCGTCAGACGACGCTTCAAACAAAAGTATTTAGCGCGCGAAACTTGAACGTCTTAATACTATGCTGCCTTGTGTTGTCATGACGATAGTTATAGCGCGAGAACAGAACGACGACGCAGGGACAAGAAGGCGTCGTCGTTGTGTTCTTGCGCTATAACTATCGTCATGTCATACCAACTAGCCCAAGCTGCCACACTTGTGTTGTGAAATAGCGCGCGGATTTCGTGTTGCGCATTTAAAGCCTTGAGGTAAGGAGCAGACCTCTTGAGCTGGTAGCTGCCAAGGCCAGGGCTGCGCCATGTAAATTAAAACGTTTAAATAATTGTGATCACACGTGCTTGGCAACCCGTTTCAATTTAGATTACAATATAATTACGACTTCATTGTTTTGTTTTTGCAGGAGGCAAAGTCTAGTAGTGGCGTGCAGAGAAATTCGGGCTGCAGAGATGCGTCAGATGTGATAGGTACATTAGAAAGTCGAAAGAGCAGTCTTGTGAATGCTCAACAACAAAGCGTATTTACTATATTTTTATACATATAACTACGTATGAAGGAGAGCCAGAATAGTAGTTTTAAAAAGAAAGACTGTAGAGTGTGTAATCACACGTTGTTCCTTGCTGAATTGATGCGGGAGTGCTGAAAAATAAACGCTTTCTTTTTTTTTGCAATAGTCCGTGGCCGCAGTGCTTGAGACGTTGTTACACTGAGCAAGCGCGGTGACGTCATATATGCGGACACCGTGTCGTGCTGCAATAGCAGCACATTTGAAGCATAGTATCCAAGATTAACTTTGGACTTTGGTGACGATGCTCTAGCGGAACTCGTCACGAAGTTCATGGTTCAAAATACAAAAGGGGCTAAATTGCTCGCATTACTCTCACCAGATTCTCATTTTTTCCCCTCTCTTTGTCGTGCAGGCAAGGAGAAAATATTTCTGCTTGTGCTCGTGGACATACGTGACGGGATAGTAATGTTATTCCTGTCGTGACCAGACAGTCCCAATTGTCAAACTGTCTTACTCTCCCAACACTCAGGCAGGCAGGCAGGCAGGCAGGCAGGCAGGCAGGCAGGCAGGCAGGCAGGCAGGCAGGCAGGCAGGCAGGCAGGCAGGCAGATAGATAGATAGATAGATAGATAGATAGATAGATAGATAGATAGATAGATAGATAGATAGATAGATAGATAGATAGATAGATAGATAGATAGATAGATAGATAGATAGATAGATAGATAGATAGATAGATAGATAGATAGATAGATAGATAGATAGATAGATAGATAGATAGATAGATAGATAGTCTCAGCAGGAATCGAAGCCAACTGTCCTGCGTAACAATCAGGTATTCACCTCCGAGGCATACCAGGTCTTGAAACTTGTTTGGAAAAAGACAATATGCAGGCGTAATGTTGGTGGACCTACTGGAGCATCATGAAGCGTAGGAGCACCCTCCTTCGAGGTCGCGTCAAAATTCTGGCGTCACACCCGAACTTGTGATGTCACGATGACGTCACGAGTGATTGCGTGATGATTAATTTCTGCGGCATTCGTCCCCGACACCGCTGGACAGTAGCCGCCGACGGCCAAATGTGCCGTTTGATGAGGCATCTATAAGGCTTTCGCCTTTAAAAAAATTGCGACTACGTTGTCAACGCTACAACCACGCTTCTCTTCGCTTTGCAATGAAGTGTTAAACCTTTGTAGTACCGGCGGAAGCTTGTTGCGTGAGAAGACATTACGTGAAGCTTGTTTAAACAAGCTTTAACTTGACAAAAAAAAAATGATATCGGGAAAGTTGTCTTCATTTCCATTGCAGGCGGCCACGTATTGAGTGTCAGGACTGTAAAAAATGAAGACTTGCAAGAGTGGGTAATACGGATGCAAGCCTGGGATTCCCAGGATGAACCAGAAAGCGAACGCCGGCTTTGGTCCAAAGGATGAGGCAGAGCTGAGAGTCGATAACAAAACAAAAATATATTATCAGATAAGGCAGAACAAACAACAAACAAACAAGCCCACTCGGCAATTATCGAATACTATACGACACCAATCACACGACACTCGGATACATTCAAGACAACGGGCGCAAACAATAACACGCGCTAGAATACAATCTCACGCATTAACTAACCAAGCACACTTATGAGCTAGAATGTCCGTCAAACTTATTCAGTCCAAAGTTCTCGGAACAAAGCTTGAATGCTCCTACGAAACACTCAAAGTCCAGCGCCGGTCGTCGTCCCGCTACGTCGAGGTTTCTCCTCGAGAAAACTCTCGGGTCGTCAATTGACCGCACTTCAGTAACAAAACTTATTCGCTGGTATAGCACGTCCGCCACTCACGCGCTGCTACTGCTCAACACGTCTTCGCCCACGGGCGGTAAACACATACTCATTCCCTGCTTGTAAGACAAGCCTTCGCACACTGGCGAAAAACTCTCTTCATCTCCGCTCACTTCGCGACGAATGTAAGGCAGAGACGAACTCCGGGGCGAATTTCTGCTGCTGCGCCACCGCTCGAGAGCAGGGGCCGGCCGCTGCCACGGCTGGGATCACTGCTGCGGATCGGCTGCGTCAGCTCCGCTGCCGCTAGGAGGCGGAACCCCCCAGCGACGAGTGAAATTCTAGGGGCTTTCTGGCCGACCAGCTTTGGGCCGTCCGGCAAGCCGAAGATGCCGCCCGGGTCTAACGACTTCGAGCGGTCATCCGGCCGGGCCGAGGCACCGTCATCATCATAGATGGAGCGTGGGAAGGGACAGGGTTTAATCCCCTCTTCCCCCGCCTCGCCCGAAGGAAACTTCCGGATTTCAAATAAAGCTCATTCGTTCATTCATTCTTCGTCTCCTGCTCGCCACCATTCGCTGCTCGATTATGTAACTTCGCACTGGGCTCTCGAAGCTTCGTCGACGCACTGCACAGCCAAAGCTCTTGAAGGGGCGGGACCTTCCTCGAAAACTCCGCGACCTGTGACGCGACTAAGAAGTACCTCACCCCTTTCTTCTCAATATTTCTATAGAGATCGCTCGGCAATAGATGCGAGGAAGTTGGTCAGCGTGGCGGCGGCGTTTTCGAGGGGGAGAAGAGGAGCGCGCGGCGTCTTTTGATGCTTGTGTCTTCTTTACTCCGGCTTCTGTCGCGTTTGCTTGGCGCCTGGTTTTACGTAGCCGGAGGTGCGCACTTTCCTGAGCGCACGTTTGTGACACAGTCTCTCCGAAAACTTTCCTTGTAGTGAACCTCGTATACGGACGTACTTACACCTTTAACCTTGTGCCTTTGAAAATACTTAAGAATGAAGAATATATGTCAACTGTCTGTTTTAAAGCAATACCTAATACTACGCTGCTAAAAAAAGAAAGGAAACTTTTAATGGCTGTTTTTTTCTTTGTTAGACACGATGGTAATCGGAACTAACAGAAAATTACGGCAAGGAAAGTATAGGGAAGTTAGTAGTTGTTATGTAAATGTGAAGTAAAGTGGACAAAAAGATAACTTGCCGCCGCCAGGAACCGAACCTGCAACCTTCGAAGATTGCAGGTTCGGTGCTTGCTCATACTCCCTGTTGGTACTTAACTTACTCATATTTTCTTTTAAGTACGTGCATCGCAGTACATAAATATTTCAGGTAAGGCTAACTTCTGATAAACGTGGTAATATGTGACCATTGTGAGAAGGGAAAACCAGTATGATAAGGTTCGATCATCACGAAAGCTCCGTCTGACGTTTACACAGCCGAATCTTCGAAAAAGTAGTTCATTACAAATAAATTAACAGTTTCTTAATTACCTGAGAATTGAGTTTGTTGTAATATTGACTTCCACATCTCCCTGTTGTTTTTCTCTCTCTCCCGTATGGTAGTAATATTCCCTGCGCATAAGTTGTTGACAGTACTACCGTCGTGAAGATTGAGAAAGTGTACCTAACCTGCACCTAACTGTAATTATAGTTCGTAATACTCCACTTGTGATAGTGACTGTAATATTATATGCAAGCGTGATATTTCGTACTACTGAACCATTGGTGTTGGAGCCTATAATTTTTTTTTTTGAGGCTATACGTTACGGGAGACGTACCTAATCCCGAGTAATATGCCTCGGTTCAAATTATGTCCCCGCTCTTACCGTTACCCCGTCTAGGGTGTGGCCGCGGATGTTATGTAAGGTGTGGTTATAAAATGCGTCACTGCCGCAGTCGGCTCACCATTTCTGACACCAGGGGACGTGCTTTGGACTGTTGCTACGTACGTGTTGTATTGTCGGCCTGCGTTTTACGGTTTTAACCCTGCGTTTCACAGCACCGAAATAACAAAATGGAAAGAAAAGGGGCCTTATCGTAATGGACGCTGTATCGATCGTCGTTCGCTGTGCCTGTTTCCGTCCCGTCCTTTTCTTGTTAAAGTTCTCTTCCGCATTTTTAGACCCCTATACACGCTTTCGGTTGATTGGTACGTGACCTCGTTGCCAGCAGAGACGCACCCTGTGCAGCTGTGCGAGTTAACCTTTATTTGAGAGAGTGGCAGATAATGTTTAACGAATGCAGGAAGCGGATGTGTTGTCTGGAGGCCCATCGCTTTCATCTTCGCGTTGAGGGAAATAATGAAAAGGACAGAATGAAACGATAATTAAACGAAGCAGAATCCAATTATGACACATGTACTTCTTTCTATTCCTCCTCAATCAAGAAAGAAGTGCGCGTGACAATCGCTGCAGGAGCACCCATTCCACGTGTCTGTGAAGATACAACACAAAGGGGTAGATGTTACATGCTCCGGACGTGGTGAAACATTTGATGCAGCACTCAACTCCCGATAAAGTTGGTCGTAGAGTCGATTCACAGCTGCGGTGGTCACGTCATGCAGCCTCGTGCAGTTGTGAAGTGCTAAATAGGGATATTTCATTTGTGAGACAGGCTAGAAAGAAGGTCGTCGCCGAATCTGCACTGCACGGTCTCTGTAGAAATTGTTGAAATGGTCACCAAGAGGCTCACCGCGATTGGGCTTTAAAGCGACACTTAAGAACAAAATGATTTTTCCTGTATTAGTGAAGCACAATTTAGCAATTTCGAAAACACCACTCTTACTGTGACATGACGCTAAGTAAGCGAGAGAACGCGTGAAAAAAAAAAAAGTGCAGATGGCGACGCCACATTGAGATTCCCGCACTAAACACAGTGACGCCATAATCGTTGTAGGCGTCTGTTGGGTCTCTCGTAGCTTCTAATCGATAAAATTGAAATACATTGCCATCTGTGGGTGCCATAGACCTGTACACCACAATGAGTTATGAAGAGGGGCTTGTTGGGCGCGTTGGTTCAGCATCATAGTAGCACTTAGTACAGAAAGCAGGGACAAAGAAAACGAACACAGCGTGGTGTGTTCGTGTGATTTTTTTCTTCGTACCTGTCTTTCTTGCGCTAAATTCTACTATAATATGTTACGAGCCGATAAATATCCACCAAGGTTACTGGTTTTAAGCAAAAACTAAATCATAGTAGCTCGGAGGGCTTTCCTTCGATGGCACGGTACCTCTTAGAGTGAAAGGTTCAGGGTGTGTAGTCAAGAGTCCGCCGGAACCCCGTCTGGTCGGGGAAAAGCATAGTGCAATGTAACAACTGTGAACAAGGCTCCCGTGTGGGGAGCCGAAAGGTTGATGATATGTGGGGTTTAACGTCCCAAAACCACTATATGATTATGAGAGACGCCGTAGTAGAGGGCTCCGGAAATTTAGACCACCTGGGGTTCTTTAACGTGCACCCAAATCTGAGCACACGGGCCTACAACATTTACGCCTCCATCGGAAATGCAGCCGCCGCAGCCGGGATTCGAACCCGCGCCCTGCGGGTCAGCAGCCGAGTACCTTAGCCACTAGACCACCGCGGCGGGGCCGCCGAAAGGTCTTTTTAACTTTTGTGTATATCACCTTGGTCGGCGTTTTTGTTACTTTGCGCTCAGGGTGTAACGTACGTACCCCTACATTATCAGCTTGTATATTTAATGTGTTTGTTCTTCGTAAGTACAATGTTTTTAACAAAAATGTACGTGTAAGCACAGTGAGGGCTATTACATGAGATGGTTGAGCGATTGAGCCCACACACAAAAAAAGCTACGCCAAATAATATCCTCAATTTCCTTTTGATATGTGCAGTCCAACGGGCCCACGACGCAGCAGAGAGACTTGGTCTTTCTGTTCCGACGGGGAAGCGGCCCGCAACGGGCCTATAGGCCCGTTGCGGGCCTATAGTAAACTTCATTAGGTCCTATAGAACTTTATTAGGTCCTTCGGAACGCATTTATAAATGCGTTCCGAAGGACCTAATAAAGTTCATCCATCAACAATTCAACCACGCGCAACATGTCGACACAACAACAACAACAACAACAACAACAACAACAACAACAACAACAACAACAACAACAACAACAACACAAGCATGACGATGACGTGTTTAGTATTGGTTTTGTCCGCTTTTTTTTCCCATGAAGGTATGTTATTGTAGTTCAATGAAAATAAAAACTGCTTCGGCTCTGCTCCTTTCTCTTACCTATACTGATGAAAATATCCACCTCGCGCGGAGCTTAGCGAGGTGGATTAGGTCGCAGTCGCTGTCGAGGTGGCCGAGAGAAAATGGAGAGATGCACGCCATATTTTTGATGAACCCATAAAAAAATACAAAACGCGTGACTCATACTATAACACATTTGACATGAATATGCAAGCAGGTTTGTCTCGAGAGTATATAGTGCTCCCGACAAGGAGGTCACTGTAGCTGTTGTAATACTGTGTTCGAAACGGTCTCAATTTTTTTTCACCACAGCGCGTGGATGCACAATATTTGAGCCAAAAGAAAAAAAAAAAGCCGCTTGCGATTTTGTCGAGAAATTGAATTTCTCTAAACAGGAAGCACAGTTTGTGTACTTACTTGCCTCCTCCGTCTCTTTTACACATGCACTGTCCAAACACAACTTCACGTAGGAGATATTCGTTCAATAATTATTGTAAACCCAACAGCATATTGCTACACAATTATTCAGATACGTTTTTGAGTGTTTTAAGGATTATAAAGGAAGCGAGCGTGAATTCAAGGGCTCGTTTCCTTTGTTAGGCAGAATATTATTGAGAACTGGCCTCCATCGAAAATGCAGCCGACGCAGCCGGGATTCGATCCCGCGACCTGCGGGTCAGCAGCCAAGTACCTTAGTCACCAGACCTCCGCGGCGGGGCAAAGAATGAAACGAAAATAAAGTGGACGAAAAGAAAATTACTGCCGTGGGGGGCCGACCTTCGAATAGCGCGTCCGATGTTCTACCAACTGAGATACGGCGGCGGTAGGTTCCCCTCGTCCACTTTGTAGGGTATATATAGTGCGCTGAAAAGTGGGAGTGTCAGTGAGCGCTGCCAGCAAGCATTACGGTGATTATGGAATACTCTTGCTTTGCCTGTTGGCGTCACGTAGCACGTGATCTTATTACGAGCTGGCAGCTGACCAATAATCCCTCGCATGCATGCTAACTGAAGGCATCAAGTCTGCCGGAATGAGGCCCCTGCTATTAATGAAGAGAGAAGTGCATACTATACATGTAATTTTGTACCAATGTGTCGACTGTGACGTGTAATTGGCCATGTCTTACAAGGACGGTAGGCAAATTTAAATGTTCAAGCGTTCAGTTTCATACTTAATTGACTGTTCACGGTTCATGAAATGAAAATGGAAATCAAAACTCACAAGTTTCGGTGGATGACCCAAAAGTCACAAATTGAATCCTGGCAGTGGCGGTCGCATTTCGATGGAAGTAATAAGCTAGAGGCCAGAGTACAGTGCTATGTCAGCTATACCGTTAAATAAGTAGTAGCATGGATTTTGAATATTTCCCAGTTGTTGCTCAAACTAAGGATACAGGTGTCGAGAATTCTCAAGAGAGTGTTGTAGTGCGTGGGAAGGCATTACATCTTCACTACCACTACGTTAAAACTGCAATTTAGGTCGCGTTATCCAGAAGCTGCAGCTTCGCAGTGACGTGTCATCACAAGTCTGGCGTCACGGGAAGACTGCAACTCACAACATACTAGCGACAGCAGTCAGTTTGCTGTCAGAATCATGCAATAGACGTAAAAAAAAACGACGAGTGAATTGTCTTCCAGAGACCCTGACAGCGATTTCTGCGATTTAGGCTGGACGCAAATTTCGCAAACGCAGTGAACTGTGATCACTTGTCGTGATAATGTCCATGGCGGTGGTGCTGGTATGCAGGTGCTTGGTGACAAAAACTTTAAAATCAAAGATATTTTATACGTGTCGTCTGGTGCCGGTGTGTGGAGAGCATTTAGTGCCCGCCATGAAAATGAAAAATGCCGGGCAACTCAAAATTGTGTCAGAAATCGCTTAAAGAACACCAAAAGGTCGTTATTTCCAGAGTCTTCCACTACATAGTGTCTCATAACGATTATGTCTAGATTTTGGCACGTCTAACCCCCGCAATCACGATTAAATGTCACAAGTGATATGGGCTCGAGATAAACCCTTCGTGTTGCTGCGGTTATCACTTACTAAGAGTGCACGTGTGGGCTCTCATGCCTCAGTGCACGAGCCGAAATTGCGCCGATGTGCCACGAAGAGAACAAGGTGGAAACGAACGATTGGGAAATAATCTTACAACACTGAGTCCTAAATAAACTAGTTTCATTTCGTGAACAGTGCACACGAGATCTGTATACAGCTACCATGCAGATCGGTGTTAGCGGGTGCAACGGAAGCCACTGAGAGGCTTATCGTTTAGCGAAACCCGCAATGTGCAGTTTTACGTTTCGAGCTTGTAGAGGAGCCTCTCAGACTCATTATCTGGACGATGAAATGAACTTCAAAGGCTTGTGCAACTTTGCACAAAGCGAGGGGTTCCCTCGCAATAATAAGTTAGCGCAATAAGTTTGCGCATAGCTGCATGCGTCGAGCTTCTTCCGTCAGCGCGGGTGACGATCACGCCATAGAAAGTTTGGAGCACTTGGTTCCCCTCCCTGCCTTTCTCTCTCCCTCTCTCTCTGGAGTATAGTTGAGAAACGCCTGTTGCTACATGAGGCGAGCAGGGTTTTCTCGTGAACGGGTTCTAGGAGATACAACATTTGTATGGTTGTTAATTTTCAATATTAATGCCAGGTAAACGTGATAGTGGGCCGAATCGAACACTGTTCGAATAGATTAAGTTAAAATTTTAAGGCAGCCATTTTCGGCACACCCCTGCTATTCAACATTTTACTTGAAAATAAAAATTTGGCAGATGTCACGCACCTTGGAAATTGATGTAATGTGAAGCATGCGGAGGGAAGGTGACTCTGTTGTAATTTTTATATTGAGCGAAACACTACGAAATGACGCTAAAGATAAGTGAAAATATTGTACGCACATACATAAATGGTCACATGTTTACTGTTGCGGAACGATTAGGATCAGGATCAGGATGTTGTAGGCAGCCAGCGAATCTAGCCTTGCGAAATTTGCAAGCTATTGCCCCGCCCGGTTTCCTCTTTGCTTGTTGTAACTTATGTCTTTTTTTTACATTTTTTAATTAAGTTCGGGTGCTCTTAACAATTGTACGTAGCACGACGTAACTCTGTATGAGCCGATGTTCTCTGTGCTCTTCCAGACGAAATGTTGTACCGGACCCTTATCTCACTGCATTATGCCCTGTTATGCCTGCGAGTCCACAGCGAACGGCCGTGCCTCTGAAAAAGGCAATCTGTGTCAAGGCCAGTCCGCCTGACGCGATCAACAACTCAACGGCGCCTCTCTGGCGTGCACGTGCAGTGAGTCAGCCTCGGCAAGCGACCCGTCGAGTAAACAACTGGCGTCTTCATGTCTGGGGGTCTGACGCATTGCGCGGCGACCCCATTGGAGGAGTCTGCCCTGACGACCAGCGGCGCTTCTGATTGGACATTTTGGTTGGACCCGGTGCAAATAAAAGAAGCCCTGCGGCGCGTCGCGATCGGCGGTCCTAGGGAAAGCTGACATGGGTGTCAGAGCGGACCCGTTTGAGAGCAGACCTATGTGTTAGAGAGGAGAGCTCGGCTCTTCGAGTCTCTGTCGGCCCCAGTGCCGAATTTGTAACGCCTCTGTATATATGCTGTACATAAACCTTGTAACTCACCGTCGTCTCGTCCGCTCGTCTATCAGCTCTGCGCAGAAGCAGTCGAGAGCTGAGAAACCTACGCTACCAAACGGCTGGTGACCTTCCCTGCGGAGTTCGAAGCAGTGGCGCCTTCGGGACCGTGTTGGCGTCGCCGTCTTTCGCAACAGTGGTGGCAGCGGTGGGATCGGCCGGCGTCAGCGACATCGATGCGGTGAGTGCTTGATGTTTTCCCCTCAGTTCACCAGACTATTCTAGCTCAGGTTATAGTAGTCTAGAGAAGGGCTGTGTGAAGCATTGAAGTGAGCTTTGATCGTTTCAAGCCAAGTCGAAGCGCTTTGAAACCAAAGTTAATGCAGAGGGGGTGAACACGGGAGTGTGAAAAATTGCTTGCGCGTCTTGCTAGTAGGCTTATAGTGGGTACGGCAAGTAGATTCTTAACAGGGGCAAACAGCAAGAGGCTAGTGTGAACGATGGAGAACCTTAAAGTGAAGGAACTCATCGAAATTTGTGAGGAACTCGGCATTACATTGGGCTGTGCGAAACGAAAGCAAGCGATCCTTGAGATCATGAAGCATGAGGGAGTGTCGGCTGAGGAAGTCGATGAGGCCTGGGTGGATATCAAAGCACGCCGCGAGGAGGCTGAAAGGCGAGAAGCTCGCGAAGAAGCTGAAAGGCGCGAAGCTCGCGAAGAAGCTGAAAGGCGCGAACGTCGCGAGGAGGCCGAGAGACAGGAGCGCCTCGAGTTGAAACGAATAGAATTGGCAATCCTACAGTGTTCGCAGGCGCCTAGCGTAGCTTCTCCGACGATTCAGGTCAGCGGTTTTAGAATGCGGGACCAACTGCCACCGTTCGTAGTAGGCGAGGACATGGCGAAGTATCTCGTCAAGTTTGAACACGTCTGTGAGCGAAACGCTTTGGAGCGGTCTCTTTGGGCGCAGAACCTGTTAGCTCTTCTTCCCGGCGAAGTGTCCGACGCGATAACTTGCTTGTCGAGGGAAGCGTTTGAGAGCTATGACGAGGTTAAGGAAGTGCTCTTGAGACGTTATAAGTTGTCACCCGAGGCTTTCAGGCAAAGGTTCCGGTATGCTGAAAAGGTGAACGAGTCACACGTTGACTTCGCGTTTCGTCTTAAGGCCGATTTAATTGAATGGTTCAAGGGCGAAGGGGTTTATGACGACCGCGATAGAGTGGTGGAATGCGTTGCATTGGAGCAATTCTACCGCTGCATCGAGGATAATGTCAGGCTTTGGCTGCAGGACAGACTCGGTGAAGTACAGCTAAACAAGGCAGCAGAGTTAGCTGAGGAGTATTATACTCGCCGAAAGTTGCACAGCAGGGCAGTGCGCGTTGAAAAGGATGAGAGAAAAGAGGGCTGTTCAAAGAAACCTGATCAACGGAGACCCGCTCCGCACCGTTTTTCAAGAAGGACCCGTGTCTTACGAAGGACAGTGTAGGGGAAGGGCAAACAAGCGGAGAAATCGAGTGAGGTTTCTACCACACAGGCATTTGAATCGGAAAACAAACGGAAGCCGCTAATCTGCTACAACTGCAAAAAGGAAGGACACATCGCGAGAAACTGTCAGGAAAAGTTTGCCTTCGCAACAATCCGAGAATCAGAAAAAAACATGCGGTTGTTGGAGCCGTATCTCCAAGAAATTAGGGTGAATGAGAAAACGTGCCGAGCACTTAGAGACTCAGCGGCAACCATGGACGTTGTCCATCCTTCATTGGTGTCTCCGGATGACTTTACAGGAGAATGCGCGTGGATCAGGCAAGTCGCCGAGGAGCAGAGTGTTCGCTTACCAATCGCCACGGTTGTCATTGAAGGCCCGTTCGGTAAGCTTCGCACCGAAGCGGCTGTGTCTGCCGCGCTAAATGATCGTTTTCCTTATCTTTTCTCCAACAACTCAGAGCAGCTTCTCAAAGAGCAGGGCAAATCGTTCTTCCCCAACTTAGCGTGCATGGCCCTCACGCGATCGCAAGCGCGGAAGCTATCGCGGCAGCTTGATCTGGTTCAATGCAGTGAACTCTTAAGTGACCTTGTCGGCGGGTCGACGGAACCCCAGAAAGGAAATTTTCCGCATGAGTCATGTGAGCGGTCACGCGAGCGGCCCGTCGCGGAAGCGGCCGGCGAGGTATGCGTAGGGGGAGACGACATGGCGCCATTGAGTCAGAGCGAGAGGGTTGCAACGCTCTCGCCTGTAGCGGAAAGTTGGAGCGAGCTGCCGAGAGTTGATCGAGAGACGCTCATTCGAGAGCAGCGTGAGGATCTCTCGATTGAAGCGCTAGTGGAAAGCCACAAAAACGCGGCACAAGTGCTGTCGAAGGAGCACTACGAGAAATCGGTGAAGAAGCGCGCTTTTGAAGTTGATAATCAGGTAATGCTGCTGCAGCCGTCCAAAAGGAACAAGCTTGAGATTCATTGGGAAGGGCCCGCCAAAGTGATATCGAAGCTTCCCGATACGAATTATGAAGTGAAATTAGGAAGGCGGCGGAACAAAATTTATCACAGTAACTTGAAAGCAGTCGTAAATTTACCTTTAAGTGCTTCAGAGGAAGAGGGAGCGGAAGTTTTGAGTACTAGTGAGGTAATCGAAGGGGGATCGAAAGTAATCTGGGAGCAGATAAACCTAGAGCCTAGGTTAAGTGAAGCCCGGAAAAAGGACCCGAGAAGGATTGTTTCCGAGTTTGGAGACGTGTTTTCGGACCGCCCCGGAAACACGAGGGTGATCGAACACGATATCGAGCTAAGCGGTGAGGAGTCAATCCGTAGCAAGCCGTATCGTTGTTCCCCTGTGCAACGTCGCAAGTGTGAGCCGCTCTTGGTGCCGCATAGGTATCGTCGCCTAAAAGTGGCCGGTTACTGAGGTGGAGCCTGTTGCTCCACAGCGCAACTTTGACGTTCGCTATCAAAAAAAAAAAAGGGAAAGCTAAACGCTAATGCAGGTGCATTGAGCAGTGCGTTCTAGCTAGTACCTTCTCAACCTTTCGGTTTCTCGCTGGCGATTCGGGGCAAAATTTTGACCTCATCACGACCTGGGCTGAGCGCTCTCGTTCAGAGTGATCTCAAGGGGCCAACTTTATGTGGTATTCTAATTCGTTGCGTTGTTGTAAGTGTGAAAAATTCAAGTTCTTACTTTAAGAGTCTTGTGTCCCACATGTGCCTCTTGATGTAGAGGGAACAAAATTCCGATAGACACGTAGATAGGTATATGTTGTACTATACTTTGTCTGGTGTTCTGTTGGGTGACCGAGGGCACTTGCTTGTGTCGTGTGTTGTCTGTTGTCGAACCGTTCTTAGCAAGTTGCAGAACCATCGACAAGTGCTGAAACCGAAGATGGTCAGAAGAGACGAGCGAAGTTGGCCAGCAAGTTGTGGCGACAAGCCAGTGGAGCTGGGATCTGTCGTCAAGAATGGGATGTGTTCCCGGAACAGTCTGGAGCTGCATTCTCCCCATGGCCCTGGAGGCGAACCTGGAGGGACCTGGCGAACGAGCCCGCCTGTCATCCGAGCCCCGTGGAAGCAGCTCGTCTTTTCGGCGCATTGTCTGGCGGCGGGGGTGCTGTTATGCCTGCGAGTCCACAGCGAACGGCCGTGCCTCTGAAAAAGGCAATCTGTGTCAAGGCCAGTCCGCCTGACGCGATCAACAACTCAACGGCGCCTCTCTGGCGTGCACGTGCAGTGAGTCAGCCTCGGCAAGCGACCCGTCGAGTAAACAACTGGCGTCTTCATGTCTGGGGGTCTGACGCATTGCGCGGCGACCCCATTGGAGGAGTCTGCCCTGACGACCAGCGGCGCTTCTGATTGGACATTTTGGTTGGACCCGGTGCAAATAAAAGAAGCCCTGCGGTGCGTCGCGATCGGCGGTCCCAGGGAAAGCTGACATGGGTGTCAGAGCGGACCCGTTTGAGAGCAGACCTATGTGTTAGAGAGGAGAGCTCGGCTCTTCGAGTCTCTGTCGGCCCCAGTGCCGAATTTGTAACGCCTCTGTATATATGCTGTACATAAACCTTGTTTAACTCACCGTCGTCTCGTCCGCTCGTCTATCGGCTCTGCGCAGAAGCAGTCGAGAGCTGAGAAACCTACGCTACCAAACGGCTGGTGACCTTCCCTGCGGAGTTCGAAGCAATGGCGCCTTCGGGACCGTGTTGGCGTCGCCGTCTTTCGCAACAGCCCCTACATAATTGTCACTCGTCACCAGTCACAAGCGAGGTCTGTAGCATCCAAAAACTTCAAGAGATTTTGCGACACCTGCTTCCTGAAGGTCCAGGAAAGTGGTGTTATAGAACATTACTTGCTTAAGTGTCGCGAGCTTGATAAAGAACGCCAATGTTTATTTGAGGAACTGCAAAGTTTAGGATCGCCCCGCGACAGTGTAACTGATATTGTGTTTCCGCGTTGCGCAACGATGTTAGCAGCAACATAAGTATTAGCAACATCAGAAGCAGTAAGCTGATATGCAGCGCTTGAGCCCGCGAGGATGGTGGCCCTGGACACTGCTAGATGAATGATCTTCACCGGATGGTGCTTCGCTACAGTGGTCGTTAACCCGACGTGACGGCTGTATAATAAGAGTATGCATGTACTGTTTATAAGATTAGATAGTGTTAAGTTTGGCCTGGGACGCCATTGTGCGTAAGCCGGTCCACTGGGGAGGCTCTCAATCCCTTCGGCGCCCAGTCTGACAGACGCTGTCGAAGATTTGAGCAATTATCCAGACCAGGCGGCAAGCAAAGGCGAGTTCCCGTCTTGCAAATGCGGACCCTTTTGTCGTCTTTTCGAGCAGAAGCGGTGACTGATGGCCTCGGCGACTCATCGGGCGACGGGGAAGCTGGCGTGACCGGCGCCAGAGCTGACGGCGGAGCGGCGCTTCTTTAATCCTCAGTCAAGTAGCCGACCGGCCGACTGCCTATGCCCGCCAGGCATTGTCCCTGCTGGCCGGAGGATGAGACGTCATGTCGCCGCGACGCCACAAAGAGGACAACAGGGACGGCGTCTTCCTGGAAGAGACTGCGGCGGTCACCGCAGATCGCCCCGCTAATTGGGCGAGCTGTGCGGCGGACCCTTTGAAGTATGCTGCCAGGATCGTGGGAACTCTCGACTAACGGAACACACACGACGAGGAAGAGCCCTGCTGGGGCCACCTTGCAGTGCAGTGTTCACAACTCAAAATTGGACGTTCACGTGGACCGTGCATGCTCGTCCCCCTCACCTGTTGTGTGTGTGTGATTGGTGTTCCACTCGGAGAGGAGGAGCCCGACAGTGCATTAAACGACGCCACAGAGTGCTGGACGTGGCTCTGAACTATGTAATGGTTCAACCACCACGCTCGTGGTTTGTGAAACCACTAACCCTTCTTTTCTGTAAATATGTGTAAATATTACCATAAACCTGTTTGTTTTCGTATCCTCCAGCGTCCTTCCTTCCGACCCTTGACAATAGCCAGCACTGCAATCACAATTGACGTTTCACGAACATTACGGTCTACCTGAGAAGCGATTCCGAGACCTGGCGTGGCTCTGTGGTAGAATACTTGATTACCACGCAGAATGTGGGGTTCGATTCCTGCCGGATCCATGATATTTATTTTATGAATTCGTTGGGTCAACGCTGCCGATGCCAGCCTTTAGAGGCGAAGCTCCGTAGGGCCGACCTAGTTGGCAGCTTCAATCGCTCCCCACAGAACTCAAACCAAAACTGCCCGCCTGCAAAAAAAAAAAGCTTATGTGTAAACAACCGACTTTCTGTATAATCAACCACTAGCACCGCCACCGCCGCCGCAGAAGCAGCAGCAGCAGCACATTCGGCAAGCATTCTAAAATCATGAATGGTAGGTTGCCACTATTCCTCAAGAGGAAGGCATATAACAGCTGCATCTTACCGGTAATCAATTATATGGCAGCGCAATACATGATCACCCACGGCGTTCATTTGTGCATCCATCCGTGCATCTGTCCATCCATCCGTCTGTCCTGCCGTCTGTGCATCCATACGTATACGTGCATCTGCCCGTCCTTTATACTCGTTGGCGACTTCAACCTAGGCAGTTATTCACTTCGTGGAGATCCACAGATTTTTTTTAACGCTCTCGAATTAAAATTACGAATGTCTGTTCGTGCCATTCCTTGGTTGATACAAACTTTCAGTGACCTTCAGTGCATTGCGCTTAACTTCAGTACATCCTAACCCGACGTAACGGATGTATCGTAGGAGTATACTATCTACGTCAAATGAAATCGGAACAGCGGCAAGCCTTTGCGATGGCACAGTACGCACCGTCCAGTTATCACAATCGACAGGCGCATGCATCCTGCTCAGCAGCTCTGTGTATATATTTATTTATTTATTCATGATACCTTACAGGGCCCGATTGGGCATTGAGTAAGGGGAGCAAGTACGAAACAAAAAATATCAGAGATAAATGCATCAACAAATACAGGGAAAAAAAAGTACAGTACAGTTAAGGAACTTTTTTTCCCTTTCCCTCCTCCCTTTCCTTTTTTTGTAAGCCTGAAAAAACAGCAAAATATATATACATATATATGTATATATATATATACACACATACATATGTACAGTGCAAAGCATTTTCAAACAGAGGAACAGCATTTCTTATTCCATGAAACAATTTTTCGCCAATCACACACACTCGCAAAGGAAAGAATGGAAGAAGAATTCGCGAAAATAAAAAGTAATGGTGACGACATGATACTATTTCAAGAAATGCTTACGCAATTGGTCAAGAAATGCTTGATGGTTACTGATAGATGCAATATTGTCGGGAAGATCATTCCATAGAACAATGGCTCGGGGAAGTGCTGATGAATTGAAAGTGTTAGTTCGTCCACTGATGCGTTTAATGCTATATTGATTATGCAAGCGGCGTGATATGCGTGAAGGCGCTTCCAGTGGTAAGGGAGATGGCCTGATGCTATAGCGATATTTATGGAATAAAGATAAAAGAGAAATGGAACGACGTACATTTAATGGCACAAGCGGTATGTCATGTTTGATCTGCGTTATGCTGGAATGTGGGCTGTAGTTGGAAGTAATGAAACGAGCGGCTCTGTTTTGTACAGACTCAAGCTTGTTAGTCAGGTAGATTTGATGAGGAGACCACACTGGTGAAGCATATTCTAATTGCGGACGAACGATGGTTTCATAGGTGAGTTGTCTTAGACTGCTTGGTGAGTTCCACAAGTTCCGGCGCAGGTATCCAAGTGACCTGGATGCCTTGGCAGTAATGGTGTTAATATGCATGTCCCATGAAAGATTGTGCTTGAGATGGACGCCTAAATATTTATACGATGATGCCTGGGATACTAATGTGCTATCTATGAGGTATGAAAAATCGGAATTGATGCGCTCGCGGCTGAAAGTGATAACCTTGCATTTAGTAGAGTTAAGACTCATCTGCCATTTGTCACACCACTTTGCAATTAATATGAGATCATTTTGAAGTATGAGGTGATCTTCGGTGGATTTAATTGAGCGGTAAATGATGCAGTCGTCAGCGAAAAGACGCAGGTTAGAAGATATGCCTGTGGGTAAATCGTTAATGTATATTAGGAACAGTAAAGGACCAAGGACACTGCCCTGGGGCACACCTGATGTTACGTCACAGAGAGATGAGGTAAAACTGTTAGCTGAAGTAAACTGCTGACGGAAAGAAAGAAAGTTACGAAGCCATGATAATGTTAAAGAATCCAGACAGAGTGCTGATAATTTCGAGAATAAACGCGAGTGTGCCACACAGTCAAATGCTTTAGCAAAATCTAAAAAAATACAATCCGTTTGAAGATTAGCGTCCATGTTAGAGTGCAAGTCAGTTGTGAATTCCAGCAGCTGCGTGTCACATGACAGTCCTTTTCTGAAACCGTGTTGCTGAGGAAAAAAGAAGGAATTATGTTCAAGATGAGCGTAAATATGGGAGGCGATAATGTGTTCAAGTAACTTACAGCAAATGCATGTTAGTGATATGGGTCGGTAGTTATGCGGGGAATTTTTATTACCGCTTTTGAAAATTGGGATGACCTTGGCGATCTTCCAGTCCGTGGGTAATAAGCCTGATGATAATGATTGCTGAAAAATATAGCAAAGAATTTTACTTGATATTAGGACTGTGTTTTTTAATATTTTAGAGTTAATGTTGTCAACTCCAGCACTGGTTGAGATCTTGAGATTTCCTATGAGATTAGCGACACCTTCAGCGGAGACATCAATCGCACTCATGTACTGATAATCATGGTCAGGAACAATGGGTATGTTGGAATGATCTTCCCTCGTAAATACAGAAGCAAAATACCTGTTAAAGACATGCGGGCATTCGCTATCATCAAGTGGCTGCTGTTTATCGTCACACAGTGAAATGTGATTACTAATGCTATTAGGAGACACAACACGCCAAAACTTTTTAGGATTAGATTTCAAGAGAGAGGGAAGATCCTGGGAAAAATATTTCTTTTTTGAAGTTCGAACGGCGCAACAGTAGCTTTTTAAGCATTCGCGATATTTTTTCCAAGCCGATGATGTAGGTGCAAGCTTAGCTTTTCTGTAAAGACGCTTCTTTTTATTACGATGACGATTAAGATGTTTGTTAAACCAGGGATTAGTTTTATCGTTGGAAATGGACACCACGGGAACGTATCGGTGCACTAAATTTGTTAGCACGTTCTTAAAAAGCACCCAGTTCTGCTCAACGGTCCTATCAAAAAACGAAGGTAAAAATGTCCGAACGAAAAATTTGTTAAGTGCAATATTCATATCCTTATAATTAGCTCGATTGTAATCGCGGATTTGAGTGATCGTGCTACCTTGAAATGCAAGAGGAATGGTAAGTTGTAATTGGATAAGCCTGTGATCACTAAAACCGTCAAGGTATAAAACATCACCAATTGACTCAGGAGCATTGCAGAAAACGAGATCTAGAATATTAGTACCGCGGGTTGGCTGATTAATTGCTTGGAAAAAATTGAAGTCTAAGGTGAGGTTTATGAGCTCTGTTGCATTTTGGCTAGAAGATGACAATTGAGACCAATCTATTTGCGGAAAGTTAAAGTCACCAACCAGGTAAATAATGTCGGCTGGGTATTTACCGATAGCCGAAGTAATGGAACTTCTAAGTTCGTCAATGAAAGAACTATTGGAATCCGGCGGACGGTAGCAGACGCCAACCAGTACCTTTGCCGTTGATGTAGTACAGGCGGCCCACACTATTTCAAGGCAGGAGTCGGTATTCACCAGAAACGGCGCTAATCCTTTTTTGATAGCTATAAGAACACCACCGCCTTTTTTAGCTTTGCGGTCATGTCTATAAAGGCTATACTTATGTGGGTTGGCAAAAATTTCACTGTCCATTACATTCGGATGCAGCCAGGTTTCCGTAAGTGCAACAATATCGCTATCAGCATCTTCCAAGAAGGAACACAAATCATCACGTTTAGGAAGAAGGCTTCGAATATTAGTAAGAAATAAAGATAGTGTTTGAGAACTGCTGCGACTAGGTCTAGGTATTGCTCGAGTTTTTTTATCCCTGCCTAGCTATCTAGCAGCTGCTATAACAGTGTCTGTCGCACTATCATACACATACGTTTGCTGATCAATCAGTAGTTTATCAAAGACCAGCTTGCCTCTCTTATCCTGCATCTTGACAAATTCAAGTGCGTGCCTGTCCATGGTGATAAGTCGACGGTGCGGTCTATACCATCGGGAAAGCTTTCCGTTGTTCGGGTTTCATCTGACACGGATAGTGCATACGTAATGTTTATAAATTTGGATAGCCATCATACATACCCAATTGACGCTTGACGAACATTGCAGTCTATTTGAAAAGCAGTTGCGATACCTGGCATGGCTCTATGGCAGAATACTTGGTTGCCACGCAGAATGCTGGGGTTCGATTTCTGCTAGAAGTCTGGCACTTTTTCGTTACATAAGTTGGGTCAGCGCAGCCGATGGCAGCCTTTTCTTAACGCTAACGCGTTGAAACTACCCATCTCTGTTCTCGCCGTTCCTGGGTAGATATAACTGTCGATTACCTGTGGCACGTACACGCCCTCGGGTATGTGCTACTGTCTAGCGGAAAGTGTTTGGTGACACACGTGACCAGATTGTGACATCGTTCATGCATTCATGCAATGGCCTGCGAGTCACATCGTATTCGTTAAACCATCTCACCTTTTTCTGCTATTTTTGGTTTACCTCAAGGAGGTGATCACGAGAGCACCTCGCAGTGGAGGGCAAACCAACCTCATTCACCCACCGGGATATATATATATATATATATATATATATGGATGGTTTCAACACCGAGCTGAGAGACAGACAAAAAATGAAATAAAGCAACAACCAGAAATGCGCTTAGCTTGTGCACTCCTTCACATTGTTCGTGCCCAAATTTGCCCGAATACATTTCAAAAGTACATAGAAGTGAGATTACTTGCGGCATTGGTGCAAGCAATGCCGCAACGACATACCAATTTCATAGCATCATGGAGGCACTTCTTGTTGAACAAGGACCGCCTATGTCGAAAGGTGACGTTCTCTTCCTGAAGGAGCAGCTGAAGTTAGGTTACGGCAATGTACCACTACACTGGTGAACAAACACAAGTGGAAGGGCACCAACAACGTCAACAACGCAACAACACCATGGTAGCCAACTCATTTGTGTCCTTATTCGCCAGCATTCTGTTACGTATACGTATAACCAAAACTTACTAGGACAGCTTCGTACGCTTAGTGAAATTATGAGCTACATTCTGACGCGTTGATAGTGCCTTATCGCCAAGCCTGTAGATTGCTCCCGGCGAAATGTAAGCACTTTCGGCTGCGAATAAGTTGTAACGTGGTAATGTTGTTTCTGATTGTCGGTTTCGCAGAACGACTTCGGTAGATCGGAGAAATCGCACTTGGGAGCAGCTACGTTACATTCAGAGTGCCACTATTATTCAGATATTGGCACGATCGATATCATATTGTGCCCTGTTCCTGTCCTGTCTGAATGCTGTTGACTTCTACGAGCGAATTTTGTCGGATTACGCAGTTCATCGCGAGCGCTTCTGTAGCGGACGAATGCGCTCGTCGAATGCCTGTTTACTTGACACCAACCGACGATTGAAAGCATGCATAGTACTTGAAAGCGAATGCAAATGCTATAGCGGTGAATATGTAGCTTTGTTGCTCACAGCATGAATATTCAACTGACAGGCCGAAGACACAAAGTGCAAACAAAGGAAAACAAATATTTCCCAGAACACGGGAGCGTGAAAAGAGCTAAATAGAATAGAAACACGTTAGGTGATGGTGTTTAGTGCCCAAAATAAAGGCGGATGATTTGATTTCATAGGATGTGGACAGTTGTGAACCAGTGTTTAAGAGGTACCACTGTGGATGTGGGTAGGCCATGTAATATCGGTCTCACTGTTGATTACGATTAAGCTTGACTTGGGGGGGGGGGGGAATCAAATTTCTCTACAGCGATTGGCTCCCTTCTGCACCGTGTGGAATTGAGTCAATCACAGTCTAGAAAGTTAATCCATATCTGGCCAGATCATGAATGAATGTGACTGTGTGACAGCTATCCTCAAGATATCTAGGACACATAATTGGTTACCCATTAGAGCTGCAGAATGGCTGCCAAAGGAAGAGAAGCGCAAATGAGAGAAGGCAGAGAAGTAACTGGGAAGATAAAATTACGCCACCTTCCGCTAAAGGGAATCTTGTGTAGATGCGAAGCAGTGGGCGGTAACGCTTACACTGGCGGCAGCGTTGACGCTGCAGGCGCCCATCACGGTGTTGCGCAGGAGAGAAACGTGGGAAGACGCAAATCACGCTGTGATGGACCGGTATTTTTCACGGAGCCACGCTAATCCCTGATAATGGGCAATGAGAGGCCGAAGACTCAGTTTGGACACAGAGATCTGCACTTTGCTTTTAGTTAACCCTCCCGCAGAGAATTGTTATTGTTCAACAATGCAGAGAAAAAATCTCCCACCGGCACTACCTTGAGGTCAAGATCTAGTGCCTATATACATGTGGTAGCCAGTGAACGGTATTCATGCGAGAAGTTGTTTTTTTTTTTTCGACCGAGAAACTCGCTAGCAGATGCTGGCTGCATAGGCGTTGCGAGGCGAGAGAGGGGAAAGGTAGGAAAGAAGAGAGGGGCAGGGGTGCGCATGCGCGGCAAGGATGGTTACGCCGCACACCCGATTGAGCTCGACCTTAAGACGCTTCGCATCTAAAATCAGACGCTACACTAATTCCTGACTTGGGCGTGTATGCGGCATTCCTACCATGGTGTTCCTGTTCCCCGGTGCATCAAGGCAAAAGTCTTTCCTGCCTCATACGGCGTGGTCACAGAATTTCCTATAGGTACACTAGGGGGAACTCTGGCGTTAGTGTGTATATATGGGAGCTGCAGCGCTCGGCGCTTCAGCCAGCATAGAAATGGTGGGTAGTACACGGATTATATGGTCTAGCGATCGTTCTTTCGGCTCCGTGTGACTTGAATCCCTTTTGCCACAAGACGCAGTTCAGCAAAGGTTCTGCAATTACAGTTGACCACTTTAACCTTTTCAGGCACATCGATTCGAGTCAGCTCACGAAGTACACAACAGTCCATTCATTTATTCGAAATACAGTGAACTAGAACCAAACTCTATAATTCGAAGCAATACTAAAACACAACAATAAACGAACACACAAGTGTGACCGGAGCCCGCAAGTATGAAGACACGCAAGGACCCCATTATGTGCCATGCCGATGACGATGACGATGACGCTGATGACGATCGTCTTCTAGACCACTCATTCTCATTCTGCTAAGGATGAAAGCTATCGTGAGAACGCTTTCACCTGCGAAAGGCAAAGTGGCAAAGCCGACAACAAGCTGGTATACTTTTTAGGAGGGAGCGCTGCATGCGGCAGCTGCACGTCTACGCAGACAGCAATCTGCCCCAGTAACCAGGGTTGCCGCATACTTTGGCAAGGGAAATTCGCCGAACAACGAGCCAAAAGTCGCCAAAAGTCGGCATTGTTGCTACCGGCCTTTGCAGGATCCGGGGATTCGGGATGAAGATGTTGAGGCAGGAGGAAGAGAAACTTGAAGAGAGGGTTTATTCACATTATGCTCATGACGAGCTCTTTCTTACATGGCGAGCTCTCGAATCTCTTCTACATGGGGCTCCTTCGAATGAGCACGGTGGCTCATTATAAAGGATATGTTCTCCCCAGATCCCTAGATCAGGGAACGCGTGCAGATGGCACTGTCCAATCACGGATCACGCATAACCGGCAAGCGCGACGAGCATGCACAGCCCACGTGAACGTCCAATATTGAGGCGTGGTCACTGCACTGCCATGTGGCCTGAACGTGGCTCTTGCTCGTCGTGTGTGTGCCGCTGGGAGAGGGGTCCCAAGCTGACGACAGCAAACATCAAAGGGGCCGCCGTAATAGCCCGAAAGGGTCCACTGGACTGTTCGCTCAATTAGCAGGGCGATTCGCGGCTGCCACCGCTGTCCCTTCCAAAGAAGATGTTGCACGTGTTGTCTCGTGAACGGCTTAGGGCGTCGTGACGGCACGACGCCTCACCTTTTGGCTAGGAGGGACAATACCTCAGCTGTTCGACGACTTGTTTGAGGGTCAAAAGAACGCCGCTACACTGTCAGCCTATATAGGCGCCGGACGCAACACCATTTTCTCTCGAATTTCGCCAAAAAAGTCGCCACTCTACATATGTGTGGCGTGCCTAGTAAATAGAGATTACTGATTATGTATAGCCCCGGGGACAACAATACCGCCCGTCACCCCTTATTTATATTAACGTTTCTTAGTGCCAGTTGTATGACCCGCTTCACCGTAGTTGCACTCACAAGGGGCATGCATGCACCATCAGCGTGCCTGAATGCTAGCGCTTCACAAGAAAAGTTTTAGACGGTTTTAGTTGTAGCGGATACAGGACGAAGCAGTCGCTACAACAAGAGAAGGAAGGCATGCGTAGCCTTTTTACAAATTTCGAGAATTTTATTGAGTGGAATGATGCGTTTGATAACCGAACAACTTGATTACAAAACAAAGGTAATTAATTCTAAAGTAGGGCGTAACCATCGCAATGAACGCAACGCGTTTTCTGTGTGGTCATGCTTACTTATGCTAAACATTCACCTCAGAGCAGTTTCTGAACACCCAAAGAAGTGCCTAAAGACGCCGACTTCTTGGCCGGCTGTAAAAGAATGTTAATAAAAAATTTAAACTCTACATAAAATATTAGGGGGGTACTACAGCCGGGAAAAAGCCGACAATCTATTTAGAACAGTTGGATCTGTGGTCGGAACGCGCAGCCTAACCGTCATCTAGCCACTTCAGAAGTCAAACTTTAAACAAGCCTAAAGTCCCTAAAGAACTTCACACACCACCACCTCGCGGCACGCGAGAAGTCTGCTGACATCAATTCTGCTTGGAGTTTGCTGATGGATGCACCAACGCGCCAGTGCCTCGAGGATCTCGGTGAATTGGGGGAATTCACACGAGGAACAAGACAGACGTACTGAATTGCGCGTAAAGTGGACTTCGTACTGGTGAGTCTAAAACTACAGAAAACAGAAAGAAAAAAATGTTGTCACCCATTCGTTTTGAAGACACTGAGAATAAAATACACAACTCAATCCAGATCTAAGCCAACAATTGCCAAAAAATTGCCATGTCACCAATCATGATTTTAATACCCCGCGGATCTTTTAAATTCGCCAATTTGGCGAAAAGTAGCCACCCGTGGCAACCCTGCCGGTAACAACTGAAATAGCACATACAAGTCCGCGCGCATGGCATGCGCATGACTCACTGAAACATGTAACCACATTTGGGAGCTGTTTTATTATAATTGTGGGGGTTTATTATTAATATCTGGGTTTACGTCCCAAAAGCTCGATATGGTTATGAGAGACACCATTATAGTGGAGGGCTCCGGAAATTTCGACCGTCTGGTGTTCATTAACGTGCATTGACATCGCACAGCACACGGGCTTCTGCCATTTGGCCTCCATCGAAATACGACCGTCACTGCCGGGACCGAATCCACGACCTTTGGGTCAGCAGCTGAGCACCGTAGACACTGTTCCACCAAGGTGGACAATATTTTTGCTTCTGAAGTCTACATTGTGCATTTACATGAAGACTTGGTGTGAAATAGCAAGACCGAACTTGTTTGTGGCGCACATTTCCACACCTTACAGGCCAACTGTTTATTTTTCGACAAAGAAAAATTCAGCAGATCCCACGTACCTGGGAATCGACGTTATGCGAAGCATGCGGAGGGAAGGTGACCCTGTTGAAAATTTTTTATTGAGTGACACGCCATGGAATGACGCTAAATATATGCACAAATGTTGCATGCACACACATATGTTGAATGTTGCAGATGTTTGATTGATTAGATTGATTTGTGGGGTTTTACGCCCCAAAACCATCATATGATTATGAAAGACGCCGTAGTGGAGGGCTCCGAAAATTTCGACCACCTGGGGTTCTTTAACGTGCGCCCAAATCGGAGCACACAGGCCTACAACATTTCCGGCCCCATCGGAAATGCAGCCGCCGCAGCCGGGATTCGATCCCGCGACCTGCGGGTCAGCAGCCGTGTACCTTAGCCACTAGACCACCGCGGCGGAGTGGTTGCAGATGTTTATATAACATGTTGTTTGTACTTGCGCAACGATGCCAAATGAAATTTGCGTATTACGAGGTTGTTCCTGACGACATTACCAACTCTCAACGGCGCCGTTCTCGACCTGAAGTTGTCCATGTCGTGCGCCTATAACCATTTCATGCGGGAACCTGAGGGCTGTAATTTGTTGCTGTTGTGTTTGTTTATTGTCTTTATTATTGTACATTCGTCCTTTGTTAGAGCATCGGGACGATGCCTTTTTCAGAGTGGGGGGGGGGGCAATGCCACATTTCATTCACGTTTTGTTATCACCCCGTTACACTACGTTCAACGCAAACCGCGCCTACGATGTTCGAAAGGCTTAGAGGCTGTAGTGAATCGTTTTGTTAAGATTATGCCCCCTTCGTGAACACTAAAGATTATTAGAGAACCTATAGTATATATATACATCGCCGCTAGTGATAACGCCAGGATATTCGATGGCAAGGGTATTAATTCCGACACGCTTCACCGCTTGTCAGTTGATCGACGGCCGACGCTCTGCTCACCGCTATCACTGCCAGTGTCTCGCTGTAATCTAACTTTCCTTTTACGTAGCCACATGTTCGGCCCGAATAAACAGTTTACTATTCGACCTGCAGTTTTTCCCTTCATCCACGTCGCGACCCCGCGACAGTATTAGAGTGACTCGAGCGTGCAGCGGAGGCGAACGAGCGCATCAAGTCACGTCACACGTGAGACATGAGTGCTATCTGGCAGTTATCTTGGAAGACGAAGCGTGCGCGCCCGTCTCAGAGGTGACTGATAAGGTGTAGAACGCAAGGCGACGGTAAGTGCCACTACCGTGTCGTCTTAGCAAAACGTTGGAAACACTTGCCGTTTCGTGCAAGCGTTGCATGGCCAGCGCAGCGTTATAAAGACTACTATCTTTAAAATTACTTATGTATGCTTTTTCTAGTAAAAAATACACATAAATAATATTGACGTGTTGTTATGGTGCCTCAGACATACGCAATAATTGATTTTTAATTGACAATCGCACAAGTATGAACGCCGAACCTTGAGCAATATTGGTGGGCGCTGCGGATGGGGTCGGCCGTTTGGGATATCGGCCGGTCACTCCGGTGCCTTTTAAGGTGCCGTTAAAGAGTCGCTTTGGTGCTGCAAAACCTCATAAGCACGAAAATGCATGCGACAGCGACGAGCGATGCGACGTAGATCGTCTTCGCACGATTAGTCGCTAGCGCACGCAAACCTCATTCACGCGACGGCTTCGGCGAGCGAACTCCACTGTTGCTGGCATGAGGCCGTATACTCGCACCAAGAAAACCGCGTAGTGAGCGGTATTCAATTTAAAAATAAGATATATTGTTGTGTAATGGAACGGAAAGTGTTTATGAATGCCTTGCAACACTTTTTTTATATGCACATGCGTAAACATTGCGTCATTTCTTGTTGCGCATACGTGACTAGGGCAGGGTCACGTGCACCTATATGTAGTCTTTGCTTTTCCGGTTTTTCGCTCTTGGCTGCTTGAGCCCAGCACTTCCGGGCGATGAGCGACGGTTTCCAAATCTGGAGAACCGAGCGATCGCGCGAAAACGAGCACGCGACACGTCGCGTGAACGCCCTGTTTCGTCGCTCATAGCATCGCTCGTCGCGTGCATTTTCGCGCTTATGAGGTTTGGGCTTTAAGGGTACCGTTAAAGGGGAACAAACCACGGGACGGCTTTATGCCCTCCCATATAAGAGTACCTCGTACTCTACATCGTTAACAGCTTTTTCCAAACACAGAATCAGCCTGACGTGACGTAAATAACCATCGGCCATAAATTCATAGGGACGGCTTTATGCTCTCCCACTGAGTAGAGTACCTCGTACTCTAAAACGTTAAAAACTTTTTCTAAACACACAAACAGACCCCAGTATCTGTGAGTTATGAACGTGGAATCCTATTGAGGCCCACGGGACGACTTGAAGTTCTCCCATAGTAGAGTACCCTGTACTTTAAATCGTTACCCACTTTTGCTACCGCCCTCCCCCAAACATACCATTTTTTTGCGTCGAAGGTCCTCAAGAAACATTATCGTCTTAAGAAAAAAAAAATAGCAGATTCCACGTACAGTGGGAATCGATGATATGTGAAGCACGAATGAGAAATGTTGATATTCACTTTAAAATTAGCTCAACGTTACGAGGTGGAGGTAAATGATGCCGTACATGACTTCCGTGTCATGATTATCATGTTTGGGTGTGTCGTTTACCTTCGTCATCTATGCACGTCACGTGATACCAAATTTAGTATATATGGAGCTAGCGAAACAGTCACCAGCACGCTATGAACGTGGTATGTTGTCATGTTCTTACATGACACGCTTGTCAGAATTATCATGTTTGCACCAGTCATATATTTTGTCATCCAACGACGTCACGTAACACCAAATTTGGTATATGTGGAGCTAGCAAAATGGCCGCGAGCGCATCATGAAGTGCCCGTTATTCACCTTTTCATAAACGCCTCCCTGGGCGCCGCCATAGCCCTCCTTGGGCTGTGCAAATTGGCACATCCCCTCGTATTTGCACTGACAACGCTGCGCCCTTAGCCTTTGTACTCCCGCGCACAGCCCATCATGGCCGTGTTTTTTTCCTTCCTGAGAAAAGGTGTATATTGCAAGCGTTGACGCGCGCACAAGCTGGGCACAGCGACGCTACGTTAGAAAACGCGAGCACTCTATAATATGACACCAGGCGCGACCGGCGCGACCAGCGTCCGTTGGCGCGGCCCGACGGCAACCGGCGCCAAATGCGACGTGCTGCATTTTGCGCCGATGCGTTACCCAGACATACAGTGTACTACACTGTACCCAGATACCACTGCGTCTCCCTCTTTTCGTGACGGAGGTACTCCGGACGTGCTGAAACGCGCATGCGTCAAAGCAACGCAGTGCGGCGCGTTCCTGCGAGTATATATGGCAGGACCGGCGCCTGGCGTGGCACAACAAAACGAACGCCGCCGAGCACGCGCACTGCGTCACGTCGAAATATATTGGCACCTTCACTGTGGCATGTAGTCATGTTCTCACATGACACGCATCTCATGATTATCATGTTTCCACCAGTCACATACCTACGTCATCCATTCACTTACTGTAATACCAAATTTGGTATATGTGACGCTAGCGAAACGGCCGCGAGCGCATCATGAGCGTGGCATGTAGTCATGTTGTTACATGACATGCATGTCATGACTTTCTTGTTAGGGTATGTCGCTTGTGTTTGCCATGAAATCATGTCATACCATATTAGTTTTTCACCACGCCATGTGAGCGAAACCAGCGCAAGAGCTGCGGGACCATGAATTGTAAATCATGACATTCATGACCTAATTTTCATGTTATGACTATAATGAAATATGTTCTTCATGCAGTCATGTTATGCCATACCAAGTTTGGTACCGATACCATTATCGAAACGATTAGGAGAGCTAAAAGTCGTAGGCGGCTAGATAGATAGATAGATAGATAGATAGATAGATAGATAGATAGATAGATAGATAGATAGATAGATAGATAGTTATATAGATAGATAGATAGATAGATAGATAGATAGATAGATAGATAGATAGATAGATAGATAGATAGATAGATAGATAGATAGATAGATAGATAGATAGATACGCTCAAAGTCGCCGAAGTTCGCTAAGAAATGCTTCGCATTTAAAACATGCTGTAATAATGTCGTATACAATGAAAGGAGTCCTCTTAATAAACGCATGTGATGCTGTGTGGCAGAACTATATAGATCAGCAGTACGTGTCCAGACATGTAAATATAGAAGTGAGCGGGTGATTTAAAGCAGTGCGATTACGCGTATAGTGGGTGCTTCGTGAATTTGTAAACAGGAATAATTATGGCGTAGCGGTTACTTTGCGACTCCACTTGCCGTGTAAATTCTAAGATGATCTGAACCGACCATTGTTGCGCGCACACGTCTTGCGCTTTCACCGTATAGGTTTGTAGAAGTTACCGAGCGCTAGAAATGCGCTCGCTGCTGAGGCCGCGTTTGCAGAGGCCGCCTGAAGGGGCGCGCGGCTCACGCACAAAGTAAACACAAAGGAGTAACAATTGTGGCAGTTTTTCGTTCGCGCTCGTCCTGTGTATACTTGTGAGTTCGTTTCGTTCATCCTTGTTTGTGTTCGAGCAGCGCCTCTAGTCAGAAGAATGGCTAGTTGGGCGTGTCGGTAATGATCCATAATGTACTGCGCAGAAAACGGAAGGAAACACGAAAGGAGAGAAAAGGACAGACACGCGCAGAAGGAAATATATATAGGAAAATATGAAAAGCAAGGGGGAGGGGCAAAAGAGGAGGAGAAAAGGCATGAGGGACCGAATCAACAAAAACTTACGCCACATCAGGAATAGCACGCGCGTCGGGCAAAACCAAGAAAGCTTAACTCTTTATCGTGTGTGGCCACAGAGGAAACACTGTGCCGACCTGTCACAGTTGTTATTCCACGGTCGTCCAGCTTATGTTTTTTGGTGCTTCCTTCCTGCTTGAGAAGCGTGCTGCAAGCTTCGAGCTGCTTGCCGTTTGTTGCGTGACATTACAATTTTTTGCTACAGCCCTCGTTCTATCACTTTGTGGCAAAAAAAAAGAGCAATAAACGCTTGGCAGCCTCTGTGAAGACACGTTTCCCTTTCGTGTTCTACCGATTTTCATGACAGAGGGATCAGCCACGTTTTTTTTTAGCAAGTACATCGCACTTTGTGCAATACGGTATGCTTGTTCTTTAGAGGTACATTGATGACATCTAATAATTAATTTGGCCCAGACGCAGCTTGGTAATCCCCATAAGAAAATGTTGTCTAATGCTTTTTAGAACAAAAGCCCTTCGACGTGTATATATAATTTGTAAGTACAGCAGTTCTGTTCTGCTCTATCGTTCTGCTGTGGAGAGGTTGAGGTCCATATTACCCCTGCTACTCCATGTCAATAGGTTCTGCTGCGAAAAAAAATAATAAATGGTGCCCAAAAAGAACAATAAAAAAAGCACTTGTACTTTGTGTGTGCGCAAATTCTTAACCAAAAATTTGCAATGAAATCTACAAGTAGACTCTTTTCTGGCAATTCATTTGAAGATAACCGACTGGTTCTATTTTTTAAGTTGTCGATGAACTTCAAGCAATTACAATAGTTATATAATATATATATATATATATATATATATATATATATATATATATATATATATATATATATATATATATATATATATATATATATATATATATATATATATATATATATATATATATATATATATATAACCTGCGACCTTCGAATCATTCGAAGGTCGCAGGTTCGGATCCTGCCCACGGCAAGTTATCTTTTCACCCACTTTTCTTCATATTTACATTACAATTTGGTCTAATATCTTCCCCTATACCTTACTTGGCATTATTGTCTGTTAGATCTCATTATTATTGTGTAAAATCACAGAAAAACGAGCCCTTAGGTATACATTTATTTCCTTGTTCATTAACGAGGGTCTCGTACTGGCAGACTTAGTGCCTTTAGGTTGTATACGGGGGACTATTGGTCAGCTGCCCACTCGTAACAAGTTCACGTGCTACGTGACGCCAAACAGGCTCAAAAGAGTGTGCCACACTCGCCGCCATGGCTACTGGTGGCGCTGACTTACACTCCCACGTTTAAATCACGTATAAACCCAATAAAGTGGCTGGGGGATAGCTGTCGTGGTAGCTCAGTGGTAGAGCATCGAACGCGTCATTCGAAGGTCGCAGGTTCGGATCCTGCCCACGGCAAGTTATCTTTTCACCCACTTTTCTTCATATTTACATTACAATTTGGTCTAATATCTTCCCCTATACTTTCCTTGGCATTATTGTCTGTTAGATCTCATTATTATTGTGTAAAATCACAGAAAAACGAGCCCTTAGGTATACACTTCTTTCTTTCTTTATATATATATATATATATATATATATATATATATATATATATATATATATATATCATGGTTTTCTCACTGCAACGAGTGAAAACTCTCTACTCAGTTATTTTTTAAATTAACAAAACGTATAAACCCCTGAGAACCAGCACAGCGCATGTGTAAGTCATGTGACAGGCAAGCATAAAAAGATATGGCTAAATAGAATAAAAAAAAACTGTACTCCCTATCTGTTAGCGCTGATATTGGCGCGCTCTTCTAGTTTCCAGGTGCTCGTATGTTTTGTTGCTTTCAAAAAAAAAAAAAAAGCTTGTTGAGAGTTAGCGCTTGTCTGTCTCTTTCTGTCCTGTTTTTTGTGCGCGCTAAAAAAGTTACATTACTGAGCCTGCACCCACGGCCGGCTGGTCGTATGTGTCAACGATTTACGAGCTCGTAGCGTGCACTGAGGTAGCCTTGAAACAAATAAACGAGCTGCGTGATAGTAGAGGCCAAGCCAGACATGCGCATTGACGGATTTAACTCGAAATGACATGCAGCTCTGATGGAGCGTATGTTCTCGAGGTGGGTATACATTTAAAAATTCAGCAACTCCGACAGGACGCCGAGTTTCGGAGGTCCATGTTTTGCATATCTACGTCGACAAAACGTTATATACAATGTAAATATAGCGTTCGCTACGCTACTCTAGTGTCTTAACATGGGTACTCATTGACAATATAGCGCATGACGCAAAGTTTAGCGTTGACCTTTCTCACCACCACTACGCATGCGACGTACGCTATCCTTTGTGGGTCCCCCGTTATGGGACGGAAATTGCAGGTGTACTCGACGAACGCTATATTTGGATGAACTATTATAAATTGGCCTGTTATCACAAATCACACCGACTGTGGTGACGTGGTCTTCAGGCACATGACAACGGACTTCGACACTTACCAGTCGCGTTACATTGTGCGATAGGACAAGCGCGATCTTGCTGACAACGTCAATGTCCTGAACGCTTATTTTGGTGTTTTGTCTTGTAGTTTTCGTTTGCCCGGAAGCAATGCTCTCTTAGAGTAGCGGCAGAACTTGTCGGTTCAGTACATAAATCTCGCTCGTTGATTGATTGATTTGTGGGGTTTAACGTCCCAAAACCACCATATGATTATGAGAGACGCCGTAGTGGAGGGCTCCGGAAATTTCGACCACCTGGGGTTCTTTAACGTGCACCCAAATCTGAGTACACGGGCCTACAACATTTCCGCCTCCATCGGAAATGCAGCCGCCACAGCCGGGATTTGATCCCGCGACCTGCGGGTCAGCAGCCGAGTACCTTAGCCACTAGACCACCGCGGCGGGGCAAAAATCTCGCTCGTTCACTGCTTGACATATTGATGGCAGCGACTTAAGGCAAGACATGGCTATACCGTTTTTTACAACTTGGTTATGAAGATCTTGGAGAATAATGCCAGCAAGCGTGGTTCCCGCTAAACGTATAAAGCGATGTCTAGAAGTTGTATTCCGTTATTCTGGGGCAATAATCTAATAAAGTTCAGCCCTATTCTATTTCATTCAAATTTTTCGCTCACAGAGGTCATCACGGTTCCGAAGCCTTCACTTTCCCACAGAAAAATCAAGTAACCATCTACAACGAAAAGCCTTATTAACAATAGAATCACCTAAAGCGCCTTCCAAACGCTTCTCAACTTTGCTAACGTATAAATCAAGAAGAACCGGAGCAACCTTAAAACCAATACATATCCCTGATTTCTGATCATGAACGCTTTCCTTGTAAACTACCAGCGTCGACTTGATATTCAAGGAAGGAATTTCTCGAGAAGCCCACGTAAAAATGCCAAATTCGCCAGGGAAAGCCATCTCGTACCATTGTTCATTATTACAGTCATTAACACATATTAGTAGGTCCTCATACGGCAAACAGTAATATAGGTCTTCAATATTCATACTAAGCTTCACAGCAACCGTGGTTCAATTCTGAAAGGAACTGAACTAGTGCCTGAGAATTACGCATACAAAAATGGTCTGAAAAGGGTCTGGAAAGAGAATAAGCAATTAATTCTGCAAATAAACACAGACAGTTATTTGCATGGGACTTTTTCTGAAACGATTGCTCGAAAATGAATCTTTTTCTTATTCGTTTTCGTTGAGAAAACCCATTCTTAGGTACCTGATTAAGCCTTCTTAATATTACAGGCTGGTTTCTCCAGATTATATCTTAACATAAGGTCGACAGCACGTTAAATCTATCGGTGGTTCAAGTGTTGCCGCCCTAAAGTTCTTTTTCACGGCTGTTAATGTTTTTTTTCTTTTTTGGAACATGCCACCCAGCATAATACGAAATACTCCTCATTATCTGAAATTACTGGCCGCAGTTTCTTCCTTACACAATAATTAACTAAAGACCAGATAGGGTCAGCGCATTAGAGACACATATTAGATTCCTTCATACTAGCAACGCAGTGTGAAATGCAGTGCGAGCGCCCTTTTTCAGGAACTAGTCTAGTACGCGATGGCCGCTTACTGGGCTAGTTGGTTCACTTGAAAGTATGCAACTGCACGTAAAACTAGAAAAAGATGGCGTGGGCAGTCACGTCTTGTCTAGTTTTACTCGCTGTTACATACGTTGATATTACGCGGCAAACTAAGAACGTCTGTTGCTTTGAGGCTCGGCTTAAGACATAATTTTGCACATAAAGATAACAATCTGCAGTGATTATCACCTAAAACAGCTCCTCCGAGGACTAGGTTATTGGTGGTGAAACAATAAAAAAAAATCTTGCCCTTACATGATTGAAGTTCTCAAAGTTTACCCTGTGAAGGAATTCCGCATGCTGGTCAGCTGCCCTCGTCGCGTAGGCTGTTTCACACTCAAGAGAAATCTCGGAGCACGTGGCATGCCGCAACCACGCGCCGTCTGCTGCTTGCGCGTGCGCAGATGATTCAGGAGGGTAGTTTTGAACCACGTCGTCTGCTACGGCCGCCCTTGCTTGCCGCACGGCTGGCGAGCGCACGGATGTATGAATTTATGGCAAGAACTGAGCCGATGACCCGCACTAAACGTTGTGCGAGTTCGCGCCCCTCATGTGTGCGTGTTTCTACGTCATTTGTGTCTACTGTTCAATCAAAAGACCATGGAATGACCACGCCAATTGCCAGATCTGAATATCATCGAAAATGTCTGGGGCTTCATGAAAATGTCGCTGGCACGCTATCCTCTACACGGGCTGTGCGAGGATCGGTTGTGGTCCGCCATCGTCAGCGAGCCGGACGCCCTGCGAGTGAATGCATCGCTCATGGAGTCACTCTATACGCCTGACTGCCGTCAAGAAAGAGTGCCGTCATTACTGCCGCTGGTGACACGACTAAGTGGGATGCGTCACGAGCCGGTTAGTGAGTCTTGTGGTAATGAAATGTCGTCGAAAAGAGACACATTCCACTCCTCGGTACCGCTACTACCACCCCTGAACTTGTGGCGTTCGTTGACGCACCACACTATCCTGGAGCAGCCAATTTCGCGGTTGCGGTCACTGACCCTGATGGTAAACTCCTCGCAGCAGCATCCCTTCGAGATAGCACGCCGGCAAGGGCTGAGCAGGCTGCTATAGCTCTGGTCGTTGCTATTCCCACGCGCACGTGCATTTTAACTGACTCTCGGGCTGCTGAGCATTCATGACGGGCTGAGTTTGTAAGCAGGCGGCCCATATTCTGACCAAAATTTCAAATTGCACTGCAATTGATGGTCGCATCACCTGGTTACCTGCCCACATGGGCCAGAATGTCCACCCTGTTATCCATAATGCCAATGAGTCTGCGCATGTCCGCGCATTGTCCCACCGTGACGGGATTTCGGCCTCTAATTTGGGGGAAGGCATCCCGCAGCTTGATTCCCTCCTCACCTCCAACGGAATATGCAAGCACTATCAATTGTACAGGCGTAGGTTCCCGCCCCCGCCACTATCGAGGGCCTAATCAATCACTTAACGAACGCTGCAAACCGGTACTTACCCGTCGCCTTTAGGTTACAATAAGTCTATAGTGACAGCGTAAAGCCTCACTGCCCTCATTGCGACGAGAGACGACGCACGTTATCCCACATGCTCTGGCAATGCACGGCGCTGCGCGATGGCGAGCCTCTCACCACAGAGGGCGCCTGGAAGACTGCGGTCACCAGCTCGGACCGGGAGGTCCAAATCCGGGCTGTCCAGAGGGCCCGCAGTCGACCCTCCTTTTGAGGGGCATCGTCTTTTCAGGACAATTTGTGAATAAAGTTCGTTGACTGACTGACCCCGCCGACACCGAGCGCTGGGGGAGGAAAGCGCGCGATATGAAATGCGCGCGTTTGTGAAGCCACCAGGATATATATATATATATATATATATATATATATATATATATATATATATATATATATATATATATATATATATATATATATATATATATATATATATATATATGTGTGTGTGTGTGTATGTGTGTGTGTGTGTGTGTGTGTGTGTGTACACTCTTCACCGCTGGGAGAATTTCAACTGAGAGAAAAATAACAGCGCGTTCTCGGCTTTTCCAGCGAGATGGCGCGAAGGGCACGCTCGGCAGCCCACTTGTGTTCTTTGCTTGGTTCAATCTGCGAGCGAGTGCACTTATCTCGCTGTGGCGGAGAAACCCTCCGCAAACTTTTCTCTCGTATTTCTTGACAAAACTATTTCGTGCCAGTCGCGTATTTCCTAAAAAAATGTTCCTGCTAGATTGAAACCACTGATAGCTCATATTTGACGGTGCAAGATTAAAAAGCTCATCCTAGAGTACCAATTCTGTGAAACAGTATTAGTGTAAAACAGCATTTTCACTCTAATAGAAAAAAATCTGTTACGCTAACGGGCTTTCAGTCGACTCACTAAAGCTCATTCGGAATCAGGTCGAGCCGTAAGTCTGTGTGAGTCCGGCTGAATAATATCGCCACGTTCTTGTTCTCAAGTTTTGTTATCGCCCCAATACACTATGTAATTCTCAGCGCAAACCGCGCCTGCAGTCTTCAAGAAGCTTCAGGAGTGTAGTAGATCATTTTGATAAGATCACGCCCACTCCGCGAACTATACAGATTATTCTAGAGCCTACGTCACCGCTAGCGATAACGCTAGAACATTCGACGGCAAGTGCATAAATGCCGACGCGCTTCGCCGCTGTCAGTTTTATCGACGGCCGACGCTCCGTTCGCCGCTATCAGTACATTCCCCCACATACATTGTACCTCGGTAGTGGTGCTTTCCTGATTGTACATGCACCCTTTGTTGTCGTGAAGCTCGATGTTTTTGTCATGTACATTATCCTTGGTTGGAAGTCAATAAACTTCTCTTTGTTGCAAGCCTGCTACTGTGATACGACTTTCCGTTTTCGGGCACAGGTTCGCCCCAATAAGCAGTTAATTCTTCAATGTACTCTCCGCTTCTTCGTCGACGTCACGACCCCGTGACAATATGTCGGCGCGTTTGGTTCACGAGTGAGTTTGGCTGAGAGAAATTTTAGGGAGTCTCGGAACAAGCGAGTGTGATTTACAGAAAATTTGACGAGAGAGTCCGAGCAAATCGTCAAAGCAAAACAGTTTGTGAGTGAGTATGTCTGTGTGAACTCCAATTTTCTTGCCCACCTATGAATAACATGACTAACCAAACCGCGATCAGAAGCTGCGCATTGCGTATCACGTGATCATACGTCACCGGTTTCTACGACTCTCCTAGGGCCCGCGCGGAGCGATTCGCGAGATGACGAAGGCGGAAATTACAGTTCGGATCTTCGGGAAGAAATACAAGAATATTCCGCTGCAGCGTGAATTCTCACCTGTTTTGTGAATGATGGTTGCAGAGGAATCATGATCACGTCAAATGTCGCATCACGTGACTGATAAGCCAGCGATCTAGTCTGCAAGTACTGCAAGTGTATACATTCACTGTGCAAGTACTCACGCGAAAAAAAAATTCTGTGGAGTTCTCGTCCTAAAAAAAGAATTCAGACAGCAGCAATGCCCAGAGGCACCGACATCTCTTTCCTTCTCGAGATTACCTTGTTCTTTCCTTCTCGAGATTACAGCTTGTTCATAGCATCTGTGGCATCAACTGCTTTGATGTTTCATGCACCACAAGCAGCGAGTGTGTAGGCCAGTGATCAACAACAACAACATATTTCGCTGAAACTCTCATATAGGTTTAATTAACACGCACACACACAATTGTTTCACCGTCATAAAGTGAGCAAATTCTCATCAGCAAATATCTGTACAGACGCTATCAGGTAAACAAACAAACGATACAAAGGAGGCGGTAGAGCGCGAAGCTTGAAGAAGTGCGATTTGTCATAACGCCGGGAAGTGCTTCGTATGTACAGTGATGGTTTCGCTTTCCAGTTTTCCATGTGTCACACAGCAGAAAGCTGGGAGGCCAAGAGCTACAGTCAAGCTCACAGAAATAAAAGAATGAAAAAACTAAAATAGTAAGCGAGCTACACACGGCTTAGTGTGCTTTCTGTAATACCATCTTGGGAAAGGAGCAGGACACTTTTTTTTAGCACCGAAAATTCTTTTTCTCTGGCATGCTTAATGACTCAGTAGACTTGCCACAACGCTCCTCGCACCCTCTGTGGCATGTATGGCAGTCCGGTTTACAATACAGTATACACGACAAAACATTTCACACACATCTACGCAGTTTAGAGACGTTACGAAGGGCCACAGTCAAAATTTAAGTTGATCACTGCTTTGCAAGCTAATTAGAGATGTATCTTATTGGGACACCATGCTTGCATAGAGACAACAAGTCCTGCTTTTCCTCCTCCCCCCCTTTGTTTTATCAGGCACACGACATACTCAATCACAGTGTCGCCAATGGGAAGAATCCGACGAAGGAAGCATTGAAAGAACACGCCCACTGAAATCAATGTTATGTACAACACTGATGAGGGTATAACCAACTCGAATTGGCACCAGCCAACCAGTTAAGCTTAGAAGGCCACTTGTAATATCCAACGAAACTGAGCACTTATGTTACAACCAGAAATGCACTGCACAGGAGCATGCCTTCAAAATACATGCTTCAGACAGGTGACATATTTTGTGTGGTAATTTATGCAGCGTGGATGACAACCCCTGCAAGTAGATAAGTTTTGACGTGAGCACGGGGATGATAATAGTACCAGAAATGAAAATGCGTGTACATTTTGTGTCAGTTTTATGTTTTAATGTACCTTTCCTCCAAACTTCTGCAGAACTCATTGTCCTAGAAAATCTTCAGGAGGCATAATGGCAATTTATTAGGTCAATATTCTAATTTTTAGGACGTTGCTTGAACATAAACGTACACATTTCACTTCGAGCAAAGAATAAGCAGGCTATTTCCATTGCTTTTTTCACATGCTGCTTCAAAAATCATCAACGTTGAAAACTCGGTAATGCCCGTTTTATAGTGTAGTAATGATTTCCACTGCATCCTGGTTAAACTCAGGCCGCAAGTGTTATGCTTCCTCACACCCTATTCGTTAAGCCTCACTCTAAAACGCTGCTCTCTCACATCTTCCACTCAGCGCTTTCTTTCGAGACTGTAGTGAAATACGCTGGAGCGTCTGTCGCCCACAACTCTGCAAGATACGTTGCACACAACACATCACACATCACTGTATATGGCACATGTTACTAGCAGGCTGTGTGTTATTGCATGTAGAATTATGTGAGACAAGCAGAGAGCGGCCATTTTTTTAAGCCACTGATAGAAAGAAAAAAAAACAGGAAAGCAGTGATTGTGCTGTATGTTCACAAAAAACCCAGGGCTTAACTGCAGTTCCTACATGCCAGCATTTGAAAAGCGGAGTATTTCATGAAAGGTTCGGTGTGCTGCAAAATATGGACACAACTACTGATGAGAGGTCAGTCTTTAAAGCAAAAGAAGGGATCACACTCGGATCAGGACGCAATAATGAAGTACTACGCTAAAAACACCGCAAGGTCACACTACTCAAGTTAATAAATAAGGCTACCCTTGCCTTGCTTTTATTTTTTGTTTCTAATCTAGTCAGGGAAACGTGACAACTTCATGCACTGACAGATACACTCGCATGCACACACACACACACTGATGCACACTCACATGAACAATTACAATTATTAACAGCTCTTTGGTTCCTGACTTGAAACACCGCAAATGTGGTGGCACCACGAGTCACTTCGAAAATACGACACTTCGTGGGCGTGCACCATCAGCGTCCGTTTCTTTTCTTTTTTTATTCGTTTTCCACAGGGTCTAGCATTAGTTCCCCGCACACACACACTCACTGTCCACACAATGTCTGCAGCGAGGGGCACACAACACTCTCGGTTGCTTTGTGGAGAGCTTAAGTCCTATTTACATCGAGGTCTCCTGCCATCATACATGGGTGGCTAGCGTGCCCGGCTTGACATGGCTCTGTTGCGATGTGATGTACCTAAATGAAGAATAAAGGAAGAGCGTGATAAGTTTCGTGGCATTTACAATATATGCAATAAATGCGCGTGAAAAAGAAAAAACAACAACATGAAAGTTTGTTAGATGCGTACAGGAACGCAAACTATCGCTGTAAAGTCAAGCCGCCCTTCTCAGTGTGACAGTTATGTCGCACGGATCTAACCACATGAAATGGTTCACATCAAGTGCTTTGGCTCCAAGTGGTACTTTGAGCCAAGTGCTTAGCCTAGCCATGGTGACATTAGGTGATGCTGAGCGTAGCCTTCTCTTTACACAAATGAAGTGCCACAGAGTAGTGAAGGTGAAACATACATTCCATATTTTCTATGACATAAAAAGGAAAGCATAGTTCGTGTTAGATTATGGCTGACCTGTTCTGGGGCAATGTTGCGCACGAAGCACCGGGTACGCCGGCAGTATTAGCAACAACCGACGGCATGGCCCTTGGGCTGACGTACACGCCCTGAGGAGGTGGAAGGTTCGACTGCGAGGTGCGCAGGTATGGGTTTGCGTACCCCGCTCGAAACCGCGGGTCGATTCCCTGGCCCAGGTCATTGAGCGACTGCGGTGAGCTGCCGTACAGGCCACTGTCGCGGCTCGCGTTCAGCTGCAGTGACGCTGCCACCGGTGGTGGGTTGTAGTCCCGCGAGTAGTCCACGTACGGGATGTAACCGTTGTTGTTTTGAGCCTCCTGCAAAAAAAATCATGCTGAGCTCAGGTGGTGGACGCAGCCTTTTTCTTATATCTAGAAGTTGACGAACTTATTTTGAAGCTTTAAGATTGCTTAAAATATCAATTTATTCTCGGCGAATTTCTATTGCATGAACCTGTTTTTTTTATACAAACACAAACTTTGTGAAGTTAGTCATTTATGAACTGAAGTAACATAGAATACTTGGCGAGTTTGTATATGCTAACAGCGCCGTTCTGTGCGCTCTTTACTAAGCACTGTATTTCTCGCCCTATGCTTTGACATTGATGAACGCCCAGGAGTTGCCGTACACTATGTAATTAATATATTTGTAACACTATGTAATTAATTTTTTTGTAACATTAGTATTATCAGAAGATTAAAAGCTTTACGACAACCCGCAATAGGAGCAACCGTGATTCCGGAGATTCAACAGTAACACGAAGAGAGCTTAATGTAATTAATCGACAAAGTTTCAGAGAATAAAAGTCCAAATCCTGCACAGAATACGCACACACAATTTGTCCTACTGCAAAATTGCAACTTCTACTCACCGATTTCGCGGGAAAAGTCGCGTCTCCGTAGTCGGCAGCACTGTTGGCGTACTTGTAGATATCCGCTGCGTCATGTGTTCGTGCCGATTCACTATTGTCCTCCCAGTTGCGGTCATGTTCGTTATTGGACAATGACGACGCTGTTCTGATTTCCACTTTAATGTCCGAGTCTCCGGAGGATGCAGAGTCTGATTGCTTCCCCTTCTTTTCAGAGTTGAAGTCATCATCTGTGAGACATAAAAGAGAAAGCTTCACTTGAGAGAATGTAAAGTGCTCCTGATAAAGTTTGCAACACAGTCTTTGTTCAAGCTCTTTTCTGTTAACGCTTGTAAACTAGCCCACTGTTACGCATAAACATCTATCTATATTCATTTGCATTAGATCTACTGATCTGTATCTTGACTTTTAGTTATGCACTATTGTTAGTTTTCTTTCCCTTTAGCTTTATGAACACTTATGCCATAGCTCAGCTATACACTTAAAGATACGACAGCTGCAGTGTAAGTGGTGCCTTCCATTGTTTTTTTATTCTGTTAAAGAAAATGAAGTTACCATACCAATGATACCACTCAGCACTAACACCAGTAAAAGCACTGCTCAGCTCAATAAACATGAGCAGCACTGCCCAAGAACACGTTATAGTGATTATATTTACAACATACGTGAATTACTAAACATTACTCTTGGCAATTGGGTCACTTTTCAGTTGTTTAAATTATTTATTAGAAGGGTACAACAGAGGCTACTGTACTGACTCTTTGTATCTTATGATTCAGCAAAAGCACATAAAGCCGGATGACTTAAAAAGGTTGGCAGTCGCCAAAATGCAAAAGAAGTTCAGGCAAACAAGTGTTTGGCGTGGTGTACAATGCGATTACAGAGCTGGTCTAAGAACATGCGCAACTGTATTAGATTAGTGGCAGGGGACCATAAGTGCTTGAATGCTGGTCTCTGGAAGAAACTGTCTGGTGCTTTTAAATTCTCCAACGTAATGTCGATAATGAGACGTCAGTAACTATAGCCTCAAGACCAGTTATAAGCTGGAGCACACACAGTGTAACCTACCTTTGACAATGTTTTTCTTTCGCAGGCAGAGGATAATAGAGATCGTCACGGTCACGACAAGCACGATGCTTCCGATGACCCCAGCCAGGATGATCACCATGGGAAGGTTTTCTGCGTGGTGGCAAAAGTTGGCAAATTATCAAATGTCATTTCCCACATTAATCTAAGAACAAAGGTCTCCTAATATAAACAAGCATAAATATTCTGTTTATAAAAAATGACAATGTGCATACAAAAAGTGACGTTTCTAAACTGATTTGCATACTCACTGTTTTCAAAAAACTAAGATTAAGTTTTACGCACTTCATCCATTTATGCTATATTTCGCGATGGCATCATGCTCTTTCAAAATCAAGCAATTCGCAATGCTCGCTAAATGCAGATAATACATAATAAATTACGAGTGTTCCTGTTCTATTTTATTCATACTGACTATAACCGTACTTTCACGGTCTTGCGGCACTCTTTTTTCGTAGCTAAATTTAGCTCTCAAATTTGCGTGTACGTTACAATTGCACACAAAAGATAGACCGACATCAAATTATTTCTTTGTTTTCCTCATGTGAAATAACCTGCGTGGTAGAATCGAATATGAGCTATAATCATGAAAATACGGTGCTTGTTTCCGAGATTCACCTTATGCAAGTAAACCTGTCGCAAGCACCGTATTTTTTTCTTTTTCAAATCACGCACTACAACATTCATCCCAATTTCCTGTAAAGCGTGCTCTGCCTGTATAATACCATTTATTAGGTGAAGCTGAATCTAAACAAAGATCTTCAAAAAGCTGAGTGCTTGCTTTTGCTGGGCCAAAATCGATTCCCGTCACTGAGACCAATTATTGCAGTAATGCTTACTTTGTTTCCTAACAGTGATGAGCCTCGTGTCGTAGCCGAACTGGTTCCACACGGAACAGTTGTACTGGCCAAAGTCCTCTTCGGCAGCATTATGGATGATCAGCAAGTTCTTGAGGCCGTTCGACAGGGGCTCCTTTATGATTTCGTAGCCCTGGTTGTTGTCAATGTCAACCAGCTACACAAAAAAAAAAAGAGAAAGGTCATGAGGTGGCATGAAGGAGGGGGCGGGTGACAAAAATGTATTCATATTGTACCAATCTTAAACACCTTTGAATAAAAAATAATAAATAGGATATGTCTATTATGAACACATATTTGAGTTGCGCAAAGAAGACACAAACGAAAAAAAGTGAACAACACGGGCACAAACTTCAACTGGAAGACCAAAGCGGCTCTATGTCTTTTTCGCGCAACAAACATATGTGTTCAAGTATGCACCAACTTGCTGAAACTAAAGTTTTACTTAATGTCTACTAAGATGTCTTTTATTGTGTCTGTTATCCTGTTTATTGTCTTTTCCGGTTAATATTGAAAGAACAGACATGAAAATAGCGAAATCATGTCTCGGAAATAAAAAATTAAGGGCGAAGCGAGAGTTGATCATTATACTAGAAATGGTCAGCACACTTTTAGTTCACATTACAAATATGACACACGATGAGGACATACCACTGCACCATCGCTGAATTCTGGTACAAGAATGCGCTCATTTGTAAAGACGACATTTGGGACTAAAAGGTAATCAAACCTACAACTAGGATGATAAGGGCACCAATATGTGGCTGCAATATAGCTTTGAAAGAAATAGTGAAGAAGATGTGACTTGATGGGAAAGCCTAGGCCTGCCTTCAAGATTGTCGTCAGGATTATCAAATAAGGTTCTTGTCACTGACAGTGCCATGTGTCCATGAGTCATTCCAACACATTAGGATATTTACACACAGGGATATTATTTGGAATAATGGTTGGGCATGAACATAGAAATTCTAGTGTCATGATTCCTCCTCATTCCTCCAGCACTCAATTGTCCACTCCAAATGTCAGCCATCTCCATAGCTTTATAATCATAACTCTTTGCCACTTATTTACACCGTAAAAATTTATTGCAACTCTCGAGATTTTATTACCTATGCCTATTACTCTCTTTTAGCGCGACGAATTTTAGGCCCCTGTACGGCCGCTTGACATAACCTTTGATCGCACTTGTTATCATGCACTGGCACTTTCTGGCCATCAAATGGCTCTTGTGCCAATAAACATCATATATAACAATCAGATATGAGCGTACCGTCTTTGATCTAAAACAACCTTCAACATTCTTAAGTTCATTCGGCTGCAAAAAAAATAATAAAGAGAAATCAGTGAGTCCCGATGTTTGTTACAGAAATATGAAACTCACAAAAACCTCAAGGCCGCTTGGTCAGTACTGCTACCAGTCTGAATTATTCATCACCGTAAACAGTATCATTCGTGACTCGACTGGTTTTCTGCGAGGACCAATTTATGCAAGCTCGCTTCGCATAAACAATGTCGTTGTTTGGAAAAGACTCTTTGTAAAGATGTGTCTGCTCGTTTGTGGACAGCCGGATGAAAAAAAAAAGAAAGAAAAGCGATACGAACAGCAAAAGTGACATGGAGTTCGCGTACCAGAACGCCAGAGCAGCGGGCAGAAAGCGATTAAGGTTCCTTAACTATCAGCGACGACGACAGGGCCGACGGATGCTGCCGTTTCTTCCGCGGAACCATGTTTCACGCGCGGCAAATTGAATGTCGCCAGCAGCGGACGCGGGCTCGGCAGCCAGCGCAGCAAAACTGGAGACGGCAACGACGGCGGCCGGACCGTTGTTAATCACGGCCGCAAGCGCGTCATTTAAGCGTGAGACTCCGCGGCAGGCCCCGAGCAGCACTCGGTATACACCGGACTCGCGGACGGGACACCAGATTAATCAACGAAATGGCGCAGAAAAGTAAACTGCCGGACACCGCTAAGAGAGAGAGAAGCCACGATCTACAACAACAGCAACAAATAGCGAGGCAGACGTAGAGGGGCAAGAGAGAGGGAGGGAGAGAGAAGATGGCGGTGCAGAAGGGAAAAGTTGTCGAGACAACGAAAACGGGCCCCTGATACAGCGCGAAGCACCGGGAAGAGCGGACAACCCTTCAGCGAGGTTGAAGACCGGCACGAGCAGCAGCATGCTCGAGCGTCCGGTGGCCGTCTTTGGAGCGGCCTCAATCAATACTCATTAAGGAACGTTTCGTCATCGTCAGAGCCCGTTTCCTTCGGGCCCGCGCTTCGCCACCGAGTCCTTTACAGGATTGATGGCGCGGCCTTATCTAGCGCGTCCGCTCCTTCTTTCTTTCTTCCTTCCTCCTTTTTCTCCCTTCTTTCTTTTTCCTACCCCCTCCCTTTCTCATCCAAACTGCCTAGCCTCTCCTCGGTCGGCGGGCCGTCCCTTCCGCGTTCGTTCCCGACGGTTTCCGAAAATAAAAAAAGAACGAAGAAACACACGGCTCTTGGCACGGAGAAGACGCTGTTGGCCTCGGGGTTCAACGAATTGGGTTCGGCCAGATGACACTGCCGTCGCTCGCGTTTTCCTGTACACTCTTTCTCTCGATTTTCCTTCCGATATGTCTTTTCTTTTTCTTTTTTGTTCTTGCGGCACTGTTATCAGTTGGCGCAGAATGAGAACCGCGGAAACCCCGAGAAATAAGACGAGCCACTGGGTGTAAAAGAAAAAAAAAAGCCAGGAAAAGCCTCGTTCCCTTACTCCTACATCCTCGAAGAAAATGGTAAAATAATAAACGATACACAACAACAAAAAAAAAAAAGCACACATCGAATCGCGGCGTCAGCTACCGCCACTGCTCGTTTTTCACGGCGCGACCCTCGGGGGAGTTGTTCAAATTAAATGCGTGGCCCGCCGTAATGTCAGGCTTCGTACAAGTTCACTGGATTTTTTTTTTACCCTCATATACCACGCTTCCCATGTCCGCTGCCTGTCTAATTTGTCGCCAGTAGGGTTCTTTCTAATAACGAGACAGTCTGAGCTCATTTGCCTTCTCTTTGCCGAATAGTGGAGGGGCGACGAACTCAATCGAAGACCCAGCTACGGCGATTATAAGAGATTGGAGGACAAAACAAAAAAAAAATGGAGCCGGTTTTATTACAATATACATCCCCCGCCTGAGGCCCTTCTTTTCCTCGAGTTTTCGTAATTAAAAAAAAAATAAAGTTGGCGACACGTGACTTTGATGGTAGACCCAAGTTTTTTTTTTCCCTTCAATAACACGGCCCATAAAACACAGACGCATTAGGTAAATGGCCGAAATCGGACGCTTGTTTCGTTAAAAGGCCGGACTAAAAGTGGACGAGGAGCGAGAGGGCGATTAAGCCGATAGATAATTCCAGTTTTCGCGTTGAAGACTTCGAGTTCGAAAGGAAGCGAGTGATATTTTTTTTATCGCTTATTTGGCGAAAAGTGTAAGGAGGAAAAAAAAATTCGCGGAAAGCGGTAGACCTACGATAGCAAAATAATCAGTGCCTGCTTTCTTAAAGACTACGATAGGGTTGTCCACAGAAGAAGAAAAAAAAAACATTTAAGCGAATCACGATGTAGGGCATATCATTAACAAGAGTGGTTGATCAATGACAAAAAAAAAACACATATGAACTGAAAGCAGCATAAGTTAGGTCTATTTTTAGAACTATGCACGCTGGATTGAGCAAGTAACGTATTTAATATCCCGGCCAAATAGATTATATCGAAAATAACATAAGGCGTGAAGGTAATAAAGATGAGGAAATAATAAAAGGGGATATAAATGGCTTCTCAACCGGTGCAAAACTCGCCACGTTGTTGCGCCAGTTTTACTGCCCCTTGAAATGGTAGTGAGCGAGAACTAAGTGTTTTTTTTTTTAGCTTAAACCTGCCAGTATAAATCGAATAAAGGCTTCCTTGTTTTCTGCTCAAACAGAGCGCGAAGCGAAGGCAGAGTGGTGACTCACATCTGAACAAGGCACATCAACATTAAGTAACACATCACATTTCATTGCACCCTTTTAGTTGCTTTGAAGCTAGCCTTCCCGCGAGATACGACTTTGCCAAGCTAAAATTGTCGCGCCAATTTTCGCGAATGTTCACTCATGTGAGCGCAACTTAAGTTTCTTATCTTAAGAGAAAAAGAATGTTGAGCTGGCTCGCGCTAAGAAACAATACACAGAAAACAACTCCCAGAACGTGAAGCTGACAACACTACCTTACACATAAAGCACGGTCGCGATCACCGTAAGTTGCGCAAATATACAACGCCGACAAACCCCACTTGCGAGAGTGGTAGAAAACGGGATCTCCATCGCCATGCCTGACGGTGTTCAAAGTTGTCCGTAAGATTCAGCAGGAAAAGCGCATAAACGCGGTGATATAAGTGACGCATGCTTGCGATGAAAGTCGCTTCCAGAACACTAAACTCTTTTCACAAAGTAGACAAAGTGTCGCTGCAGTTTAAGGTGGTAAGCGACATAGCGGGAAGAGGGTTGCGCCTTACCTGCAGATTCCTGGACCAGGCAACCCTGGTGGGTGGCGGAACGGAAGTGATGACGCACTCAACGCGCACCTGCTCCCCTTCAACGCCATACTGGGTCGTGGGGCTACTCACTTTCGGAGGGCCTGCGAGGAGAACAAAACAAACAAAATAAGCATAAGAGGTCCGCATTATCGCACGGGGAGCTCTGTCGGCCATGCTTCTGTGCTAGGGACTTAAATCGTATTTATCTCCTCTCCCCCATTCATATCGAAGTGCGTTGTCCAACCTACAACGCCCACACTTACTGCAGTTGCAGGTACAAGACATATGGACCCCCATCTGGAAAAAGCACGTCTGCCCGGAGGTACACTCCACAGACATACGTCAACTCTGCAAGAAGGCGCGAGCCACACAGAGACATCTCCTCTGGGTCTGTGCGCCACCGCCGGGTAACCGAGAAGAAATGCCAACTAACATCAGCAGCAAAATCATGAGCCAAGAGCCAGGCCACCAAAGAGACGTGGTTCAGCACGTGCTTGACATCCTGGAACGCCTGCGGCTGAAAGCGGCGCCCCCACGGGCTTGACGCGAGTCGGGACGTCTGAACGCGCTACAGTCTTCCTTTGATTCCCCCACCTCTTCCTCCTTTATGCCGGATCAACAATGAAGTTGTTTCACTCACTCACTCTCGCCTCTATTATGCGTCTTGCACTGAGCTGCCGAAAGCTACAAATGTGCTAAAGGCACGTTGCCGTTCGCATGAACTGTGTGCCGGAGTTTCTTGGTCGTGCCTTGTTCCAAGTCAAAGTGGCTGTGGCAAAACGGCAAAGTCAAACCGGCGGCGCGGAACCACGAACTGTCGGGATATAAGTTACTTAAGCTGGTAGCAACGCAAACCAGCCGCACCTGTGAGCCTGAGTATTGGGTACGCAGCAGAAGCACAGCCTATTTCGTAAGTTGGTATAGTTTCAGTGTAGAATTATTTGAGATCTACACTGCCTCAGTTTTTCAAATGAAGCTTATTCGAGGGCTGTCACGTGCGTTTTTGTGAAACCAATCAATCAATTGCCAATGCACTTAGGAAAAGAAACCTAGGAAAAGAAAAGTCCTCGTAAGTGCGCAATTGATGGCGTAAGAGGTTGAGGTTCTTTTTGTACACAGCTCTAAGTGCCGCCTTCCATTTATGTTCTTACTAAACCACGAGAAAAACCACGAACACATTGCCGACTAAACACCACCAAAAGTTCGCTTAAACCCAGCTGCAAAACTGCCAGACCAAGCACAGGAAAGTCTCCATTGGCGAACAGTTGCTCCAGTTCAGCTGGAGTCGTTCCTGACTACCTGTATTTTATGTGTGCTTCCAGAGACATTGGGGAATACTGCATACACTGAAACTCTCTTTTTAATAGCGGAGACCAGTGGGCTCGCGCACAGTGGTCCCACAACCTCCGAAGTAGTGGCAACATTTCAGCGTGCGGTCGCAATGGCGCACCTTTGACGTAGACGTGCACGTCCTGGGTGATCTCCGGGAAGCCGGGCACTATGGCTCGGCACGAGTAGCGGCCGGCGTCGCTGGGCCTCATCGCGGGGATGACGAGCGTCGGCTGTCGGGCCAGCACGCGCTCCGAGCCCTCGTGAAGCCACACAATGTCCGGCTTCGGGTTGGAGTCCACCTCGCACCGCAGCGCCACCTCGGCACCTTCCTCGGCGGCCACCGTCTCGGCCGCGCTCTTGAAAGCGGGGCGGTCTGCGAAAGGAAAGGCGGGTAGGTAAGGGCTACTGCGTAATCACTGAATGAGAACACGAGAGCTGACTACCAACTAGGCTTAAGGGTCGCAAAACACAAACATTGGTCGTTTCCTTCACTCTTTTGCTTCTTAAGTCATTCTTTGCCAGTACACGGTCGCCCTTTATGAAAGGGAACACGCAACCACATGGCTTACACTCTGCGGCGGCCGCCTACAGCATCAGACGACAGCTAAAGAAAGCGACAGCTAAAGAAAGCGTGCCCGCTTCTGGCCTTATCTCTGGAAAACAAAATAAGGAGCCACGGCCAGAGTGGATATTCGCTGGAAGATTACGCTCCCACTTTGGCCGCGAAGCGGGAGATACCGCCAAAAGCGGACGTGCTTCTTGCAGCTCTCGGTTTATGGAGCTGTACACAGCCAAAGAGCGCAGGCCGCGAACTCGCCTGCTCCCGCCTGCTCCCTTTCGTTAAAAAAAAAAAAAAAAAAACGACAGTGTGCATGAGCACGCTTCACGCGGCGCATTTTCATCGTGTGCATGATCAAACCGTCAGTTCAATGGGTTGGGTTTCATCGTCATCATAATCATCATCATCCTGACTATGCACCTTGCAGGACAAAGGCCTCTCCCATGATCAACTCCCCCACGTTATACCTGCGAACTTTTAAACCTCATCGGCCTACCTTACTTTCTGTCTCCCCCTCGTGCGCTTGTCTTCTCTGGGAATCCAGTCAGTTACCTTTAATGACCAGCGGTTATCCTGCCTACGCGCTATGTGCCTAGCCCATGTCCATTCCTTCTTGATTTTCAACTGCCATATCTTTATACCCCATTTGTGTGATGACCCACTCTGCTCTCTTTTTTTCTCTAATGTTACATCTATCATTTTATTTTCCGTCGCTTGTTACATCGTCTTCAACTTAAGCTAAACCATCTTTGTGGGCCTTCAGATTTCTGAAGGTACCGATGTTTATAACGTCTCAAACCGCAACAATAGATGAAAAACGGTGTCGCTTGGGGTCGTTTTTTTTTCATTAGCTTATCAGGTCATTATAAAATACTTACACACCTTCACAGGCACCAATCATAGGTCGGCAAACTCACTTCCGGGTCGACTCACCCGGACTCAGACTAAGATATACCACGAGTCTGAGCAAGTCCGGATGATTATTATTTTCGTGAGTCCGAGTAAGCCCAAAGCTTAAGATATATTTTTCTGAGTGAGCCAGAGAGAGTTCTACCTTCTTTTGCCGACCTAAGGGACTCATGTCTAGTCATCTTCAGCATTACTATCAGCCTTACATGAATTCACGTCTACACTGACGTCTACCCGCAGGTACTCCAAAGGAGTGCCGTTCGTGCACCGTTTCAATATTTATTGATCAGGTGCGTGAAATGCGTGGGGGGGGGGGGGGGGGGGGCGCTCTTGCCCTACTGACTCTTCCGGAGAAGTTCCTAATATTATGCTGCCCTCTCTTCCATGAAAGATGACGTTTGGATGATGGTTTGGAAGCACTCATAACTTGTTTTAAAAAAATGCCGCCCACATCTTCCCACGTGGGAACTCGAGTAAGTGCACCACTGAGTGGTGGGGCATCGCGTGAATGTTGCGTATACTCGGCGACAACTTTTCTTAGCACTGAAGCAAAAGCTACGAAGGCGGATATTCTGCATATCCGACAAATCTAGTATCCAACAAATATAGTAAAAAAGAAACGAAAAAGAGGGGCAGACAAATTTAATTTTCTCGCATTGCGCAATTTATCAAGGCACAAAGTGGACATTTGGCCAGATAGAAAATAGCAACAATGTCTGTATAAAGAAATGTACACAAATGATAAGGGCACTTATTGTTGAAGAAGGAATAAATTTGCTTTAGAGAAAACCTACACCCGGAACACCCACTCCTTAAATAGTAAAAAAAAACACATAAATAAAAACTGGACAGCGAGAAATCGCATCGCTGAGGCCATTCTAAAGTGGGCGGCGACAAATGGCTATTGACAGCCCTTTCGGACTTCCTAAATGTGAAAAACGAACGGGCCGAGGCACTCTAATAAAATAGATAAACAACGCAAATAGCAGTGAATATATACGGGGAGAGAATGAAGGGGGGGGGGGGGGGTCTTGAGCGATCGGTGGTCGAACACGTAAATTTGGCGCACAAAAGAGCCCACTCGCGGTAGTTGTCCCTATCGCCCTTAAAACGTCACGGCTTGTTTTTTTCCCCGGCTCCGGCGATGTTTTGCAGGCGCCTTCCGCCGCCTCCATTCGACAAGCGAAAGCTCCCTAATCAAATTTTGCGAGCTCTCCTTCCCTTTACAGCGTCTGCTGGCGCTATACATTTTCCTCCCCAGTGCCCTTTTTTCTGTCTCTTAATCTTTCCTTTTTTCCCTTTACTTGTCATTTCCTTCCTGGCAAACGCAAAAAGTGGGAATCTAAGGCACGGGGAAAAATAGGGAAAGGAAAGCGTCAAGTACTACCGTAGCCTGGACATTTATTTCTCGCTGGACGTAAAAAGAAAATGTACAGAAATAAATAGGAATGATCAGAGTTTGGTGAGGGTGCGTAAAGAAAACAAGCGACGCAGACCGAACATCGAAGAGGGAAGCGGGGAGGAAAGTAAGGCTGGCTTGTGCGCACTTGCTTGTGCGTACGAAAGAGAGAGAGAAATCCGGAATTGGGAGTCGCAAACAAAGGAAAGGAAAGGGAAACAAGAGCAAAAGACGCGAGAGGGCACAGAGAGAAGACGCGAAAGGGTTAGGTATGTCTCGCCAGCTTTGTATACATGAAAAGTAAGCAAGCTCCCGCGTAAGAGCGCAGGAACTCGAAAAAAGAAAGAAAGAAAGAAAGAAAGAGAGAAAGAAAGAAAGAGAGAAAGAAAGAAAACTCATTCCATTCCAACGGCTGTCTCGTCTCTCTCCTACTCACTCGACCGGTGTTTCGCCTTGGTACTGTGTTTTGCTTCCTAGTTTCCCTATTCGCTTACTCTTTTGTTTCCTGTTTCCTCCTCCTCCCAAACTCTTCCTTATAGTCTTCCCTCCTCCCTCCTCGACATTCGTTTCCTTTTTTTTCCCTTTGGAGTTATTTCTATTGCCCCGGTAGACACCGAAAGCAGCCCACGTGTTTCACTAGCGAAAGCGCGAGCGCGCGTGTGTATACGTGTATAATATATAACGGACGTATTTCTCGCGCGGAACTAAGCCGACCAAGGGAAGCGCAGGAGAGTTATGACTTTCTCGACATTCCCGTTCCCGTTACAGATGAGTGGGGGAGGGGAAGGATCGCGCCCGGGGGATAGGGGAGGGCGTTTGTGGAAGCAAGACAGACAAGGGGCCGTTTTTTTGTTCGTTACTTCATCCGTTATACGGATAGCTCCACGAAAGCGGGGGGGGGGGGGGGGGGGAGGGATATTTGTTCAAACTAAATGTAGGTCAGACAAACGCTCGCTTTGAAGAACGGCCTTAAAGCTAGCGTTGCTGGAAAGGACGAAAAAAAAGAAGAGAGAAATAAAAAAAAAGCTTTTCAGAAAACAGAACAAAAGACGACGACTTCTCCGTCAGGCCAGAACAAAAGAAGACGGCTTCTCCGTCAGGCCCGTTTACACACAGTGAAGATAACTTGCCGGCGCGGTGTCAGATCAGACAGAGCAATGGGTAACGGTGCCAGAGTCGTGTCCGGCCTCCTTATTTCTTTTTAGAATCCAGCTTATATCCTACTAACTTGTTTCCGCTGTCGGATTTCACTTGATAGAGGGCGATATTTAATAGATTAAAAGGAAGAAAGGCGTTATAAAGAACAGTCTCTTGAGCGGCTTCGCGAGAAATTCTACGCTACTTTTTAATCAATGTGCGTACTACCGAACGGGAACCGGAATGCTTCTCTGTTACGTTTAATCAGTGTAGCGACAAAAAGGTAATCTTAAAATAGCCGAATAAATCATCCCAAAAATCATCCCACACATTGCGGCTTAAGCCAAATGAATGAGCTACACGTACTGCATGTGCTTCGCAGAAGCATTTCATGATATTCGCATACAAAACCTTTTATTGCGATAGCAATTATATGAACAGTCTCGGCTGCTTTTTACCGCTGTCGCCGCCATCATTATATATATATATATATATATATATATATATATATATATATATATATATCGTCTGCGAACGCGCTTATATAGTGAGCGAACAAAAGGGGGGGGGGGGCGCTTATGGTTGCCGCGCTACTGTGACAACGATCAGCTCGCGCCTTGTGCAGCAGGCGGGAGCTTCTACGGGCTGCACTGTCAACACGAAAAAACGGTGCCAAGAGTGTACCTGGAGCGGCAGTGTTCTCTTACACCAGCGGTTTGTAGAGTACGACTGCCAGCCTCACTTCGTATAAACATTGTAATTTGTCGCTGTCACATTCATTGCTTCACCTTTTAGAGCGAAGGCTGTTATGAGATCCCAACTCGGGTCACGCGCGGTGCCATAGTCGTCCGTCACCGCCACCACCGGTGTCCGTTACCACAATCGCGAAATAAGAAGAAAACCAAGTACCAAGGCAACGCCGCCTAGAAAAACTATGCCTGGAACGTGGTTCTCTTTTCAATTGGGAGCTTCCTGCCAGTACAAAATCTCGGAGGCCATGCCTCCTGTCACGTGTTGTGACCGTCCGCCGAGTGCGACCGCTCGCCTCCATACCGCTCTGTCACGTGACATTTACCGTACCACTCTGTCACGTGACATTACAGCTGCTCAAGGCAACTGTCAGAGCATTGCTGTGTTCGCAGGGGGTGACCACCAAAGGCATTCGCCTTCGTACCGGCGGGGGAGGGTAAAATCCTAGAGTAGGGTGGCAAGCTCGCGGCTCACGTTCCAGGCATAATTTTTCTGGGAGGCGTCGACCAAAGACACAGTGGGGCTCGAACCGGGTCCGCTGAGTGCCAGCCCCGTATTCTACTACTGAGCCACGCCGGTACTTGTGCATTGTTCACAAACTTGCCTCAGGCAGGCTTGATGTCAGGAAAGGAATCACGGTAATATGAGTAATGAAGCGTTTTAGAACAGCAAAAGAACAACGAGGCGTCACACAATGCGAATAGTGTAATGAGTGGGTCTTCCAATGTTCCCACCCATTACAAAAGCTTGTTTTTGTTCATATTAACTGTGGCGCATACCCACTCCAGGCATAATTCGTCATCTTCTACGGCCACTGCATGAACAATTAGCACGAAATTCCTTTCAAGTGAAGCTAGCGGATACAACGCTTTTTAGAAGAATGACGAAAAATATCATAGGGAACGCTGGTCTACTACCCAGAAATTATTATTATTAATGCCGCAGTGGGTACCCAGCAAGTGTGCTTGCAGCAGTTACCCAATGAGTGTTCAGAAAAGGCTCTGAAAGGCCGCACTGAAAGGCCGCAAAAGGAAGACATCAACAAATGCGAGACTAGAACCGATAAAGTCGAGTCGGAAGCTAACCCCTGGCGCATTGAACAGCGGTCGCATCCAAGCCCACCTGCAAAACCTTCAAATTTTCACAGCAAAGAAATGTTTGCACGACAATAGTCATGGCTCGTAACGAATTTCGGCTGGAATCCGGGTACCAAGTATACTTGTTAGTATGACATAAAAGCTTTATATTCGTTGGAGCCGACACCGATGGCGCAGTCAGAGCAACCCAAGTCGGTACGCGACGTTAGCTACCAGCTCTGAGGGCTCAAAATCGTAGCGATTTGTAGCGAGAAATAATAATAATAATAATAACAATAATAATAATAATAATATCTTGGGTTGTACCAATGTACCAAGCAAAACCACGATGTAATTACGAAGCATGACGTAGTGGAGGGCTCTAGAAATTTTCGACATCTGGCGTTCTATAACGCTTACCGATGTCGAGCAGCACACGGGCTTCCATAGCATTTCGTCCCCATAGAAATGTGACCCCCACAGCTGGGATCCAAGCCACGAACATAGCATGGACAAACAGGACATGACACGAAAGCGAGTCGAACGTAGAAGAGCCTTTGTCTTCGTTCGGTGATCGACGATTATTTGACGTCGTTACAAGTCACACTTCTGCACACTGCACAGCCGCAAGAGGAAGTTTAGAAAGAGGGCAACCTCGCACTCACAGTGTATGTTGAGTGTGTGCGTAGACTTCGTGGTTCCCACGTCGTTGCGTGCCTCGCATGTGATCGTGTCGCCGTTGAAGCTCCGCGTTACCCGGGGCAGCACCAGCTCGGTCGTGTGGTCGCCCGCGATGATTTCGTCGTTCCTGGGGGAGGAGGAGAATAACGTCAACCGATGGCTGCGAAATAGACCGATCGCGCGTTCGTATTGTCACTGCCCCACAAACGGCCTTCTCGGCGCGAAACTTTCTCGTTTTTCAATAACAGACAGCTGACATTGCATATAAGGCAGTAACGGCTTATGGCTAGCTATTCCGTGCCAGCCCACAAGAAGGATAAGAAACGGGTAGTAAATAAATGAGAACGTGGCGCGAAGTCTTTGCTTACGATCGTGTTACACGCAAATGATTACGTCACATACGTCACACCGTGGTTTAAGAACGAAAAAAAAAACTCAAAAGTACGACGAGTGAACATAATATTTGTTGCCAGCATGCAAACGAAGCAACCTCGGTACGCGTTCAAATAAAGTACTAATATATCTCGACAAAGCACGCGATGAAAAAACCAAAAACAAAAAAAAAACCCCAGAAAGGCGCATATAAACTGCGCATGACAGAATACGCGTACGTGTACACCCCTTCGCACGTTCGCGCACCCACGTCAGCGCGCTCTCTCTTTCTCTCGAAAGGGGCAATTAACACCATAGTACCACTGACGTTTCAAGGCTCTGTACCCGTCACTTAAAGTTTAAACAGACAAGCACAGCGAAGCATCTTGCATACGGAAGATGCAGCGAGAAGTTTCTCAGACGCGAAAATTTGCAGCTGCCGCGAACAAACGAAAGACGAAGAAAACGCGAAAGGGAGACTGGGGAATCTGCTGTGTGAAGCTTCGTCCTCGGTGGAGCCAGAATTATCGGCCCTTTAACAAAAGCATTCCCCTCCTTCCCGACCACGGCCTGTTGCAAGTCAGCATCGCCGAAGTGCTTTTTTTTTTTATTTCTGAGAGCAGCGGCGAATGAAGACGAAGAGGCGACTCCCCGGGGGAAAACGTGTCACGAATGCGAAGGAACCACCGGGGTCGCCCAAGGGCGCGAAACTCGAACAGACAGCGACACGGCGGTGGAGCACTTGCGCCAGATCGCGTTCTCGGGAGCCGCTAATTCAAGCTACGCTCAACACTGCCACATGACCTCCTTGCTTGAGCACACGAAGAAAAAAAAAAAAGAAACGCTAGGAACAACATCGTCCTCGCGATCTTCAGTGACGGGCAGGCTCAGGCGCAAAAAGGAACAAAACCGCTGATCACGAAAGGGCATCTTGACGCGGCATTGCTGGCGCTTGCTCGACGCAAACGTCATCGTCGCCCCCTCTCCCGACGAGACAGCGGTGAGTGGTCGGGCAAGCGGCGTGGTTTCTCCCGCCCTCTCTCTGCCACCTTGAGAACCGAGCGGCTGCCTGTCGCAGTGCACGAACATATACTATAGGACCCGGAGGAAAGAGCAAAACGCTTTCAAAACTCGGGCTCTTTCCAATCGCCAAATGCATCGCCCGTAAACACGGATTTCGGATGCCGCACAGCGAGCCGCCTTCGGCACGCGGCGCCATCGTCTCGCCGAGTAATCGCTGCCGATTCGTGCGTACGAAGGCGTGTGCGCGCTGAAAAGCGGTCGCGGGACGGCGAGAAAAAAAGCGCGTAAACGTGAGGCGCGCTCAGCGCCATGCTGCATGCGCCCGTTGTCTGCCGCATCTCTTGTCGGTTTCACTCCCTCTTCCCGGCTTTGATTCTTTCGTTTTCGATTTGTCTCCCGAAACAGGCGTTTCTAACGCGCTCTGCGTGGCGGAGCGTATGTGTACAAGCTGAACGCGGATCAATTTGTTAATAGGAAAAAAAATTCGGAAGAAGGGGGGGGGGGGGGTGGCTTTCACTTCTTCTTTTCAAACTCGCTCCGGATCGGAGGCGAAGGAAGAAGAAGGTGCGTCGATGGCGGTACTCGAATAAGCGGCTTCGATCCGCTGAACAGCAACACTTACGATCGAGAGTTATGGGTGGGCAATCAGCATTACAAAACGCACACTTTCTGCGCGGCCCGCGAAAGCCTTTCTGCAGCCCCCCCCCCCCTCCCCAAGTATCCGGCGCCCAAATCTCTGAGCCCCGTGGTGCATAGTGTATAAACCTTCCCATTGCTCCAGCAGCAGTGGGGTCGCTGTTACTTGCTTCCTACCTTCCATTCGCCCCACCGTTGTGCTCTTCACAAAGTCTCGCTCGCCCCACTCCCGGCCACCACTGGAGATGGAGAATGCCGAGTGTGTCCGCTTCGGTCGGTGCGGCGGTCGATTCGCGCACGGTGGCGGCAATATCGCGCCTCCAGATCCCGGCTGCCAACGGGGTTTCCGAACCCCGGCAGCTACGAACCCTCCCTTTCTCTCGATGGCGCTTGATGAATGCGACTTCGCCAGCGCAGCGCGCGCCCTTTTTCGAGCCAGGGCAGCTGGCTCATTCGTCCGCCGCCGATACCCCCGAGGTGCGATAATGAAAAGGGGCTCGGACGGCGAAAAACGAGGGAAACGGAATGAGACGCGATTTGTTGTTGCCGCCTTCCGGATATATACGCGAGAGCTGCCCCGACTCTCTGCGACCGTGTACGAACAGGCGCGGGCGGCAACATATATATATATATATATATATATATATATATATATATATATATATATATATATATATATATATATATATATATATATATATATATATATATATATACATATACATATATATATATATATATATTGTTGCGGGTTCGCGGCTATGCAGCTATGCGGGCGGTGCGAAGAAGAAGACGACGACGTTTTTGGGCTGTTCGAAATACACAACGGCTGCCATCTTGACTGCTGGAGTACTTTTCTACTCTAAAGTAGTAAATACATTCGCAACATTTTGGTGGTGGCGCTGGGTACGACGCAAGACGGAACTTCGAAGCGGACGTGTTCTCGACTGCCCGACCATGGCAACAGAAACCAATTCTGCCGCTCCTGTTTCAGCCGCGACTCCGGCGCAGCCTGTACAGCCGGTCGTATTGACGCAACCGCGCGACCCTGGCAACTTCTGCGGCACCGACCATGTTGACGTTGACGACTGGATTCCGAAGTTCGAGCGGTTTGCAGCAGTGTACCGGTGGGACCCTACGATGATGCTCGCCAACGTTGGCTTCTATCTCTGCGGAACAGCTGGCGCGTGGTTCGAGGCTCATGAAGCGGACATAACCAGCTGGGATACTTGCAAACAGAAGCTTCGTGACCTGTTTGGTAAGGCCGTCGGACGCCAGCGGGCCGCTTCTAAAGAACTCTCTGGTCGGGCACAAACTACGACCGAATCATATGTCACCTACATCCTTGACGTTCTCGCCCTTTGCCATCGTGCCGACCCCAACATGTCCGAGGAAGACAAAGTAAGCCATTTACTTAAAGGCATTGCAGATGATGCTTTTAACATACTGGTTTCCAAAGACTGTTCCACCATTGATGACATCATCAAAGAGTGCCGCCGATTCGAAGAGCTGAAGAGTCGCCGGGTCGCCAAGAATTTCTTGCGACTTCCGAACACGGCCGCTACGTCATCTTGCGAGGACCTTCAGCCGCCATGCAGTCAACCACATAACAACGAAAGTGTGGTTCGCATCGTTCGTAGAGAAATCGAGGCCGCGTCTCCGTCTTTTCTGACCCGCCCATCTGATGATCGACCAACGATCTCGTTGATCCAACAGGTCGTGAGAGAGGAGCTGGCAAACGTTGGGCTGCAGCCTGTGTGTTCGTTGACGGAACCTCGGGTCAGTACCATAGCGCCTTCTCCTGCACCAGAAAGATTCCGCCGCTATCGTGATCCTGCTCAGTGGAGGACACAGGACGACAAGCCTATATGTTTTCATTGTCATGGTGTAGGACACATCTCCCGCTACTGTCGTTTCCGCACGTATCCACCTCGGTCGTTTCCTGGCTATCGACGTGACGACAACCACCGGCCCCTGCAGTACAGCGCTCGTGACGATGGACCGTACAATGGCACTCCTGCGACACCAGTCCGCCGGTCCAGCCGTTCGCCGTCCCCGCATGACCGTCGCTCCAGGTCACCTCAGCACCGCCGCTATTCGTCGCCCCACCCTAGTGGACGCCCTTCTTCGGAAAACTGAGCAATGCAGCTCCCGGAGGTGACGCTGCATTGGACTCCCGACCTGAAAACCCTCTGCTGACCTTGACTACGGACAAGAACCTGCTTGATGTAGAAGTGGATGGCCTTCCTGTTACTGCCCTTATTGACACCGGCGCACATATTTCAATTCTGAGCTCTGACCTCCGTGCACGATTAAACAAGGTCCTTACGCCGCCAGAGTCCCTATTTGTACGTGTCGCTAGTGGAGCGACCCCGGCTGTGCTCGGAATGTGCACCGCGCGTGTGAGATTCGCCGACCGCCAGACGTCCGTTCTATTCCATGTTCTCGCTCACTGTCCACATGACGTCATCCTTGGACTCGATTTTTTGTCCGACCACTCCGCTGTAATTGACTGCTCAGCCGGCGTCGTGCAACTTGACTTGCCTGCGGCCACCGAAGAGTCGAAGATGGTACAGAACAAGCTTTCGTGCGCTGAGTTTGTTCGCCTCCCACCCCAAGCCCTAACTTGTGTCACAGTTGAACCATATCCCAGTGTTCCGGATGGGGATTACGTGGTCTTTCCCTCTCCCGGTGTTTTATTGGCCCGCAACGTTTCCTCCCCGTACACCATATTAACTGTCACAGCGAACAAGACGTGCCTTCCTCTTCTGAACTTCGGACTCAGCCCTCAAATCCTACCACAAGGCATTGTTCTCGCCACTCTTTCACCGTCACACGAGTGCCAGATCTCATCAGTGTCACGTGAACTGGCCACAGTCGCCTCGCCGAACCCGCATAGCACCGACGCAGCCAAATCTACACGGCTCAACAATGTAACTAAGATGATTGCCTCAGACCTCTTGCCGTCTCAGGTCAAAGACCTCACTGATCTTCTCACGAGCTATTCGGACATATTTGACTTTGACGGTAGGCCCATAAGTCAAACATCGCAAGTCAAACATCGCATTAATACCGGTGATGCAGCTCCAATTCACAGGCGTCCCTATCGAGTGTCACCATCAGAACGCCAAGTTATCCAACAGGAGGTGAATAAGATGCTCACAAAAGGCATCATAGAGCCCTCATCGAGTCCGTGGGCGTCCCCTGTAGTCTTAGTTAAAAAGAAGGACAATACCTGGCGTTTCTGCGTGGACTATCGGCATTTAAACAAGGTCACCAAAAGGGATGTCTACCCGCTTCCTCGTATTGATGATGCCCTGGACTGCCTTCATGGCGCAACCTATTTTTCTTCGATAGACTTACGCTCCGGTTACTGGCAGATCGCCGTGGACGACCTCGACCGGGAGAAGACCGCCTTTGTAACGCCTGACGGTCTCTACCAATTCAAGGTAATGCCGTTTGGCTTGTGCAATGCGCCGGCAACGTTCGAGCGGATGATGGACACGCTTTTGCGCAGCTTTAAATGGTCTATCTGCCTGTGTTATCTGGACGACGTGATTGTGTTTGCCCCAACCTTTAAGTCTCACCTCGAGCGCCTTTCCTCAATTCTTTCAGTATTTCGAGAGGCTGGGCTCCAACTTAATTCCTCGAAATGCCATTTTGGGCATCGCCAAGTTACTATTCTAGGGCATCTCGTTGACTCCTCCGGCATCCGCCCCGATCCCGACAAAGTCCGAGCTGTCCTGGATTTTCCTGTACCGACTTGTGTCAAGGACGTTCGAAGTTTTGTGGGCCTATGCTCATATTTCCGACGATTTGTCAGAAACTTCGCAGAGATCGCACGCCCCCTCACTGATCTTTTGAAGAAAGATGTACCATTTGAGTGGGGTCCTGATCAAGGCACGGCCTTTTCCCAGCTCATAACACTTCTGACCACGCCACCGATTCTCGCCCACTTCGACCCGTCTGCTCCAACCGAGGTCCGCACTGATGCTAGTGGCTACGGTATTGGCGCGGTTTTAGCCCAGCGTCAATCCGGTCACGATCGAGTTCTTGCGTATGCCAGCCGGCTCCTTTCTCCTGCCGAACGCAATTACTCTATTACGGAACGCGAGTGCCTGGCGCTTGTATGGGCAGTTGGTAAATTCCGCCCCTATTTATATGGCCGGCCTTTCACAGTTACCACTGACCATCACGCTCTATGCTGGCTTTCAGCCCTCAAAGATCCAACGGGGCGCCTTGCTCGTTGGGCTCTGCGCCTCCAGGAATTCACATACACAGTGGTTTACAAGTCTGGCCGTTTACACCAAGACGCCGACTGCCTCTCTCGGTACCCCGTTGACGCTCCAGATCTAGTAACCGACGACGCGTCCATCTGTATTTCCTCGCTCTCTGCTTTCGGCAACATGGGATGTGAGCAACGGCGTGACGCGTCCCTACGCGAGCTAATCGACCGCCTGAACACAGGCTGTACAGACAATTCGCTTCGCATGTTCGTTGTCATAGACGGCATTTTATACCGCCGCAACATGCACCATGTGGCAAACGAGCTACTACTCGTAATACCCACTCATTTGCACTCGACCGTACTTCAGCAACTACATGATGTACCAACGGCTGGCCACCTTGGTGTTGCCAGAACGTACGACCGTGTCCGCCGACGCTTTTTCTGGCCCGGCCTCTACCGTTCTGTACAACGTTATGTTAGGTCTTGTGAGTCGTGCCAACGCCGCAAAAGGCCAGCGGTACACCCCGCCGGGCTCCTTCAACCGATCGACGTACCTGCCGAGCCTTTCTATCGTGTCGGCCTCGACCTGCTGGGCCCTTTCCCTCTTTCTACCGACGGTAACAGGTGGGTCGCCGTCGCCATAGATTACTCGACCCGTTTCGCAATTACGAGACCTCTTCCAAGCAGCTGCGCTACAGATGTCGCCGACTTTTTGATTCAAGACGTCATCTTACATCATGGTGCTCCTCGTCAACTGGTCACCGATCGCGGTCGCTACTTTTTATCTAAGGTAATTGACGATCTACTTCGTTCTTGTGCAACCAAGCACAAGCTTACGACGGCCTACCATCCTCAAACAAACGGCCTCACAGAACGTCTGAATCGCACACTCACTGACATGCTCGCCATGTACGTGTCGACGGATCATCGTGACTGGGACATTGCGCTACCCTTTGTCACTTTCGCTTACAATAGCTCACGCCACGACACTGCTGGATATTCTCCCTTTTACCTTTTGTATGGAAGAGACCCGACATTGCCGTTCGACACGCTTGTACCCAACCCTACCGACCTGTCCACAGCATATGCTCGCCGCGCTATTAGCACCGCGGAGAAAGCCCGTCAGATTGCCCACCAGCGCCTTTCGGACTCGCAGCTCCGTCAGAAACGTAGCTATGACAGCCACCATCGGGACGTCCACTTTAGTCCAGGTGACCTCGTTCTTCTGTGGACTCCGTCGCGACATGTTGGTCTGGCTGAAAAGCTTCTACCCAAGTATTCCGGACCTTATCGTGTGCTACGGCAGGTAACTGATGTTACCTATGAAATAGCACCTCTAAACCCTTCGATACCTTCCACATCTTCCGACATCGTCCACGTCGCTCGCCTCAAGCCGTACATCTCGTCCAACACCTGCTAACAAGCGCCGGGTCGGCGCTTTTCGCCGCCGGAGGTCGATGTTGCGGGTTCGCGGCTATGCAGCTATGCGGGCGGTGCGAAGAAGAAGACGACGACGTTTTTGGGCTGTTCGAAATACACAACGGCTGCCATCTTGACTGCTGGAGTACTTTTCTACTCTAAAGTAGTAAATACATTCGCAACAATATATATATATATATATATATATATATATATATATATATATATATATATATATATATATATATATATATATATATATATGTATATATATTGCTTTCCTCTTTTACGGGTGGGTGGAGAGCATTCTAACTTCGTAGTAGTCCGATGACGGCATGACGCTCGGCGGCTCACCCATCGCGAGCGACTCTTAAGCCTGACAAGTGGAAAGCAAGACGGGGGGGGGGGGGGGGAGGGAATGAGGTGCGAAAATAGACGGCCGAAGGGGTTGCCGACATCGGAGGAAGCAGTCAAGCGCACACGTGATCTTTGCACGCCAGAGGTGCTGCCGCAATGATGATTCCTCTTTGCCTATCTTGTGTAGACGATGTCATAGAGAGGGAGGAGTAATTACTGTCGACAAAACCGCATGCAGTGAACGAAGCTGCACATGTTTGGGTGTACATATATAAAGCTACAGCTACAGTATATTATCCCCCTCATAATTTTGTAAGAGCGGAATTTGCCATTTAACAGGTGACGTTCAATCATGCGATTCCAAGTGAAGTAGCAGGTGCCCGTTAGGAGTAATCAACATGAAATTAACGCAAGGCAAACTCTAGCTCGGCCTACTAAAATAGATTGTTTGTGCAGCCGCCACCATTTGGAAGAATGGCGTCGTTCATTTGGCTCTATGAACTCACGGCTGCCGAAGTAAAGCCAGCGAACAACAACAACAACAACAACAACAACAACAACAACAACGACGACGACGACGACGACGACGTAGGTAGACCATTACATCAAGGCTTATGAGGTGTGTCTGAGAATGATGAAACCGAGGTGTGCCTGGGAATGACGAAAGCAGCCAAAGCGCTCTCCACTACACCAGAACGAACTTGCCGCGATACACCTGCACATCTCATCAGTCTACTCACACCAGCCACGGTTACATATTCGTTACCAAGTTCCTCCATTTTTTTTCACATTTTTCTGGCGCGAACAGGACACGGGGCGAGGTGGAATGGCTTCGCGCGATCATTACACCAACGCCGGGCCAAGAGTCGTGCACTGCGCGCGCCACCGACGCACCATTACGCCACCAACTTGAACGGTGCGAACACGTCGAAAGTTCGCACATTTCCTGCTGTTTTTGTTGTTTCGCCCATATCATAGCACTGACTCTGCCTTCTTTTTTCACGGGAAACACACAGCGGCGTAGCGATGACTCGACATATATGGAGAGTGTCTTCGTACTCTCGGTAGAACACGCAACCAGACAGCGATGAACGCTCCGGCCTGCGCAAAGCTATTTGCATCTCGCATTTGGGACACGGCAAACAAATGCCTACTCGGAGCCAGCCCGATCCACTCGCCAACCTCAACGGCACAACCTGTGTTGCGTACGCAAAAGCAGTTGACCCCCGCCCCCCCCCCCCCCCCTCCATCAACCCGCATTCTCCCCTGGACCCTTCCCCCCCCCCCCCCTCCTCTTCAGTTCTCTTCTAGAGGATCCGCTCTTTTCCAGAAGAGCTACGCGGTGGCCTGCCGCTCCCGCATTCGCAACGCAGCGCGGCCGAGGATGAGGGCAAGGAGGCACCTTTCGCGTCAGCAACGAGACGAAGCGACACTTTTGAATATTTCAAAGCACGTCTCCGTCATTAAGATAGCCTCTCTTTCTGCTCGGCGGGGCGCAGCAGCCCCGCTGCTGCGCTTTTAGAATCGTTTCTGCGGAGCACGCGCGACAAGAAAAACAAAGAGAGCGCAATACCCCTACATATAAACTATTAACGCCACTCAGGAAAAAGAAAAAAAGTCAACGCACCGCTCTACTCAAGTCTTACGGTGCGATTATGCGACCCCGTGAAGCGAGGGGCTGTGCGTGCGTGTGCGCCGGGAGATATCTTCCTTTGCGAAATCCACTGCGACTGGCGTGGAGCTCCGAGTCGTTTGCCGCAGATAGCGCGCCGATGAGAAGGCAAGAAAGGAAGAGTATATGAGGGAGGGCAAGCTGTGACGAGATTCGCTTGCGTAGAACCCCTTCTCTCGTAAAGCGGCGAGTGGTTGCGTTTGCCTTGCGCCCTGTGTACGCGCACGTGCGAACAATAACGGTCGAAACTCTCGCAGTGGTCAATAGATTGACCTTGCGCGCCTGCGTGTCTATCACTTCAGAAAGCGAAGATTCTGCGCTTCACGCGTTCAAGAACAAGACGGTGCAAACTTAAAACGTGGGCGGCAGCGCTAGGTAAGCTGGTCGATTCCTCCTCTGAATGCGAGTGCGTTCGCTTATTTCCAGTTTAGTAACGTTTATTGCGCGCGATAAAAAAAAAAGAGGGGGGGGGGGGGGGCTATCAAAGAAAGCGGGACACTACGCCACGGCGCGAGTGCAATAAACTGCAGCTATCGCTAAGAAGAAAAAAAAAAGAAAAGGGGTGAATGGACAACTCTGTTAGCGAGAAAAAATATGCAAAAAAGGTAAAAAAAGTGTCGACCATACCTAACTATTCATGCAAGTTTGTCGATCGGCCTCCCAAACAAAAAAAGTACGAGAAGTCAGTCGATACGCTCTTTGGTAAAAAAGGAGCGTAACAGATCGCTACATAATCGACACCGCCAAAGCAGATTAAGAAAGGTAGGTGTCTTACCTGTACCACTTGTAAACGATGTCGGACGGGTTGGCCGTTGCCTGACAGTGAAAGCGGACGTCATCGAACTCCGATATCTTGTCCGACTCCACCGTCAAGGTTATCTCGGGAGGATCTGCGCCAAGAACGGAGGCAATACACAATTAAGCATCCCTGTAACACTGTTGCGATTTGGCGTGGAAATGCTAAAAGTGCCAGAGACTGAAAATGCATGGCGCGCTAAGATATGAAATGACAGCAAACGTCAAGGCAGAGCGAGGGTGGACTTGTGGCCTTAATCGCTTTAGCGCAGAAACTTTCGATGAGTCGGGGTTACACAACGGTAAATGATGTGTGCCACACCAAAAGCAGGCCGTTCTTCACGAAGAAGCCTCAACCCATTTTAGATAGGAGATATAGCAATCTTCAGCAACCCTCCTCCCGCTAACCCACGCCTATGGGCCAGGTCATTGCTGAACTTGTTTCAGGTGGCGGTGAGAGCTAACTGATTGATTGATTGATTGATATGTGGGGTTTAACGTCCCAAAACCACCGCATGATTATGAGAGACGCCGTAGTGGAGGGGCTCCGGAAATTTCGACCATCCCGGGTTCTTTAACGTGCACCCAAATCCGAGCACACGGGCCTGCACGAGAGTTAACTTTACTAGCCTGTCACTATAAATTAGCGCAGCGGTAACGCCGGATTCATACCGCGAGCTTAGAAACATCCCGTGACAGTCGATTTTAAGCATACGATGCTAACGAGACGTAGGTCTTTATTAGCAGCACTTACTGCTCATTTCTTAATGGCATAACTACGACAAAAAACATACCGAATCGCAGACGAAAGAAAAGCAAGAACGGTCGCAATAACGGCCATAACTAGAATAAGTTTAGCGGATCGAGAGACCATAAGTCTACGCTAAGGTCAAAGAAAGGTGGTATAACTACATCAGATAAATCAGTGGGCACAATGTAGAAAATCGAACGTAAATCAATATCACGCATAGTAGAGCGCATTCAAATCGCAATAGACAGAGCTCGTTATAATACCGCACGTGTAATTAGGCTAAAACACGCGCATATCAACCACGCGATTTAGAACGAAGCGAATCACGAAGTTGGTATAATGCACTGCGACTCCAGAAGCCTGAAGTTTTACAGCGGAAAACTGTTGCGAGATCACAGTGTCGTTTTCGGGCGCCGACGTTGCCCATCACAACTATTGAGCAAAAAATGAAAAAAAAAAACGAAATGAATATGGCGGCGAAAATGGGATCCGAACCCGCGCCCGCTGCGCGGCCATCCCCTGTTTACACCATAGAGCCACAGAAATGCGTGGAAAGCCTTTGCAAACTGAATATATGCTGGCTTCATGCCATGGAAGGTATCGCGTTATCTGTAACAGAGCGCTTTATTAGATCAAACTAACAATCATGCGTTGTCGCACTATGCGAGTTGCGTAGAACGAGTGGATAGTTGAATGCTTCCAGCCCCATTACAAAAACACGGCCATAATTGTTCATCACAATCAGCTCGACAAAGAGCACACGGTACCTCACCGACGTGTAGATGGCACCTCGCTTCTACGCAGCATAAACTACGATGACGTAGTGTGTGCTCGCCTACTTCACAAAAAGGTATTGTGGCATATGGCGTGCAGGCGAAGGTGCAAAAAAAAAAAAAAGGATCCAGAAATGACGTTCTTCTAGCTTTCGCTGTGACTGTGCTGCTCGTGCAAGCCTGGCGTTTTTTAGCAAGAACCCCGTGGCTACACAGAACGCGGTGTGAAAATACCCGACAAAGAATGGCACGACGGCGATCGCGAACTGCAATGAAGGCTTTTTCCTGGGCCTGTTCAAAAAGCATCGCCAAACTAATAAAAGTTGCATCTAGCTATAGGCATGTTCGATGGGTTGCATCAAGTCGGAAGTTGAGAGGTGTACATCACTCTGTATAGGGAGCCCCTCTTTTATTTCTTCTTTTTTTATGTAACATTCAGGAACTTTTGGAGATATCGCGAGGATTGAGAAAGCTCACTCAGGCGAAAAACGCGTGCCTTCTACTTTCCCATCGCAGAGTACACGAAGTATATACAGGTTTTCGCGACTATAGACTTTTTCACTCAAAGCTCCCAGGGCAAGACTCAAGGCTCAAGGCTGTTAGCGCGCGTAACGCCCCCCCCCCCCCACCCCCCCAGAAATGCACTGCCGAGGCTGAGACGTTGGCTTTCGCACTCTCTTGCAACAGCCCAGAAAGGAGGAAATCCTCCCCTCCGCAAAAAAGGTCCGTAGCAAGAAGGGTAACACACACATCGTGTGCCAGGCAAGTAGCCCGCATCGGTCAACAGGTAAATGGGATGGGAGGAAGCGCTCCGAGGGCCGTAGTAGCAAAACTTGCGCTTATTTCGACAGTATCGCTTATTCAAAAAAAGAAAAATAAGAAACAACGAAAAAAAAGAAGGAAAGAAAGAAAGCCTCTAACCTGGCGGGCGGGGTGAAAAAAGAAAGTTTAGGTTCCGAGTAAATTGGAATTCCCATCGTGCCTTGCGCGTTTCGTTCCTATTTCGCGCCAACTCCGATAGCCAACGCTGATAAGCTCGCTTTCATATAGAAGTGGCCTGCCCGCACAGCTGATTTTCTTCGAGGAGAAAAGGGGAGAGAAATGAAAGAAGGAACGCCGGCGCGAAGAAACGAACACCGTACACTTCTTTCCTGGCTACTGTAATGCGAACGGGGCTTCAGCAGCATTACTCGTGTCTGCGGCAACCGTCGACTGCGCTTGCCTCTCGCGGAGGCATCGAATGGTGGCACACAGTGTTACAAAGATCGCGATGAAAAGCGAGAAATTGCAAGCAAAGAAATAAAAAAAATGATATCAAACAGGTATTTTGAAAGACTCGGAAAGGTAATCGAATCAAAGCCAATGCGTTTGGTTGAATCCAACTGCGCTCTTCCACGCTGTACTCTTCTCTCTGGCTTTCTCTCGTTTTTTTTTTTTTCAAGCACTATTTCCCCTGGTCCGCACAACTCGTTCAATAACCGCTTAGCTTCGGCATGAGTTTCTTTTTTCAACTTTCATAAAAAAGTGGGGAGGTATTCCTTCGCAACTCCGGGCCCTCCCCCGAGACGAATCCCACTTTATATTTATGCGACCGAAGGCATATCCTCAAAATTCGATTAAGCGAATTCTACTCAAAAGGCCCTCAGCGAAATAAGCTGTTCAAAAAATTGTGTCTTTTGTAGTGTGGGCCATTCAAGGTATGCATTTATCAATCGTTTCAGCGAATAAAAAAAAAGGTTAACATAAAGAGGTTGAGTGTACCAAATTAGATATTCCCCCAACGATCAAACGGTATGACCCCTTCGTTATTACTACGTTTTTCCCGTCACGTACATGCTGCGTCGAAATACGACTACTCCATTATCTCCATAAAAAAAGCAAAAAAATGGTTATACGCTTCCAGAACAGGTCAGTAGTCATCTAGATGGATTTGTAGGATAGCTGAATTATGTTAGTCATGTTCAAGGAAAAAAAGAAACAATGTAATAAAAATAAGTAAAAAGTTAGAATGCCAATTCAGTTTTGGTTTGAGTCACGCACCCGGCTAGGTAAATCGCAATTGATGCACAAATTATTTTGGTGAAATAAATTTTGATGAACGAGGCAAATTAGCCAACTGCCCACTTATATCACATAGCAAATCACTACAAATAAATAATTAAAAGAAAAGGAAAAGTTGACCTAATTTTCATTCTCATTATGATCATTGAAGGTACCGTGACTAGAGAACATGAAAATGTCGTATTCTCGAATGCATGGTTGCAGAGTGCTGGGAAAAGGGAATAGCTGCTTGAACAACATATTGCCCCCCCCCCCCCCCCCCCGCCTCTGCTTTTTTCTTCTAGTCATTTGTTATCTTAAGGCTGACGTAACTGTTTTTTACCTAAAATGAGATTTTCACTTGTGACGTATATCGAGTAGGATCCAGTGTCGTCCATGCTAAAAACACGCACGACTTCTAATGCAGTTTCGCAAACTGTTGTTACTTCAGCGAATATTTGACTTTGCCGAATTGCTGTCACTTCGGCTGCTGCCACCTTGTGGCATGCGTGCTGAAAATAACACTTCTAATACAATTTTTCTTGTCGTTTTACCGAATTCTGGTGCTTTCGTCAAAAAGTCCTCTTTTCCTACCACAGGATTAACTAAACGGCCCCAACAACCCTTCAACCTTCACTAGAAAAAGAATAGAAAGATCAGCAGGTATTGGAAGAAAGGAAGGCATGGCTCTTGGAAGGGTATGCGACTCACACTTCACTTCCATGCGAATGGTGGCCAGCATGGGCTGCTTGAGCGCCTTGTTCTCGGAGCGGCAGGTGAACGTCTTGCCGTCGTGTTCGCGGCTGGGACTGAAAGTCCAGGTGAGCGCAGCGTTGGCGCGTTTGCCGTCTGACAGGGGCTCCGTCTTGTACTCGACGCCGTTGGTCACCACGTTGCCGCTGCCATCCAGCCACGTCAACTGCGTCGACGAGACGGCAAGAGCCGGTTAGAACCATGACACTGTGGCGTCGCTCTTGCGGAAGCAGTGAACTAGCGGTTGATCGAAATTGCACTCAATAAAACATAAAATCCCCCCCCCCGCCCCACACCCCCTAAAAAAAAAAAAGAACTTTCCACTGCAAAGCGGCAATCCCTACCCCTCCCATTGCGCACACTCAAAGACACAAAAAAGACTTCAAATTCAGTGACCTCACAAAGACTCTAAAGTTTCGCAGCCTGACTCAAACCTAGAAATTTTCTAAACCTTTTATGGAGCAAGGTGACAACCTCTCTTACCTCGCAAACATAGATACATAGAAAGGCGAAAAAGACAACCCTGAATTGAGTGTCGTCACAAAGGGTTCTAAAACGCTTTATTACTCATATTAACGCGATTACTTTCCCGACATCCAGCCTGCCTAAGGCCAGTTTGGAAACGAGTTCCAAGCACTGGCGTGGTATAATACTGGGCTGGCACGCAGCGGATCCGAATTCGAATCCCATTGTGTCATTGCCGTTTTTTATTTACTAAGTTTGTTTTTTTTATTCGATACTGGTTACGGACACCAGCGGCGGCGGCGGACAACTACGTCACCGCGAGTGACCCGCGTTCTGATCTGATCTCAACAGCTTTCACTGTAAAACACGACCTAATTCACATTACCTACAAGACAATAAGAGTTTCATTCTGTGCGAACTAAGTTCTTTTCAGAGGGGGGAAAAAAGAAGAGAAATGAAAGAGTTTCGACATTGCTTGGTCGAGAAATGTCTCTTCAGAGCACTCCGACTCGAATCGCCTGGGCGTAGTTCAGGAAGCGATCGCTGTTGCCGCTTCTCGATTTCCCCTACCGCACTTCAAAGTTCACCGAAACACAACAACGGATTTTAAGAAGGCTCAAAAGGAAGTTCCCGACAAAAAAAAAAAAAAAAGAAAGGGGGTGGGAGTGGGGGCTGAAAGAGAGGTAACCGAAGCGAGATGTCGACGCAGTTACAGGCGCCGAGACAATGCGGTTAAAAGTTCACGACACCGCGGAAAAGTTAATCTCTCGCCTCGGGCCTAGAAGCCGGGTCCCGAGGATTCCATCCTTCTCTCCACCGTCTTTGCCTCCTTCCTTCTATGGTGGGAAAAAAGTTTCACGCTACGTATCGGAGCCGACAACCACAAGGAACGCTTGGCTGTTTCCGAGACTTCGGGGGTGAAAAGCGAAGGCGGAAGTACGCAGGTTTTAAAAAGGAGGCGCACGAGCTCGCGTTCACACTCCAACACGCTTCGACTAAAGGTCTCGCCCCACCGCGAATACGAGGCGACTTATAGGCATCGTTGCATTTCGAGCCCCCCTACCCACACCAACTCTTTTCTTTCATCTGATTCCGCATATATACCGGCTCAGGAGGGAGGACGACAGGCGCCCGAGACAAGCGAATCCATTGCTGCGGAACACGCCCGGGTATATACGCTACGATTGAACACCGAAGAGGCGCCTCTTATTCCTCATTTCTTCCTTTCTCTCTTACCCTCTTTCTTTTTTTCATCCACGATTGTTCTTTCTCGATTGTTTTTTGGAGGATCCGCACGCCGACGATCGATTCGCCCGAAGCGGAAAAGAGGCATCGCTTTCCGAGCATTACCGTGATTGCTCGCGCATATTTCGCATTCCCCTGTTCCGACTGCCAGCGCCGTTTCTCTCTCTTCCATCCTCCTCTCTTTCCCTTCCTCGCTTTCCCCGCTTTTTGCTTTCCCCACGTAGATCCGTCTGTCTGATTTCCTCTCCCCTCTTCCCGATTTCCCCCACCCGTTCGTCGCCCCCGAACAGAGTTGGGGCGACGCGAGCGCTGAAGTGTCTACGTGCTCGCTCCGATGAAGCGGGCTTCGTCGGCGGCAGGCACGACCGCCGCCACGCGTTTCGAACCCAGCGGAAATCGAACGCACGCAAGCACGCACGTGGGATCAGTGTGTCGCCTCCGGGCACGCAGAGAGGGCGGCGCGGTATAGTGTAACAATAATAATAAAAAAAGATCTCGCTAAACATTTAAAGGCTAGAGACGCGCGAACTAATTTGTACGTGTGAGCGAATCACACGCGCTTGTCCGTTTTTTTCCCGATCTCTTCGAGAACAAAATTAAAAGAGAGAGAGAGAGAGAGAGAGAGAGAGAGAGAGAGAGAGAGAGAGAGAGAGAGAGAGAGAGAGAGAGCTGGCAGAGGAAGAGATGGAAACGAAAAAAAAAGGAATAAGTTTATAGCGATACAATGACCCGGCAACAAAATGCTGGCATATGACGAACATACACACCCCTCCCTTCACATACCAGAAGAAGGGAGGGCTGTACGGATAGGATGCCAGACACTACACACCCTTTTGCGATCACTCGGGTTCTTGTCTCTCTTCATTTTTTTTGCCCTTCTTGATTCTGATATCGCGATGGCTCGTTTGTTTACCAGTTACATTTTTTTTTTCTTTCTCAGACCTCACCGTAATCGTGCGTGCGTGCTGTGTTCTGTGTCTTTGACACGCTGCAGGTGCCGGGCCCGCCAACGTGAAAGAAGTTCCTGGGTGGGGACGCGATTGATTAGATGACAAATGTGGTTGCCATCGAAACACGTCGGCTTGGCCGCAAATCTCTTCCCGATGTATCGTACATGTCGGAATCAAAAATGAACACTAATAACAACGTGGCGGAAAGAAAGAGGGAGGAAGGCTCTTACTGATCAGCGCACTTCAGTGGCGTGCAGCACGAGTGTGCAGACAGGCACCGCATATGGCGTGAAAATGCAACCCGGACATGCCACGAAACAAAAAAGCCAGCCTTTCGTCTGTGTATTGACACACAGTGGGAAAAACAATGCCACATTTTCTTTCATACCACGCCATTCTTTATAGTCGGTGCCGAGCTTTTACCGGCGCAGCCAGCTTTAAAGCTAGCATATACAGTGAACGGGCTTGCGTTAGCGAGTTATAGGCCTGTAATTTTGCTGCCGATGTTTCTTTTCTTGCTGATCAATCATCCCTTTATAGATGCCAAGCTGAGAAAACTACAGGAGCGGGGGTGAATTTCTCGTGCTTTGCGCGAAACACGGTACTATTGCACCGTCTGACGTGCTCTGTTTGAACGAAGGCTGTTGCTCCATAGATTAGGTTCACAGATGAGCGTTTATTTAGGATATACTTTCTCATTGGAACTATATTCAAATTAACGGAAAAAGAGTAATTGTTCAAGGGTTCCTTTGTTACAGACAATTTCGTGAATCTAACAGACAGTTAGGCCAAAGAAAGCAGACTCGACGTTACGTGCTCTAACTAGAATAATAATTATGACAAATGCTGACAATATTTAAAGTGGGCGAAAATCATCCTCTGGCGGTGTCTGTCCGCATCACGTCGTGGCACCAACAGGGCGACTCAGGTGACGTCGGCAGGATACAATGTGTGCATTGTCTAATGCACCAGGGTTATCAGATAGGGTGCATTTGACTACTACGCGATGCCATTCAGTCCCATGCTTGTTAATTTATTATTACTTTTTTGCTTGTTATCTTCCTTGACTTTTTCGCAATCTCATACATCAAGGGCGCGCAAGGGAAAAAGCGATCGTTCATATTGCCATAGTCACGCCAGAAACCGAACAGAACCAACGCCAATACATCTAGGAGTTCATAGGAACACATAACCTAACTCAGCGCTAGCGCGTTCGTATATTTGAACAACACATATGAGAGTCCTGGACTCTACCTTTTCTCTACGTTTGGTGGCTTTATTTCATCGTCTCCCTAAATGGCTTTGTTTTCAACGCTCAGCACTACCACACTACGGCAAAGCTCGCCAGAAGAAAAGGGCTATCGTGCATGGAAGACCCAGAAATAACACGGGGGTCAGGCATGCCACGTCGCTATGAAAACACGTGTGCATCTTACCTCCGCGGCTGGCTTTCCGGCGTGAGACTCGCAAGTCAGCTCGACGGTCATGCCAGCTGTCGTCTTCAGAAACTCGCCTTGAACTATCCTCGGGGGTTCCGGAGGTACTGCAACAGGGGGGGGGGGGGGGAGAGAACAAGAGCACGAATTGAAAAAAAAAAAGAATTGCATGATTCTGGTTATTCAAATTTATCTTGTCATCCAATTAGGTTTTGTTTTTGATATGCATCCTACCGCACAACCTCATCAATGCAGATTATTAGTGCGATAGCAATTATATTGACACTCTCAGCTGGACTTTGCCGTCGGCGTCGCCATCACTCACCGTATATTTATACGTATCTATAGATCTAAAAACGCAAGAAAAAATAATCCAGAAGAAGACTCCAGCACGTGGAATCGGACGTAGGACCTCTGAATTGTGAGTGCGAGGCATAAACCACTGCGCCACGAAAAAGCCCCACCTTATACATTCAAAAGGCAAGCTATTGATATCTACCTATTACCGCTGGTGAGGGGCATCCCGGGGAAAACTATCGTGTTTTCAGCAATACCAGCAAGATGGCGCAATGAGTTTGCGTCGCCACATTGTCCCGACGCGGCGGCGCGTTCTCTCCTCTCCCACGTGTACTTAGCCCCCTAGAGATGGGCTGGGTGGACCTCACAGTTGCGCTTATCACCCAGTGAGGACAAACGTACGTCTTGGCTAGCCTTGGGCTTTCGCCGCAACGATTCTGTTATAATTACCGACAAAGGTCACTGTGATAATTGCACAGTCTTCATTTGCGAAAAGGGCGCGCTTTTCAGACAGCGAAGTAACAACTGAGACGCTTATTCGCATTCATCTGTACCTGTGAGTACGTTTTCTGCGTCATTTGTGCGCGTAAAACGCGGGGCACGTTCCTATCTGCTCGCCATTCTGCGCGTGACCTTCCAATTCACTGCTATCGCATTCATTGCTTCGCCTTTGCGGCAAAGCTGTGACATTTTCAATGTGTGCCCCCTTATCCACGTACCAGATATGAAGAAGCACGAAAAACACTAATAGCTTTCAACAAACAGTACACGGCATAGATATTCCGCCTTATTTCAAACACAGGTAACACTGAATCACCGTGAAACCTTTGCGATATGACAGAAATCAAAATGCAGTAACTACTAAACAAGTTTAATGTTTGCGTAAAATTGTTCCTATCTCATTTATATTAAGGCATTATGCTCTATTAGATTGTATTCAGATAGTTCGGTTGTAATTACTGAGGTCTGCCGCGAAGGGCAGACATCTTCGCAAAAGACATTTTGCATAAAAATATTTATGCAAGTGTTTATGATAAGCCACGGCGGGCAGCTTGAGTATGAAGTGGCATGTTATCACGGCAACTGTGGACACAACTTTGAAGGAGTGAGTGAATGAGTGTGAATATCTCAGCCAATAAGTTAACGCTCCTATGTGAGTATCCCATCGCATTCTTGTTATCGAAACTACACCAATTTTTGTATGAATTAAAAGCTGAAGCTGCACAAAGTATTAATAACGGAGATACCACACTTTGTCAATAACAACAGAAAACATTTTGCTGTTGTATGCATGGAATAATTAAAAAAAACTGCCTGTTTCTGTGTCTTATCGAAGTTAGTAAGGAGTATTAATTTAAAAAAAAATCCGCAACTTAACTGACAAAACTCGTCAATCGACAGCGTACAGAGATCATGAACGACCGATACATCGATTAGTTTCTCGTTTCGAACGTGCCAGAGAAGAGGATTGTGATGCAACCTAAGAGGCATTAAGTACTAAGTTCCGCTGACAGCGCGCATTTTATAACAGGTTAAGCGTGGAGTGTAACCAGAATTGGCCTTGACACAGACAGACAGACAGACAGACAGACAGACAGACAGACAGACAGACAGACAGACAGACAGACAGACAGATAGATAGATAGATAGATAGATAGATAGATAGATAGATAGATAGACAGATAGATAGGTAGGTAGGTAGAGAGAGAGAGAGAGATAAAGATGCAAGGAAAGGCAGGAAGGTTAACCAGACGCACATCCGGTTTGCTACCCTGCACTGGGGAGGGGATAAAGGGGAGAAAAGAGGTTGCAGAAAGATGAGAAGGTACACACAATCACGAGCACACTCGGGGAGCACACACAGTTTACAGGCGGTCGCTCAGGTTTGTTGACTTAAGGTAAAGTAGCAGTGCTTTAGTTGCTTTCTGCGCAACTGAGGCAGATGCCCAAGGTCCTAGTATCTTCTGCACACAAAATGGTCCGGGGTCAAGTCGATTCAAAACCATCCGTAGCTGGCATCGCTGTGTGTCGTAGGTAGGTAGGTAGGTAGGTAGGTAGGTAGGTAGGTAGGTAGGTAGGTAGGTAGGTAGGTAGGTAGGTAGGTAGGTAGGTGGTAGGTAGGTAGGTAGGTAGGTAGGTAGGCGGGTTGGTAGGTAGGTAGGTAGGTAGGTAGGTAGGTAGGTAGGTAGGTAGGTAGGTAGGTAGGTAGGTAGGTAGGTAGGTAGGTAGGTAGGTAGGTAGGTAGGTAGAGGTCGGGGACGACAGTGAGCTTCACCAAGCAACCTATACATAGGCTTTTCGACATATGTGATGAGGGGGAAATAGACAAGATATACAAGGCAAATAAAGAGTAGAAAATTGAAATATACAGGTAGTGTGAACAAACAAAAAATGCAGTGAGGGGCTTTCATAACCACGATGATTGCCGCACGCATCTTTATAGTCGAGAATATGACCGGCTTTGTCTGTAACAAGCTGCTGCAAAACCGAGGGAAGCATTTTGGTAGTGTATCCACCTGAGCATTGTAACATAATCATACTTCTATAGAAGCGTATAAAGCAAGACATGATTCAAGCAGTAACAGGACGCCCATCGATCATCTCTCGAGGCGTAGCACTAATATATGCATAAAACAGACATACTGGCTAAACCAGCTACCCCGAATAACGGCCCTCCCTGTAAAGGCAAAAGGAGAACCGAGCCCGCACGAAGCAGCTGCGGCCGTTCTCATCCGACAGCGAAATGAATGATCGGTTTCAGAGAAGACCCCTGACGGCATAAATGAAACAAGAAATAGTAATGAATGCGAGATGCTTATACTGGCATACAAGTATGCGCGAACAGCGAAAAAAGGCACTTGCGTCCAAGTTATAGCGAATAAGGAGTTCGTTCTTTGTTAAAGCTCCAAAGATACGATATCAAACGAACACTCGGCTTTTTTCACGCTTACAACGATTTCCCTTACCTATAACCTACTATGTGTTCCAAAAGCAGTGCACGAATCTCGAAATTTGAGGCGTCAGTCTCGATGAACTGTGCGTTTGTTTCTTTTAATTTTTGTTATCTCTGCGCACTCACAGACAATTTGATACTGCATCTGCTCACACACGGCCACTGCTTGATAACGCAGGGCTAATGGTTACTGAACGGTAATTAATGTTGATTGATAATGCGCAATCATAACACCACGATTGTTTTCCTATCACGTCATTTCATCGATGATTTCTAATCTACTTAAAAACAACCCAAGCTCATTCTGTTTTTTTCTTTCCTCGCAATATGCGCGACTGCTCATTCTCTTCTGCAATGTACAGTTGCAAACTGCGTGATATCTTAATTACCATCGCTGCCTGAGTATTTAATCCATCTACGAGTGTTCTTTCACGCTAACATTCCGACCGAATCAATAGAGTTGACGCTGTTCTCATCTACACGACCTCTTTCTTAGAAGAAGAAGAAAAAGACTGGACCTTGGCAACCGTATCCTATCTTTGCGGGCACACGCGGTCAACAGAGAAACACCAAAGCTCATCTGAGACACGGGATAGAGTCGCAAAGACGCGGATGTATTTGTTCTGCCACGTTTGTGGCCTATCTTCCAGCTCATTCAGTATACGTAGCGACTTCTCTCTGTCAACAGAAAAACAAACAAACAAAAACAAAACAGCAACAACAACGATAAAAACGAGCCGATGGCAACAGTGCCGCGTCCACGGCAGGCCATATTCCACCTCGCCGAGACAACGAAGGAGAACGCGGAAGCGATGGTTCCAGAGGGGCCTATTAAGAACAATGCGCGCCTCCTTAAATCCCCCTTTCCCCACGAAACGTCCTTCGCATCCGGGAGGAGGGCACGGCCTCGCCCCTTCTTTTCGTCACTTCGGCGGGGAGCATTAAAAGTTTAGCCCCACAGACTTCGGCGCGCTCAGCACTGCTCCTCTGCTCACTGTTAGCGGAGGCCCCCCCTTTCCTAAGAGTTTCTCGACGGCTTCCTCGAATTTGTGTTCACGGCTCGGTGAAGCCTCCTGTCGAGCCGGTGTTGAAAGACTCGCCGGATTTTCGTGAAAGACAGCGACAGCGCCACGGGGAACCGTGACGTATACTGTATACATATATATATATATATATATATATATATATATATATATATATATATACATATACATATATATATATATATAGTGTACTGTAGGTATATCCTGGAACGACGGAATAGGACGGCGTCGCTAAAGCAGACTTCGGCGTGGTGAACACGCGTCATAAGTTGCCGCTAATCCAGGTGCCGTCTCGCGACGACCACAAATGAGTCTGCAAATTTTTTCCGCTGACTCATCCTTCTTCCTCTTTTTTTTTTCTACGCGTCCGGGTGTGAAAGGCTTTTCGCGACGCGGCATTTCACCGGCACGGTTCGAGTTGACTATTAGCTCCACAAGCCTTACGCGCCTCAAAAAATAATTACGACCGAGATTCAACTTTCCTCATATCTCTTCTCTGTTTTTTTTTCTGGCGCCAACACTAAGAACTTAATTACTGTTATCACGTTGCCGCTTGTAAGACAGAACAAGAGACAAAACTTTCTACGAGCACAGATTCATCATATTTTTTTTTTTCGAGAGGGTCGACACGCTCCGCAGTGTACATTTTATTGCGCGGGATTAAAAAAGAGACGGCGGCCACGTTATATTGCATGATTTCGGTTTTTTCCAAAAAATAAATATATACACAAGTTGGGCTGTCTTTGTAAAGGACCCCATTTCTTGGTACTCGTTATCATCTTGCGCAACGAGAAGGGCTGAACGAGACTTTCATTCAGACGACAATAATAATAAGGAAAGAAGAATTCGCACGAACACTGCCGGAGTCTATAGCAAGGCCTTACGCAATCACGCATACGCTAATCAGGGTCCTTCGAAGTTTCCTTTCACGCCGTCGCTGTTCACGTTATTACTTTGAAGAGTTTCGCAAGCGAGGGCTAAGTACTACGGAATAAAGAACAGAAAAAAAAAAACACGGAGCGATTGTAACGAAAGAGGCAATCAGTTTTGTTTCTTGTCGCTCTAATCACCGGCCCAAAGCGTTTTAAACTGCCCGCACGTAATCTCCATTTCTGTTTATTGTACTTTTTTTTCTCGCGAGGACGATGAAACGCTCTCAAAAGAAGGCGCGACAGATCGAAGAAGAGCTTCTAAGGACGATCGCTTGAAGTCTCTCAGGAATGAATGACACCCGTGGCCGTGGCAAAGTTCTGACAGTGACCTTATTCGTCTACGCGTTAAGCTGAAAATCCATTTAAATTTCTCGTGTCGTTGTCGTCGAAGTGCCAGAGTGAAACCGGGAACCTCCGAGTAGTTTTTTTTTCTCTTTCGAGCCCTAGTTTTTGCCCGTACCTTTTTTGAGTGAATAATAGAACGCATTTGAAATTGCACTTCAGATGGGACGGCAACGACTGTCCTTACGTTGAAGATAAACAAGTCACCTAGACTAGTTCAACCAAGGCTGGGATTTTTCTTGTTCAACGCGTAGCACTTCTGTACAAAAAAAAAAAAGAAGAATAGCAGCCAGATTTCGGCGTGCCATTGGAGGGGAATCACGCAAAAGTACTTTAGATATGTACTATAGTATATTACGATTCCCCGCAATAGTGATAGCGTCTAAAACCATGTGATATTGTTTACAAGCCAATAAAGACTCCATAAGAATTATCAGAGAGGTGGTGACGCTTTGCCGCAGTTATCGCACCCGGTAACAATGAGGTCACAAATTTTGACTACTAGCGAACAAACTTTACTCCGAAACATGTGACGTCGCGACGTCATAACAGTAATGCAATTCTGAGAAGCGATAAAAAATGACGTTGATTATTTTCATCTTTAATAATGAACATATTACGATGAATTCCTCATTCCATTAGTGTCATCATTAATGAATTTGCTCATTTATAAACTAAGACGACTGTTACACTGTCATGGTAAATAAGGAGAGAATAACTCACCGAATACGGTCAGAGGCGCGCTCCTTGATCGGATGCCCTTCACGCCTTCGACGGCGCCGACTTGGCACTGAAAGGTGGCATCGTCTTCCAGGCTTACGCTACCGATCTGAAGCGAAAAATCGCCTGAAAGAGAACGAGGAACGAGTTGTGAAGCCACTGGGCGTCACTCTATATGGCAGAGTCGCGAGCAATGAACTGACACCAATCCACGCAAAATGAACTTAGTCGTTATGCTTTCAATATCACTCATTTAAACTACTGCAGTTTTTTAGTCTAGACAATGCAGCCACAAATTAAGTAAAACACAACTAACGGTGAACTTGCACTAAAATAAAAGTCATAAAAAGGTTTCTTTCTTATTGTGCATTTTAGCGATATCAAAAAGTAACCAGATAACGCGCGCACAAAACAAACGAAAACACAGGCACTCACTCACTCACTCACTCACTCACTCACTCACTCACTCACTCACTCACTCACTCAGAGTCAATCAATCAATCACAGCCAATCAGTCGGTCAGTGAGTGAGCCAGCCACGTACCTTCGTCGTCGCTTCCAACCATAGAGTACCTTGGAAAACCCGAAAGGTCGCGGTCACTGCCGAGGCCAAAGCCGTCTCTGGTCCACTGGAGCGTGCCGGCCTTGTCGATGACGCGACACGCGAGCACGATAGTGTCGCCCAAGATGGCCGACCGGTCCGTCGGCTCGATGGCGAACCGCTGCTGGGGCCGCGGACCTAAGAGCGAGACCACTTCGTTAGGCACTCGATCAGATGGGCTCGCTCTCTTATACTAGATCGTTCTACGTAAGCGTGGAATGATCAAGTAAGCGCAATGCATTACGCGATCTAGTAAGCGTAATGGATTACACCGTAACTTTGTTTGATTTTAAGCGTGACCCATTCGATATGCACTGAAAGAGGGACGGATGTACGGCTCACTGGAATTTGTGCGCTGCCCACACACAAAGTTTAGCAGTGGCGCCAATAATAGAAGCGCATTACTAGATCATTTCACGTATATTTTGAGGTAAAAATGGACGAATAAAAGTCGAAAAAACAATACAACATTTACTGAGTGCTGCTGCGGGAAGAACGTCGTGAGTAACGGAAATGACAACTTTTTTTTAAGAATAATTTCCACAATTGCAAGAACACGGTGGGAATAATTTCTAGAGAAGTCATTACTACGAACATGTGCCTAACATTTCATTTAAAAAGTAGCAATTGAAGACCTTCCGAGTGGTATAGGGGAACTCACGTTTGCGTAATCAAGTTGAGGCTGCTCGTACCTATCTGCAGTGTTGGGTCTTCCTTCTTTAAGTGTTTAGTCACCTTGGCTGATGTAGTTCTGTATAAATTACTATGGTACTGTCGTATAAACAAATGTGGCAGACTAAGCGAAGTTAAGACAGTGCAATACTATGTGGAGAAGTCGGCCTGTACAAACACAAGATCGGGACACTGCCACAGGTGCAACAGACGAAAAGTGAAATAGAGCGAGAGAACAAAAATCAGTTGACAATTGCACAGAAGCGTAAACAAGACCTGACAACAGTATAACATCGTGCCCACCGTTGACATTATATCTCGCATACATACAGGGCGACGCCCTTTCCCCAAAAAGGTACAAATGCCGAGTCTGCCAACGGCAGTGTTGAAAGATCGGATCACTGCATGGGGTATGATTACTTCGAATCAGTTTTTCAAGATTACCGTGATACGACCGCGAGTTCTCACTTTATCTTTTGTTATCCGCGCCTATCGCAATGCAGTTAACAAATTAATTTTTTCACTCTATGTCGCCTTCCACAACGACGAGGGTAGTTTAGGCCTAAGTTCCGAGCTTTTGTTTAAGGGTGACCCATTGATTATGCACCAAAAAAGGGACGGATGTACGACGACGAGGGTAGTTTAGGCTTAAGTTTCGAGCTTTTATTTAAGAGTGACCCATTCATTATGCACCAAAAAAGGGACGGATGTACGACTCACTCGAACTTGTGCGCTGCCCGCACACAAGGCTTAGCAGCGGCGCCAAAACTAGAAGCACAAGCGCGACGTTCAGGGACGGCGTTGTGGGCCGGACGCCGGCGGCGGCCGTCCAGCGACAAAGCCCCGTGCGCTCTCGTCTCCGGAGCTTCGTCGGCGGGTCCCTCCACAGCGTCGTCGTGCCGGGTTCCATCGGGAGCCAACGTCTAGGCCTAACTTCCGGTCGGCAGGCACGCCTTCAGAAGAACGACGGCACCTATAGAAGAGGCAGAGATAGAACGACCACTCATTAGCATTTTGATCGAGAGCAGTAACTTTTTCGCGGGCTACAGAGCGCAAGATAAAACCAAGGTCTGCACTCCGCGAGCCCAACTTCACCCATTATTGAATGTTTTTTACTATATTTCGTTTCGAACAAGAAAAGGCGAAATAAAAATAAAATACTAGTCTCCCCCCCCCCCCCCCCATCCCTTTTATTTTCTCAGACCAATCTGACCAACGTAAATCACACATTTACTTAAATCCTAAACGCGCCAAAAAGCATGCGTATACTCTCGTGTGGCGGCGCCGCCACACACATAAAACGAAAGAGACGTTTTTGATGACTCGGCGCTAAATTGAGAAAGGAGAAAGGGGAACAGGGACACCAAATGAAAAATTCTGATCACTCCAGATTCGCCAGTGCGAAAAAGAAATAAATAAAAAAAGCACAACCTAACAAACCCCAGGGCTAGAGCGTAGTGGTATTGCTACACGAGAGTAAATATATAGCGACGCGATACGCCTCCCGCTTTTGTAAGGGAAAATAAATCAGCGTACAGTTCGGCGGACGTGTACTCTTTGAAGCGGTCTGACGAGGCTGCGAAACGAGGGCCCTGTAAGTAATCCGGCCCCCTGTATCACGTTCTGCTTGATATTCGACAAGCACGAACGAACGACATCGGCAAGCCCCCCCCCCCCCCCCCCCCCCGAAATCTGACGCGGTCATTTCCTTAAGACTGCCCATAACACAAAACGAGCGACGGCTCCCGATGTATATAAAGGCCAGCTCGCCGTCTCACTAGGTCGTTTTGATGCTGCTTCGAAGCGGAGTACGCCGAACACGACTGAGAAGCACGCTCAGCGCTGAGCGTTGCCGGAATCGGGAGTATCAGAGAAACGAATTACTCGGAGTGCTTCCGGCTACACCGTTTTTTTCTCTTTTTTTTTTTTTGCAGTGAAACAGCGACATGCGTAGTATTAAAGAAAACGCGGTAATTCGAACGCCTAGAAACAACACGGCAATAAAGAACTCTTCCGATACATAATTCGGAGCGAAATGAGGTCAAGACAAGCGTTTTTTTTTTCTTTATATATAGATAGACTAGACTTCATCGCATCAGAGCACTAAAGGATGCCTACATTTTTCTGAAGGAGCGCTTTCGGTATCGTCGGCTACAAATCATTAATCACGCGCTATTGTTTACGAAGTAAAATATTATTCGGCATGAGGTCAGCACTAAAGTGGTAATGTTTGCAGAAACATTTATGTTGGCGGCTGAAATAAATCCAGCGCCACTTAATAGGGAGCTTTCGAATACCGGCCCCAAATTATTGTGGCACCAAAGCCCTTTGCGTATGGACGCTTTGAGTCAAGCAGTAGCAATAATTTTTCGTATAGGAGTCTGCGGCGCTTTTGACACTCCCGCTATTTTATGTCACTCTTCTCGTCTTGGTCGAGAACCGTCACTTCAGTGGGTGCCGTCACGTTTGTCTGACCCAAACCTTTTGGGGCAGGCCTTGGGGCTCCCGCTAAATTCGAGAAATAGCGTCCCCAAACGAAAACCCAAGCGCGGTGCACATGCACAGTGGCCTTGGAACTATTCTAAAACTCCCTAATGTCTGACGGGGCATTGGTTTAGAAAAGAATGGCGCAGCCTTTTTGCGGTTGAAACATGGTTCCCAGAACAAGACGTGGAGAACCACGACAAGCACGCGCGATGAGTGAGAAGGGTATCACAGAATAAATAAATAAATAAATAAATAAATAAATAAATAAATAAATAAATAAATAAAATATATTTCAACTGAAAACAGTTTGGCTGCCGAACTGAAGACTCGATTCCAGCTGACGACCTGGCGGCAATGATCAATGCAAGCATGGCCACGCTGATGATAACAGTTACATGTCAGCGAATAACTATTGTGTCATTTATACTGAACCAGATTCTTTTGATTATGAATGAGACAGAAATTGTACGAAATCGTGGAAATTATAACGATGTACGCAGTATTTACATAAAATATGAATCTACTTGCAAGCTCTTTTTAAAAGCTGGGACCACGTGAAAAGATGGTTTGATTGACGACGCAGAGCTGTTTTATTTTTCTGTTATTCTGTACAAAGTTGCAGGTAATACATCTCGAGTACTTTCACCCGCACAGAACGTTACTCCTTACCCTTGATTCAGAGAAAGAGACAACTTGATGGTAAAAAATAAATAAATACAATAACAAAGAGTCATGCTGTGGCATCTACCTCGAAGGCTGATTGCGCATGGAAAGCGGATGCATCATTCCGTGTTCGAACTCGTAGTTTCCGCGAATTATTTACCGACCCATCTGCATGAGATTACAGCGAGGACAAACGGCCTGAAACGTAGTGTTGAACTGCAGAAGGAAGGAAAATAAAGGCGGCGAATGAAAGAGAAAATAAATCACAAGCAGTCCGAACCATCGTCATCGATTTAGACTTTATCGCGATGATTGTGTGTTGCTTCGCGCTTGTCTCGTCCACTCAGGTGCCAATATTTCGCGCAGCGATTAGCACCCGGGACTGCCGAGATGCACTCGCCGTTCAGCATCGAGGCAGTCGTTTATCAAACTGCTCGTACAAATAACGTCAAGGAAAAAAAAAAGAGCGGTTATCTGAAACACGTCAACAAAAAAGAAAAGGAGCCGCACTGAACAAACAAGAGAGTTTTCATTCTCTCCCTCCTTTTTTTTTCTTTATTCGCCATAAGGAGCGATGAAGGCATGCAGAGATGATGCAGGAGTAAACAAGAAAAAAAAAAAAACACGACGAGCGTCGTCGGCGGCCAGCTTTCTCCGCAAGGCGGCGAGCGAAGAGAAAGAGAGACCGCAACAAAGGATCGCAAGAAAACAATGGCGTGCTGCGGTGGGAGAGGAGGAAAGGAGAGAGCGGCTATTGCTACGTATATGAGGTCTTCGTAAGAAACGCTCTCTCTGTTCTATTTTACCGGGGACGAGAAAAGCTATCAAAGGAGTGAAATACGGGGCTGAGTGGGGTAGGGAGTGCAGATCCGCGCCACCCACAATCGCCACACTACGGACAACAACAGCCCCAGAAAAGTGGCGGTGGTGGTGAGCGTACACACACGTAAGAGTACGGGTGTGCGTTCGTGTAGTTACCCCCCCCCCCCCCTTCCCGATGCGAATCGTTCCTTCCTATTGCGCGGTGCCGTGTTATTGCGCAGCAGACGCAAAAGCAAACAAAACGATAGGGAACTTACGAGAGAGTATACGAAATTGAAGAAGAGATATAAGGAGAAAAAAAGAAGTGGTATGTGAACGTGGCACACCACGACGCTGGCCCGCGCCCACGGTCGAGATGAAACCGGCCGACTAATGTGCCGGAGAGCCTCTTTCGCACTTGGGCATACAATGCACGTCGTCGATTGGGTAATTGAACCGATTGGCACGCACTTCATCCTAACTCTCTTCTCTCCCTCTTACTGCATATATATATATATATATATATATATATATATATATATATATATATATATATATATATATATATATATATATATATATATATATATATATATATATATTGATATCCTGTCCATTCCCCACAGAAAGCGCGGCAGGCTACGACGGCGCGCCAAGCAAGCCCTCTAAGCAGCGTGGAACGCCGCGCGCGATGATCGAATCCAATAAATTCTGAACCGGCGTCGTTGGGAAGTTGAGGTGCGCTTGTGTTGTGTGTCTGTGAGCGCACGTCAGTTTTCTTTACTGCGGCCTGCTTGGGGCCACGCGTGTTGTGTGTATTAGCTCGACGCAGCCCACATAGGAGGCAGCAACAAAAGAGCGTCGTGAGAGAGAAACACGAGAAGATGGTTGAGGAGAAGTGGGGGACAGAAGCCAGAAGAGGAAGAGTTCTTACGGAGTCCGCAAGATGGAGGCATTGCGGCAGAGCAGAGGGGGGCGCGCCTGTCGTCGAGAGGAAAATAAAACTCACAGATATATAGTTCGAAATACGGAAAACGGGGATTGGAAATTCGATAGGCGTGCACCGTAAATCACCGACATTGAGGTACCTTCCCCCTCTGCACTGTCGCAGCGGCGGGCCTCGCACCTATCCCGACCCTGCCTTTACCGCTGTTACTTTCGTTCGATGAAAATAAACAAACGAACAAGAGGAGGCCACAACACAATAGGGAAGATTGTGGAGACAAGCCAAAGGAAATCAACGTGAGAAGAAGGAACCGCATAAAACGGAACTAAAAAAAAGAAAAGCAGAAGCAGGCCGTGCAGTCAATTGTGAGCGGAGAATGAGAGCAAGAAAATACTAAATAAAAAGCGAGATATGTGCGAGTGCGTGGGGGCAAATGAGTTGTATGCAGGCGTGGTCAGACGGCTGGCAGGCGTCAGATGTTGGCGCTTGTTGAGGCATGAGAGTCACTACACAAGACAAAAAAAAAAAAATCACAGCATATCCACGGTGTCAATCATGATGAGTGGGGCGAAGCATCCGTCAGCCTATCCATGCTTCCGCGCGTCCGTTCGTTCTTGCTTCCGTACGTCCGCGCGACCATCCATGAGTCCGTCTATATCCATCTGTCCGTCCGTTCATGCGTCCGTCCGTCCATACGTGCATGCGTCTATCCATTCGTTCGTCCACCTGCTAGTCTGTTTGTGCGTCCGTCCGCGCGTACATCTAGTGAACACTCCAAGTACCGCCATCTCCTATCTCGCAACCCCTGTGGCACATACATACATACATACATACATACATACATACATACATACATACATACATACATACATACATACATACATACATACATACATACAGAGGAGGAGGAGGAGGAGAAGAAGGAGGGGGAGCGACAGACCCACGCCATAAGGAGCTTCCCCCCCCCCAAAAAAAAGAAAATAGACGTAAACTCGGATCATATGCAGTGACTCAAACGTGAACGTTTTCGCGCACCAAAACAAACAAAAAAAAAAAGAACGCCGAAAAAAAAGTGGAAATTTACACTTTGAAAAAAAAAAAATCAACAGTGAGTACGGGGTACTTATTTGCATGCAGAAATATTCTAAAAAACGTTGCAAGCAGAAAAACAAAAGCGACAGACTACGCGGCGAAGTTGGTCTGTTTCTTGGCGAGGACACAAGCGAAAACATGTGGCACAGCACCGACTCATGCATCTCCAAGAGTAAGACGAACAGCTTTACGAGTCGAGGCGATCGAAACTGAAGCCACGACTTCTCACTGGCAGGCTCTGCCGCATACGAGAATCTTCAGCTTGATTTAAGGGCCTTGTCGTAGGTGAAACCAAACACGCCGTTGCATGAGGTTTAGAATCTCCTTTTTGAGACTTCGGAGTACCGGCTCACTGGAGACGATAATGGCAGCAGCGGCACTAGCGGCGAGATCATTTGACAGTTCTTGTTCTATATCATAGCGTTAGAAGCGTACGATGTTATAATTATCACGATTATATCCTTGACGAAGGCACATACGTGTGTCATATTCACAAATATGCTGTCTCCGATGCCGTCGCAGAGCTGTCCATGCAATACTTTATTGCGGTTCCTGTGCAATGTGCAATCTCCAGATAATGACACTGTTGCTGCTGTTAAGCTTTGATCTTCTTTACGCATTCATGTAATTACGTAATTGTAGAGCATCTGTGACGCGTTTTAATTCTTTCATAGAAGTCAGTTTCTCTTCTTGTGACATCGGAAACATTGTTTTTGGCCGGCGATATTTTGTTGTGATTCGAACGAATACACTTTTGAATATACAATTTCGAAAATAGCAACCACCTATACCACACCTCGTCCCACTGCCCTTCACGAAAAAAGAAGAAAAAAACTGGTGTGCTACAGATTCTAGTTGTCGATTCTGCGACTTACGAGATTATAGTAACTCCACACATCCTGTTTTTAGATTGATCAACGTAGAAGCTTTCAATGCTAGATCCGCCCTGTAGTCAACCACCTTTTCATTTGTGTTCAGTCAGATCAACAGAGATAAAAAAACAAGAGGAAGAGTTGTCGTTTGCGTTTACATCTGTGCTAGAATACCAATAAGCGACGTCGGTGAGAAGACATTCTACCGACGTCAGCGGACCGAAAATGAAACAACGATCGAATCCCCCACTTCGGCGCCCTTAGTAGCGGCGAGTGAAGGGGACCATTCTTCAGAGTGACACGCCTCACGAAAACGGAGCTGTCGTGCACCGTTGGCAATATTATTCACCCTCTCCACAACGCTCCGTACGTAAGTACACCTTGGCGGCAGCTTCTCAGAAGACTTCGTGCGCGACGATGACGGAAGTGGTTGGAAACGCATTGGTTCGCCGCCGCGGCACGAAGTTAAGAGCGAGGAAGAAAAGACCCTCCTCCTCCTCTTCCTCTTCCTTCTGCTCTTTTCTCAGTAGTGTTTGCAGGCGTCGAGCGTAGCCGTGTCCTCTGACGTGGCGAGCGCCGTTCCTCTAACGATTCACTGCCATTAACAGCGTCGACAAGGTACAACGGAGGCCACCGGACACGGGTTCGACTTGCCCTTTCGTGCCACCCTTTCTACACGGCTTTGCCTTCCCCGCCGTCTCTCTCATCACTGAGTCGGGGTGGGTAAAATCGGGGGGAGGGGGAGAAGAAGTCTGACACCCTCGACTCTAACCGAGGGTGTCACGCCAGGGGCGTCAACGTCGGGCCACCAAAAAAACTCGAGACTGGTCGTTATGAGAGTCGCGGAATCGCGGAAACAGCCAGCGCCCACCACCGCCACAGCTTCTCTCTCTCGTCTCCATGACCCCCTCCTCTACGCGAGACCGCGCCTTCTTGCCAGACCGCCCGCTGTCCGAGAGCGTGGCCCCGAGCCGACGACACTGTTGCCGTCGCCTCGGGGCCCGCCTGAGAATCGTTCATCACCCGGTTTTATTGCGGCAGCGATATATAAGCGGCTGGCAGATTCGAGCTGCCATGGGAGTTGCGGGAAAAGCGGGGGAGGAGAGAAGGCGGAAGCCTCGTACGCGCCTAAACGGGGAGAGGGGGGATCGAGGCGAGAGTAAAAAAAGAGAAGATCTTGGTTAAAGTTCACGGCTGGACACCGGCTACGGTGAGAAGAGAGAGAAAGGGAAGAAGGGAAGAAAAAAATATGGCCTTCATAGCCTGCCCGACAGTCAAGATGGCTCGTTTGCTGAACACGCTTTGAGCCGCGCTTGCGTTTACACGTTCGTTGGGCGGTCGCTGATGTGGCCCGACAGTTTTTCGTGTCACTCGGCTTTTCTGGACGCTCTATTTATGGGGTGCGAAAAGAACGGATGGGCATGTTTGCTTGCGTGTGCGTTTGTTTGTTAGGGCAGGGTAACGACCGGAACGAAGTAAGCGCAGGTGAAGGTAGGAATGGTACGTAAAATCTGAGCCGAGAACGAAAACAAAGTATCTAAAGCGTTACTTACTAACGCTTCAAGTATAAGTCGCGCAGCGGCCTGTAGAGAAAAAGTGCATTAAGGCTCTAAGAAATCACCCATAAACGTCTTGAATGTTTTCTTTGTGTTGCCCTCGCCTGATTACGTTTCTCGATAAAGTTAGTCTAAGGAGTTCTCATCTTTAAGAAGCGCCAATATTAGGTACGAATTTAGAACCTCTCGCATATGAACCATTTTGTTCCCCAACGGCTCCCTACAGTCATCAGTCAGGCATTTAGTTGTCTTGTCCGGCTGAGAAAGGATGTAGTGATGCCTCACTGTAATACGAAGAATGCTAAACTCGAACATGGAAAGCGCCCTAGTTCGTTCTGTTAGCCAAGACACGAACCTTCGCGAAATGGAAATTCCCTCATGCAAAAAGCTAGAACATCGTGAGATAGAGAAAAAAAGAAGGACGACACAGTGACTGAGGAGTGAAAATAAACGCCCGCCAATTTCACAGAGTGACATTGAACTATACTACGCAAAATGTTGATATACACTCAAATAAAATCGCTCGTACCATCCAGATAGACCGATTCGTGTTCCTTGATACGTGAACGGTATTTACTCTGGAAAGCTTTCAGCAACTTTAAGCATAGCGAGGCTTTTACGCGGAAAGCATCGACACCTCCTGCTTCGAACGCGCAAATGTACCAGGCATAAAGAAAAAAAAAAGCAACCTGCAGATCGACAACGGCACTGCGCGAAGTCCCTGTCTGTGACTGTTGACAAAGAGCTACACATTCGCCACGTGTCCCATCAACGACTACGTCGTCAGTACGGCCAATCGCTGACAAACATGTTACCGGAAGCTTAGCTCGGGAGTGAGCCGGAAGTGCCGGAAACTTCCGGCCCGCTCGTCCGTGGAAGATGCGACAGCGTATGCAGGGGCTGGCGCAATATGTTTCGGCAACAGCAATTCCATCCACGGCGTTGGCAAGCGTCTCGCCTTTTATACGTTGTGACGCTCGGACGCCTGTTCCCGAGTGCACAGTGAACTTACGTGTAGCCGCACTCATTTTTTGCCGAGGAAGCCAAGCAATAGTATAAGAAGGAACACTCGCGTTCCAGTTTTTCGCACACCACTTTGAGTAATGCTCCCACGCTAGGGCCGGCTATGGACGTCCGTCTCTCCTTCAACTGCACAGTCATCATTTTTTTTTCCTCACTTGGCTTCGTATAGGTAGGGCATCTACGCCTATTTACTACAACGCAGAAGCATGACGCTCCTGGAGGCGTTTTAGCGAGCGTTCCCCTTATTTGTCTATACGAGTTAGGTACCCACAACCTTCAACGCACTTTATTAACCAGATAGACGGGTTGAAGACAAAAAAGAATATATATAAAAGCCAAGGAATGCACTGAATGCGAAAACACCATTCCTTCACAAGCGGTGCTAGCAGGAGCATACGTCGAAAGGGAGGCGCGGAGAGGCGAAGGTGAAAGAAAGAGAGGGAGAGAAGGATTGTGAGGTCAGCTGCTGCACCCCCGGCCATTTTCGCCAGCCTCGAGATGACGCGTCGTCGTCGTCACTTTGAGCCATTATTATTAATGCTGACCAGCCGCTCTAATTAGTGCCGTTTTCCTGCAAATCTCAGCCACCTTCTCAAGAGGAGCGCTCTCTCTCTCTCTATGAAAGAATATGTGAGCTCGAGCTGGCCGGTGGGCGTGCTGGTGTTTATTAAAACAACGAAGGAGCTCATTTAGTAGGAGATGCTATCCAGGGGTGTGGCGTCGACAGTGGACGACCCACCCAGCCGCCTTGGATCTCCTAGGGGAGCCGCCGATCGAGAGAGCCGCGTGCCAGGCGATAGTGGAGAGATAAGCCTTGCTCCCCGGCAGCGGCACCTTTGCAACGACGTGGTGCGCGAGACACTGACACAACACTCTTCGCGGCGGTGATGTGCGTGCCAGAGAGGAATTCCCGAGCCTCGCCGCCACCGATCACCGCCGTTGTCGTTGTTGTTGCCTCACGCCCACTCGAGGGGAGCGATTAACACGAAGCGATCGACACGAGTGTTTGCAGTTAGGTGGCGGCGCAGCACACGTGGTCTTTCTTTCTTTTTTTTTTTTGCTGCCCCTGCTGCCGTTGTTTGCACGACTTGTTGGTTCATGAGCACGCGTCGTTACTCGCGATCCAAGCGAGCTTTTTGTACGGAGAGTCTGCAGAGAGGTACGAGAACAGCTGCTGAGCGAGCTCTTTCCACGGGCTGAATATAAGTGGCGAAGACGACGATGTTTTAGCTGTAGTTTCGTCAGTGATGCATGCGCGTGTTCCTGCGTCGTATGTGCGATGCTCTCCAACGCAGAAGTTTGTGCTAGTTTGTGGTAGCTGAACGTAAAGAGATTTTAACAAGCGCAATACAACACTTACACAAGGAAGAGACAAGTAGATAGCGATGCCTAGCGCCCGTTCTATGTCTACATTTCTTAGCGTGTATGTTGCTTTACCTTGTCAAAACTTTAAACTACAATGATCCTTTTTTATCGGTTCATTTATGATAGACGCATGATACAGATGTGCAGATGTGCTGATAAAGAGTTCGTATACGTCACATGAGTACCGAATAATCACGTTTTTATTTACGTGTTTATTTATTAAGTGGATTAAAGGTCGTCGTTAACATAACTTCGAGATTCGTACAGTTTAGGCCCCCTGTAGAGGTGTAACGCGGATATGTATGTGCAACGAAATAAATAACTAGATGGATGTAGTGTCAGTTCATTCAAAAGAACTAGCACGTAATTTAACGTAAACGAAAGACCCTGCACTACTGAAAAGCCAGGGGATATCAAACCATCATTGTGGCAATGACCATCTCGACGTAATGTAAATGATGACTACTCCTTCCATAACTTAGGCTTACGGGCAGAAAAATAGAGATCTGCAACAGGAATAAGTGCGTTCATTGCAGTGAAACCAACACCCTTCACGAAGAGTGCAAACATGTCTTTCGGCCTGTAGAGCGTGCAGCCCCATAAGCTGAGTTGCAGAGTGGCGAAGTCCTCAACCTGAATAAGGTCGTGCAGAAAAGTTGGTAGAGTGTATCAACACTTAAAAAGTGCGTAAAGTTTGTACATTCTTTCCAGCAGGGCACGTTGGGCCTGCTAAGACTTTTTTACAGCCCCACTCACTCACTCCGTCATTTACTCACTCAACTAAACTCACTCAGTCACTCACTTACACCCACCTCCACCTCCACCCCTCGCAAACCGTTAACATTGATCTGCCAAAACATAGCTGCCAAGAAAATTCGCGACAGCAAAAATATATTTAGCGAAAAGAGCCGGACAATGAACAGTTCTTGCAAGATGATTCTACCTGTGCAACTGTAGTCAGTATGTGAACCACCATCATTAAGAGCGAAAAAGAAATGTCACGTAGTGCAGTACTTGTTGAAAGAGGTGAAGCTTGCAAGTGTGATATGCGCTTGCGAAATACCGAGCCGGCAAGAAAATTGTAAACCTTCAATTTCAAACGAGAAAGAAAATATCGAATAATCAGGCGACAAGCACTTTCCCATCGCAAATGTTCTTATTGCGAAACAATGTTTCATAGCGTAGGTAATTTCGACAGTTAATGGAATGGTCATTGTTCCTACTTCCTTCAGTGGAGCTTTGTCGATCGGGTCTGCGTAGCTCGACAAAAACAGAGCAACTAGTTGGATCCAGCGGTGGTAGGCCGTGAAAAGCAAGAATATTCTAGAGCGCGCCGTCAGTATTCAGATTCGCAACCCGTCACGAACACGCGAACCACGGAGAGAAAAACAAAACAAAGAAATCACGCGAATTTAGGCGACCTATCAAGAGCGCATTCAGGTTAGGAATTACGCGAGCGGCTATTTTCCTCCCGCTTCGTCGAGGCACCTGCTAGTGACAACCGAAGGATACGCGGAGTCCTGCGTTCAGTGAAGCGTCAGAAAGAGCGATAAGCGTACCGCATTCATTCGTATAAGACGCGCAGGGCGCTGCCCTTTCATAAGTCGAGTGTGGGTATATCTCTATTACTGCGGGTGATGACGTTGAAGACGACGTAAAAAGTAAGGTGCTTTGGCAGTTGTGGTAACACCGCATGGTAGGCGCAGAAACCATCACCATCAACATGTACCTTTTTATAAAAGCGTTTTCGCCACGCGAGTTGCTCATTGCGTACTTGCTGAAAGGTTCGAAACGAGCAACAAAGATCTCACACACACTGAGAAAGTTGCGCGCTGACTACGACGGTAAGTTATTTCCATGTCTACCGTTTGGTATCACCGTCGCTGCCATAACATTCTGATCAGTGATTGCACGCTCCTTCATTCAATACAAAAGGTAGTCCTGCCACGTTCGGCTTCATTCTGGGTCACTCCCGATTTTCGCGCGCATTTTCAGTGCGCGTGACAACTACCCTACATGCTGCAGCCATGTGGATGGAGGTATTTTAGGAGGCAGCCTCGGCGCATCCCCATCTTCGCTACCAATTCATTATTCATGAACACCTTTCTTTTCACGTAAGTTGAAAGACCGGGAACTCGAGGCAAAAGCTAGTACTACGAGAGTAACTACGGTAGGCAAACTGAGAGAAAATATCCGCTAGCGACCACGCCGTGATATAGGAACAAAAAACAAAAAGAAAAATCCCGACAATAGGTACACCGACCCGAGTCTAGACGTACGAGCTTTCGCGTGTGTCATTCCTGAATAAATAAAGAGGGCCGCGCACACTACACGAGCGAGGCGTAGACGCCCGTTGTTTCTAGGGACCTCGGGTGTTCGCTTGCAAACCTTAGAGGAGCATCCGAACTAGGACAGCCGGAAGGAGGGACGTTTTTAAAGAACGCGCCCGGCTTCCGACTTGCTGCTGCTGACGACATGGCGAGACGACTGTGACGACGACTGCAGTTTCTTTTCGTCCAGCCAAAAAAACTCGCAGCTCGTCCGCTGCCACACTCGCTATTTCCGGTGTATCGCACACACCGAATGGCCACGCACGCACAAAATTAAAAAAACAGTTGGGGTTGAAATATGCAGCCGACATCGCTGTTTTTTTGCGTAGACTGAAAGAGAGAGCGAAAAAAAAAAAGTATAGGAACGGGATCTTGCCACGTTTGCCGCACGTATGCTAACGCTCGCGGAAACGTCTGTAGGAACAAGAGGGCGGCGCTTCAACCGATGAGCGAGACAGATTGTCGCCTCGCAGTCGGCCCAAATTCTGGGCGACAGCCCAGCAGGGTTTGGAAGTTAGCTGGTAGAGAATAGGTTCTTTTTTTTTCTGGTTTTGAATTCCTCGTGTCTGACATCGTAAAATATGAACAAGGGTTAGCTCTAAAGCACTGTTCTTTGTTACTACGCTACCTACTGATCAGTGTAGTTAGAAAAAAAAAAAAACTGCTGTGCCGTGCAGACCAGGGATGATTAGAGCCAAGGAATAAGCAACACCGACCAGGGGTAAAAAAAGGAAGTCACATTGCGTGGAAGTTGAACTAAGAGAGGAAGCAGCGAGTAAAAAAAACGAAAAAAAAAAAACAATGGTGGCAATCTGTCAGTTATAACGTTTTTGAACACGCCTGAGTGTTCCCGGCTATATACGGAACCAAGGCGAAGACGGACTTTGCACGAAAAAAAAACCACAAAAGAACAGTGAAATGTCTTCTTTAGGTGCGGTAACTTTGGATTTGTCTATGTTTGCCGTTTTCTCAACGAGGAGCGAAGAACAACCCTTCGCACGAAACGTCATGAGGAGGGTGTGACGTAACCCTGTCATGCGTGTCGAAAGAGAAGTCATTAAGTCGACGGTACAGGGACAAAAGGGAATATGTCTAAAGGACAGTCGTGCGGTGAAAGAGACGGCTATTCATATTGGCGGTCGCCTGCTAAGATAGAAAAACAAGAAATAAAAAAAAAAAAGACGTGAGAGCGGGGTGGAAGCGGAAATTATAATTATGTATACTACCGTTGCTACTTCTACCATTGCTGTGAGGCAGAGCGTGTAACAAAGAAAGGTTAATGTGTGGATGTGTTGTGTGTTGAGTACTACTTGAGATCCTTCGAAACCAACCGTTTATTACGCGCCGTGTTACCACATAACTTTGTTATACTTGTGGTTTCGAGAAGGAAGAACGCGACATAGGAAAAAATTCGAGCCCCATCATGACTACAAAACAGCGGCTCACCGAACATTTCTATACAGCACCGCTTTTCTAACTTTTCTTTACAGCATCGTTAGCTGCCTGGTCAATAGTTGCCGCTCGAATATTGGAATGCAGATGATTTCGCTTTGGAAAACAAAACAAAGGGAAACGAAGGAAAGAACGGCTATTCGTAATATTTTTACGAATAGTGGCGACCTGGCTGGGTGTGTCCTAATGAATACGTAGGAAATGCGCACTTGGCGAGTACAGATACTGCCCGTGTTATTCTTAGGCCACAATATTTAGCTTCACTCTACTATTTCCTTACAACATTGAAGTGTGGTTAACTCGTTTATTCCGCTTATTTCAGCTTTTGATGCATCATGGGAGATTAAGAAAAGCTGCGTCCGCTATATTGGCGTTTTTGGGCAGGTTACGAGACAGCAAGTGCATGTGGACTTCATATAGGCCCTCCATTGAACATAAAAAAGACCACTAATTCGCTTTCATCTAGTGGTTACAACTGGGTCCCAAATTGTTGGAAGGTGTAATGGTGAAACCACCGAAACCCACCAGAACGCACCACACCTTTCTGAATTACCCACGACAGCATGAGAACTCAGGTTCACATCAGAAGGCACCAGCACTATACGGTGTGAACACCAAAACACAGCGGAACGTGTTCTGCTGCGTTTTCGTGTTAACGCCAGACTGTGCAGGTGTCTTCTGGTTCCTCTTGTATATCAGACTCCTTCCTCTAACACAGGACATGACTTTAAAAAGAACTGCTTCAAACACAAGACCGCATTGAAGAAAGCCACTCTCCTCTTAGACAGCAGGTGTGATATTGCATTCTTCTAAATGATGGCCTATTCATCGAGGCGATTTTCGATTTTATCCTCCCTTTTATTATTACACAACCCCCCCCCCTCAAATAAAAAAATAAAGAAGGCATGCTTCTAAGGCGTTCGTAGTGATAGTTGGCCCAATATTGATAAACAACTGTTCTAAAACGCAAGAACCGCATCGAAGAACGCCGTTCTTCCGCAAATTCTCCAGTGAAACCAGTAGCCATCTGCGTTATATTTTTCGTAAATGTTCTTTGCCACCCTAAAATACTGGCACGATTTCCCATCGGTAAACCAACGGTGGGGTTAAAACGCTCTGAGGAGAAGTAACTCTGTAGCCGTGTTTAGTGTACGCGAAGTTTCCGCGCTGCGCGGGAACTTTGCAGCACGCCTGTTCGTACACCAGAGACTCGTGGCGGTGCTGCGAGTACGACTCCTCGCGCTCCCTTCTTTACGGCGCACATTTTTTTCCTACGAGGCCTTTCACACACATCCTATTCTTTCCTTTTCCTTTTACTGAATATAAAGTACCGGCGAGAAAAAAGACAGCCCCCCCAATGTTTTGCAAACACGGTGGGTTCTTCGGATAGGCCCTTTACAAATTTCACCGTTGGGAGACCAGGCGCGCCTCGCACGTGTGTTTTTCGGGACAGCGGAAGGGGAATGGAAACACTTTTCTTCCCAAGGCGCCGCAACTTTCTCTGCTTCTTCTTCCAACTTCTTCGCGTCAGTACTGCCCCCCCCCCCCACCCCCCGCCTTCTTACAACGTACGGCCGAAACCGGAATGGCGCAAAACCACCCCTTCCAAAACACAAGCGGGGATAAAGTACAGGGACCCAACCCGGTTAAAGAGAGAGAACAGCGAGAACGGACAGCGGTGCATTCTGAAGCGCACAGGCTGCAGACGGTGAACGGCACTGAATAAAGCATGCCACAGCCATCGCATGAGACAGCGCTAGGGCCATGGTGCCACAGGAGAGAATGGTGCTTCCCGAAAAGAGACAGAGAGATGGAAAAGAAAGAGCAAGAAAGACACTCCTGCGAAATTTGGTGCTTGCAAATGAATCTTCTGGAAGGAAGCAATCTTCACCGTTTCGGGCACTCGTTTCGTGCTCTCCCTCTCTTCCCTGGTGCGGCTGGATGCTCTTGTTTTTCTGCACCCTCGACTCTTCACCGCACACTCGCACGTATGTTTCTATTCTGTTTGCAAGCCGTCGCCTTTCTATTTGCGTTGCATGCGGTGGGCAAGGCGAAGCCCTCCCATTAGTGATTTTTTTTTTCGTTCCGATTTCTTCGTGTTGTTCTGTTCCGCGCCAGGTCGCTCGTTCGCATTATTCGTCTAGGAAATGGAGTTCGCCCGACAAAAATGGCAATGCGAGAAGCATGATGATGAGGAAGAAAGAATCGAACAAATAAAAAAAAATTGGAGGAAATGCCTGTACTCGCAGAAAAAAAAACAAAAAAAACCCCTTCTCGCTCGCGATCGCTGTTCGCGCACGAGAGACGGTCAGCAGGTAACTGCGTTCGCAAAAGTGTGCGCACTTTTTCTCGCCAATTGATGGAGGTGGCGGTAAACGGGGAGAGTGCAATTGAATTGCTTGCGGCGAACTCGCCAAGTGCGCACGCATTTGCCGCAAAGAGCACACACGCATTCCTTAGGCGCCTGCCGTGCTTGTTACGTTCCTTTCGTTTCGTGTTTAGTAACCCCAAAACAGCAGGTACAACAACAACGACCCGGCAGGTGAAAACGGGTGCTATTCGCTTCGGCCGCGCAAGTGCCGTCGCACTTATCGGCGTGCCGAGTCGAACCAGTCCCACGCGTATGTACGCAGAATGCACACGTTCTTTCGGCATACGTCTCAACGAAAAGAACTACAGAGTACGCAGTAACCTAGAGGGAGAGGGAAAGGTCAGATGGGAGAGAGAGAGTTCATATCTGGAATGAGCGCTCGTCGTCCATTGCACGTCGAAAGAAATCTACCTGTCGTGCCGCCAACAAGTGACGGCGGACAGGGCCGTGGGAAAACTCGAAAAACACCTGCCCGTCTCTCGACCCGCCTATAGCGGAGACGGCGTCTCTCACAATGGCCTGGTTTCTTTCTTCTTTCTTTTTTTTTGCCTTTCTAGCTCGACTGAAGAGAGAGAAAGACGTCGCAAATGAAGACGCAATGGCTCGACGACGCGTAATCGAATATCTCGCCGCTTCTCATCGTTGAGTAAGGAGGGGACTGCGCTTTCTTCGCGTTCAGAGATTGAGAGAGAGAGGGTAAGAGTGTGACTGGTTCGACGGCATAGTCGGCAGATGACGAATCTGGCACCACTGTGACCGCGAGGACTTTGAGGGAGCATCACGAACGAAGTGTACGAAGGGGGTAACTGCAGACGAGCTATCCGTCCGATTAGCGCGCCAAAAATCGCGGGAGAGGGGCCTCATTTCGGAATGAGCGTAGTAACAAGACGAATGAATGCACATTCGTCTTAGAAGAGTCTACAGAAGAAATTAAATAAAGAAAGAGGAAGAGAGGTTGACGGCATGGGGGTGGTGCGGCGTGGGAAACCACGTGCCAACAACCTGCCGACTGCGCTCTTCTTACGCTCCCGCAGAAGAAGTGCGGCGGTAGTATGGCGAGTGCCGTATAGGACGCATCTGCCGCGCCCATGACAGGCTGCTGCCGACGTCGCTTCGCAGCGGGTCGTTTGTTTGACGGTGTAATACGACTCCGGCCTGTCACAACTCGGTTCTCTGCACACCCTTGTTTTATCTCTTCACGACTGTCGTATAAGCCGCCGCCTATCGACGTTCAGACAGGCGATCTGGGCGGTCGTCGTAACCATTTCCCCCCAAAGCCTCGCCATTCAAGATAATTTTTTTTTACTGCGAAGCCTACCTTGTGTCGTCGTTTTGACCACTACTACTACTAGTAGTAGTTGTAGTAGTAGTAGCAGCAGCAGTCCTACAAGGTTACGTGACGAATGTGGGGCGTGAATGCATGGATAAATAACTAATGCGAAATTGCGTTGTGGCTCAAAGTGATTATGACGGTGACATTTTTGTAGCATCACTACCACTTCGCTGTGCGACGACTTCCGCCACATGGAACTGACTGTTCCCTTTTTCTTTTCTTCAGTACCTACCCGACTACTGTGTAAGCTCACATCCAATTTCTTTCTATCGCACTCTCTCCCATCCCTTCGCCCATTTTAGACTGCCGATGTTTTGTCCTCCCGACTGCCTAAATCTCTCGCGCGCAAGCAGTTTCTCTACGAAAAAAAGTAAAAAAAAAACGAGAGAGAAAACAAAAGCACGCCCGATCGACTCGAGACGAAATTGTGACGCCGTTCGAAGAAGTATAGAGCGAGGCGGCACGGACACGTGACGGCGCAGCGAACTGAGAGGGAAAAAATGTGGCGGGAAAAGCGAAGCGGACAAAGTGTCGGCCGGCGGTACGGAGACTGGATGGAAGATGGCGGTAGCGTGGTTCAAGAATATAAGAAAAAAAAAGGAGGGGGGGGGGGGGGGGAGTGGACTTCCTACGTCGATGGGGTCATACGTTACCGGCCCGCCCGGAAAGAGGGCGCCGCCGCGATTTTCCAGTATTTCGGCGGCTCTCCGCACGGCCAATAGGCCAACCATTGCGCTGCGACGGCCTATAGAATAAGGAAGGTCGCGTTGCGCCCATATAAGCACACATTTCGGCGATAGGACCCGTAGGTTATCCCGTTGTTGCAGACAGCGGGCTACCATCGATATATACAGGTGCACCGAGATCGGTGGAAGAAAGAAATCACGTGCACCACCGATCTCTGATGGCTAGTCCTTCGGGTATAGAGGGGCCACGCGTCAGAACTGGTGGATGATCTCGAGCGGATAATATATATAGAGATGTGTATTCCGAAGGGGTTCCCGGCACCATCAGCGATCCACTGAAGCACACAGAAGTGGCTACGACAGTCAATTATCTGGAGAAGAAAAACAAAAAAAAAATTAAGCGAGAGAGAGAGAGAAACTGCCATGAAAGTTTGGTGACTGAACGCACACTGGCGCGAGAGGAACCACATGGGGCGTAAATAAGCGTTTCGCCGAAAGCGCCCGTGCCGGTAAATCTCTCCTGGCACGCGAAGCCGTTCCCGGGTTCGACGGGAAAAAAAATTTCTCTCGGATTTATTTATACCTTATCCACTGCGCGCTTCATCTCGCAATACGTTCCGTGTTTATTCTGGAAGCGAGTGTGTCTCCAACGAAGTAACGCTTTCTTTGTTGTCGTTAATATCGTTTTCGACGCGAGAATGCACCGCTCTCCGAACAAATCCGACGCGAACGCGTCGTATAAAGGCGATTTTCGGAATTGCGGGAAGTTCGACGGTAGTTCACCCCTTTTTTAGATACAAAGCGCTTTTCTCTGTGATATTTGAAAAACGCGCGTTTTCATTTTCGAAGGCAATCTCATACTCTATATGGACGTAACTGCCGCGCTTGGATCGGAAAACGAACGTTTTAAAACGCTGTATCGGACGGATGAGAAATACGTAACTACACGCAACACAAGAAAAGCGGGGCAGAAAAAACAACAACAGAACGATACAAAAATGACAGTTTCAGCAGGAACGAGAAGTTTCTAACTTAATTAAGATTTTATTAGACACAGAGCAAATTAGCCATCCCATTCCCACGCGACCCCAGCGTCCTTTTCCTTTCTAAATCGACCGTTTTGAGAGATGCCAGCTTAGCTGGATTCGATTTGTGCATCACCTTCCTTTACTATTTGTTCGAATGCGCATGCGAGAGTCCTGGGTTTCGACGAGTTTTTTTCCCCTCAGTTCCGCATGACCGCATCATTAACGGGGCCCAATCAGCGGCTTTCACAAACATACGGGTAATTATTTTAATTGCTCGCAATTAACTCTCCACGCTCCCCGAAGCAACGACGTCTTGTACGCGTCCACATGCAGAAGGTTTTTTTCATCTCTCATCGATTAACCGACGCACTTATTTTTTTCCCCATCGTAATTATTAGGACTCTGCGCTTATTAGATTTTTAAATCACTCGAGGTCCCGAAACACACGACAAATTCAATGTCAGCCGAGGTAAATCAATGTAAAAATTTTTAAAAAGTTATCAGAAGTATAAAACACATAGAAACACATACGTTAGACGGTGGAAGTTATTCGCCGCCGACGCAAAAGTGGATCAGCCTAGACGTTAACGTTATACGATTGACCTCACGCTACAGCGACGGTTAAGGTCAGGTTATAGGATTGACCCATGTTTTTGGAAGCAAGTATATTAGAGAAGAAAGAACCGGAAGCGAATATATTAGAGAACAGACGAGGAAAGAGGAAGGGGTTGAGCTGAAGTGACCTCATGATTAACACTATAGAGTTTCACCTTTTATTTATTCTATTCAGGCACTTGCGTACTATGGTGACCACCCGTTGGCTCACGCTTGCAACTACGTGATTCGTTTGCGGCGTTCGTCTGTTGCCGCGCGTTGCTAGCGAACAGTTTATCAGTGGGCAAAGTGTATGCGCCTCCGAAGTTGTTGACTTTTCCCACCGAAATACCGGCAGAGGTGAATGAACTTCGGTCAAATCCTTTACCGTACATAACGGACTACCACACGGCGCTTGGAGCAACGGATCCCTTCCACACACCGACCAGGCAGGCAATAAAACGACGGCGCGCTGCGAACAGTTTGCGAGGACCGAGAAAAGTCCGTAAAGATGTCTCGACACGCAGGCCTCGCTCGCAGCGCGAGCGCTCGGTGGATGGCGCACGATCGTGTAAAACGCGGTGCTGGGAGAGCGTGCCGACACAAGAACCGGCCGCAAGACCCCGGACGTTGAATACGAGCGCGCGTCACGACACCTTACGAAGCCCGGAGGTGAAATATGACGACGCACCCAGGAAAAGCTGCCCACCCCTCCACACAAAGATTGCTTCGTTAAAACAACAACAACTAACAGGCGTCTAATCAGAAAGAAGCTGAAATGAAGCACCGAGGTTGAAAATATGATTAAGAGGCACGCACATGGTAACGTTCAGCCGCGGATTGATATCGGAGCATATCAGGATTTTTAGCATGTACATCATATCTTATGACGCTTCGCTCTCTCCACCGAAGAGCGGCATTCTTGTTGAAAGACAAACATGACCGAGCATCCATCGGTTTATAAAGCCTAGCTGTCTCGAATCTGCTTGACTGGCTCTTATTTATGTTTCAATATACTGTCACAACACTATAACATTTAGGACCATTTCTCGTGTGGGCTTTAGTTTCTTTTTTTCCTAAGTCACAATTTTCTCCATATGTAAAGGTACACACGCTTCCCTGTCGGCGGAGCAACACTTCGTGCGAGAACCCCAATTCGACCAACAAATCAGCTAGCCTGCGAGATGATGAGCTTGCAAATACACGCGCTAAAGCCAGTCCGTCCTACGCACCAGATTCATTCACGACTAACTAGAATTACGTCGTTATTATTTAAGATCGGGCGCAAACATTGAACCTCACTTAAAATTATGAAAAAAAAATCTACCCCGGCATTACTGTGTTGTCGTTTCTTTTTTCCAATCACTGTACGCCTGGCAGCCGTTCAGGTAAATCGCTTACCGGAAGTGACTACGAAAAAACAAGAGATGGAACGTGAACGGCCGATCGTGCTTTTTCCGACATCATGTCCATGACGGTAAAGCAGACACTGCAGCATGGCTTTTCGTTCAGGAACTGCGCAACTAAGTTGGACTAAAAAAGAATGACACGGATTTGTTTGCAGAACGTAGCCACAAGGAAATCCACACGGATGTCTCAGAGAGAAAGCTTCTTAGTTGACAAAATTCGTCCTGGTCCAGGAATCGAAATCGGGACCAACGTATTTCCGGGGCGGTCGCTCTTCCAATCGGACTAACCACAAAGATATAGCTAGTGGCCAGTCGCGTAGCCAGACATCTTTTTTTCGGGGGGGGGGGGGGGGGCTCTTTGATTTTGGGGAGGGTACCTCCTTCACATGGTCGTTTTCTGCTCTCTATGCAAACACGAAAAAAGTTAGGGGGGAGGTGAACGGGCCCAGTTTGCCACCCCCTGGCTACGCCCCTGCTAGTGGCAGCGCAGGTGCGAGGTAATCGACGAACTCAGGATGACCACTATGAAAACACCGTTCATCTGTAGTGTTCCAAGTTCCAACTGACCTTTGAGTTATGCCTCATATAGAGGCTGCCATCACGGCTAAAGCTCTTAAAAGCGCTTGCTATAGAAGTAAAAAAACGATAAAAAGGAAAGGCAGGAATTGTTAACCAGTTTGGCACAACCGGTAAGCTACCCTGCACAGGGGTGAGGTAGATTGAAAGAGAATGAGAGGGAGAGCACGCACACACGCAGATAGCGTCACAACGCAGAGCGCTGCCCTGTGGCATCAATAAAAATCTACACTATACGGCATAATTAAGAATCTACAGCCACTCGAGCAAGTTGTGTAATTAAACGTGTGAAAACGACTAACCCCCGTATTCACAAACGCTCCTCGACTCGACTTTCACCCTTCACTTGACAAAGTTGAGCACTGCGCCACCACTCGGCTGAAAATGATGCTGCGCTACTCAAGAATCGCAGCAGATTATGGCTGATATGCAGTGACTTATCGTGACTAGGGACGGCACTCCCATCGGCTTTCTCAAGTGAAGGTGGAGCGTTGAGTGAAGGGACGTTCTAGAATACGGGGGTTAGACATGACAACACTGACCAAGTGCGGAAGCACCGAATCTCAGTAATAGGTTACTTTCTTTGACTAATTCATTTCAAACTTCTGCTCAATTTTATATGTTCATGATGCCGTCAATAACATGAGCACACGTCACCGTACGGAATCTCGTTCGTGCCCCATTCACCACATTCTTCACTTGGATGCGTTGTTCAATTTAGCTCTTTCTTTTATGTTTATTTCTTCTTTTCCGTTCGGGTCAAACGAAAACTACGCGGAGGAAATTAATTGCTCACATAAAGAAGGCAGCGATCTGCCTATGTCTCCGCACGCACAGAATGACACGGACGACAAGGCCATGATGCTGCTTGGAGTACTAAAAGTGAGGCCGCCTACCAGGGTGGCGCTCTTCATCGAAAAAATGCATGTACAGCGAACCCGGCATGCACAAGAGTTTCGAGATTTGAGATTTACAAACACGCAAAATAGACATTAAACAATATAGATAGAAATAAACAGAGAGATAGAGAAAAACAAACAGAGAAATAAACACGCCAAAGAACAATAGCATTGCGGGGTAAACAACTGAACTGAAGCAAACAGGGGGCGGGGGGGAGACGAGGGTGATTTGGAAGAAGGAACGGGTAGTATAGATTTTGTGCACGACTGCGTAGCGAGGCATCTGGATGCACCCTCTAATCTCCCGATGTTTCCTCTTGCGTCTCTGGCATTTTAGTCTTGCTTTTTGTTGTTCATATGCCATTCCGCGCTTTGGTTCCTTTTAAAATTGTTTTGTTTTTTTATATATCGAGCTGCTCTTTGGTTTGCAGAGTCGGCGGAACGCCGCCGAATTTATCTACCGCATCATTTGTCTTGTTTCCGCGAAGACGCCGAGACTGTCGCACGGAGGGCACAACGCATGCAAAAGCAGCGCAGGCGAGCGAACGACGCTTGGGCATGCAGCAAAGTAACCGGATTTGCCGCGGTAGTAAACAGAAAGAAAAGGACAACAAAGCAAAGCTGCCGGGTTTGCTGCCGGCGTTTTTGCTGAAAAATACACAAACAAGAACAACACACAGATGCGCAAGATGAAAGCGCAGTTTTAGACCAGCCGCGCAGTTTTTCACTCTACCTCAAATACTTATGCCTAACACAACGAACTCAGACACAAGCTTGAGAAACTCCGTTCAATATGACCTGTTCAGAATCATATTTGCCTTTTCATGCGCTTATAAAATTGTGTCGGTTGTGCGCTTCCGTACACGGGGTAAACAATCAAAAAGAACAAAACATATTTCGCAATCAGTTTTGTAGGCATATGAATTTTCGTATAGGAGCATATATAAACAAAAACTAATGAATAGGTTCATCGCGAGAGTTAGCGCGGAATTCTGCGATGATAATGTAAAGCATGACAATATAGTGCAAATGCGGCATCACTCACTCACTCACTCACTCACTCACTCACTCACTACTCACTCACCACTCACTCACCACAAAAAGAGGGAGATAAAACAGAGCGTGCATTCGAACGAAAGTACTTAGTTAGGCCCGATTCATAGCAGAGTCTACAAAACCGCATAGCGGCATTTTTAGGTGAACGCTGCGAATGGCTATTTAACGACCTTCAGAGGCTTCATTCTTCTTATTTTTTCGCTTGCATGCTTGCATCAATGAAATGCATAAATACGAAACTAGAGGCAGCTGAGGTTATGGGTGATATTAACACCCTCAGGAGCGAGAACGACCACTGAAAAATAATTCTCGCAGCTTTTCTCTCTCTTTTCTTTTGCACCCTCTCTCTTTCTCTCGATAACATACGATTAGGTCAATCATGACTGGGCACCGTCATTCAATTAGCGATGGAAAGAAATCTCCGAAAAACGACGAGGGCCCTCCGCGTCCCGGCCAACCACGCTGAATCTCGTTAGGACCGTACCCGGCTCAAGTCGACCAGTAATTAACGCTGAAAACAACCACGAAGTAAGCGGGAGGCCGGGCCGCAGAACGGCCTCGCTAATCTTACCTGCTCTCGCTCGCCGGATTAATCGCAATTAATTCACTACCTTTGTGTTCCACATATTCAATAATCAGCTTGCATCCGGAGGCTTATGCGCAAGCAGCCTATAATTAAAACACGCTTGTGCGCATGCCCGCACTAGGGCTGTCCATCTTGCTTCCTGGAGTAAAGTTTCACAATAATACGTTAGAGGGAAATGTGGTGCTAGTGTCGACGGGAGCTGCAACGCGTGGTGCTTCAGTCAGCACGGGAATAATGGGTAGGTATAGCCCGTGAATTCGTTTAAGCTTCGTTCCTTCGCACACGTACCTACATTAACTGCAGACTTACTGTCAATCAGTGATGCTGTATTAGCCTGCCTGTTTAAGCATTAAGAAGGAGTGGCTCCACATTGCTCCACTCCCACGTGTCTCACGTTGAGCATTCGGGAAGCCAATGTGAGAACGAAATACTACATTAAAACATAGAGGCAGTAGAAGTTCAGTTTTTACATAGCTGTGTTTCCTCTTTTTTATCTCGCTGTGTGTGTTTGCGTCTGCTCACTTGGAGTAAGCATTGCGCCGTGATTATGCTTCATATAAATTAGTTTCGCATCTACTTGGTTGCAAGGAATACGCTATCAGTGCCATGTGCATGCATATCCTGTCGACGCGTGGCACTATTCAGCACATTTTACTTGTTTGCTGCTCGAACGCTATCTCACGTGGGTCAACACAAAGGCCCGATGTCGGGATCCTGAAGGTGGATCGTAATGGCTCTTTTTTTTTCGTGGACGTAAGAAGAGAAGAAGAGAAAGGCGACGTAAAATGCTAACTGCCCATATATTTGTATACTAGATGCAGAGAATGCTCTCGCGCATCGCTTGTCGCAAAATATGCAAGACGTTTGAGAACACGAAAAACATTTCTGGATTTACCGAACGCGTATTCTTATTTTCAGCACTGACCGAACATGCCAGTAAGCTATATGAGTCCCGCTTGACTACGCGAGTCGCTGATGACGCGTGTACGTCATTAAATGCGCAATCATTATGAGACAGCAGCATCGGCGACGTCAGCGCTCCACTAGGCACAAACTCATCGCTCTGCATGTAAAACTACTAAATTAGTAATGCAGTACGCCTGGCCCGACCCGTTTAACTTCATAAAGTTAATGGCGGCTGGCAAGTTCTTATGGAAATCCTGCTCGGAAAGTACGTCAGGCAAAAACAAACCAAGCCTATTAGTTGCTCGCGTTTCGTACGCAGGGCGAGGGACTTGAGAAAGAACAACGAACGCACACGCATGTCGATATGTTGAAAAAATAAAAAAAAATCTGCGAAATCAGACAGTGTTGCATGGGTAATAGACGTAGCCGACGTTGACGTGGTCGCCGAAAAGAAGAAGACGTACTGAATACACGAAATAGGCCGAGAAACGACAATGTTCCTTCAGTTCTGTTTATCGTCTCGTGCACCGGCGGCATACACACGAAACAAAACAAATCTCGACCCCCACTCAGCCGGTCCAAAGTTTCTTATACGTCGAAGCGAGGCGAGCCCACTCAGGTAACGAGCGAGGCAATTATCCTCGAGAACGTATGCCTCCCATACCTGCTCGCTTTCGTATCGCTTTGCAATAATGACCGACTGTCAAAGGAAACCTGCGATGCTCTTGCTGCGTGTTTAAATTAACCACACCTGCTCTTTCGCTTTGAACTCGTGTGCGATAAGGTAAATGCTGTATACACACGTGAGTTGAATTAAGTTTATGCGCACAGGAAGGTAAAAAAAAGGGGGGGGGGGGGTCAGCGCAAGTTACCAAAGGCACGGAGTGTCTTGCAAGTATGGACACGAACGAACAACATCAAGTTACTTTACAAGGTCCCCAAAAGGGGTCCTTCGGAGCTACGTGCCGTAACTTAGGCAAAGCCACTCAGCAGAGTGTGTGCGCATGTGTTGGAAATCGCAGCACGGCCTATGCACAGAATTGATGTGTGGGTGTAAGAAGCTCGACACAACATATACACGCTAAACGTGAGTTCGTGCGCTTGTGTGCGTGAGTGTGTGTTTGTGAGCGTGTGCGCGTGAGCGTGGATGTGTAAGAGACAGGTATCGTGCAGACATCCCAATTCAAACAACAACCTCTCTCTCACTGGCCCAGCCAATAGCTGTGAGGGGGTTAGCGGTTGGCGGATTCTACCCCCTGCCCCAAGTTCATCGGAGAATTTTCAAATTTTTATGTGCACATATACAGGCCTCCATACAAACCGCACGTACGAGAATACATAGAAGGGCAGTTGGACATCTTCAACTAAAAAAAAAATCTGGATATGTTAATGCACTCTGATTCTGGCTATTTTAAGCGCTTTGCAGTGTGCAGCACACCAACACCGACGGGCAACCTCAGAATGCGCGACTACTCTGCCACAACTGCAACGACGCTCTCCGATTGATTTCGAGGAGATGGAAAGAGAGGTGCACGAAGGAGCAAACGGAAAAGAGAAAGAAGGGTTGGACTGATCTAAAATTCAGTCGAAATCACGTCGTCGCGAGCCGGCATCGACCGAGGGACCGTCGAGGTACAAGTCCACAGACCGCACTGCCAATCTCGTCGAAAAACGAGAGAAAGAGTAAGAAAAGGGAGGAGGAGGAAGTGGTACATGGCACGTTAGCTAGACGTGGAATAGAGGCCCGAGGAGAGAGAGAGAGAGAGAGAGAGAGAGTTAAAAGAATGGCCCGATGCAGGAATAGAAGCGAGCCGAGCGAAAGTGAACCCGCCGATCAAACGGAATGCCCGAAACAGGCACGCGTTGCGCTTCAAAAAAGATATATATATATATATATATATATATATATATATATATATATATATATATATATATATATATATATATATATATATATATATATATATACATATATATATATATATATATATATATACATATATATATATATATATATATATATATATATATATATAAGGGAAAGAAGTGTATACCTAAGGGCTCGTTTTTCCGTGTTTTTAACACAATAATAATGAGATATAACAGACAGTAATGCCAAGGAATGTACAGGGGAAGTTATTAACATTAATGAAATGTAAATAGGAAGAAAGAAAAGTGGATGAAAAAATTACCAACTGTAAGCAGGAATCGAACCTACGACCTTCGAATTACGCGTTCGAGCATCGAACGCGTAATTCGAAGGTCGTAGGTTCGATTCCTGCTTACAGTTGGTAACTTTTTCATCCACTTTTCTTTCTTCCTATTTACATTTCATTAATGTTAATAACTTCCCCTGTACATTCCTTGGCATTACTGTCTGTTATATATCATATATATATATATATATATATATATATATATATATATATATATATATATATATATATATATATATATATATATATATATATATATATATATATATATATATATATATATCTTCAAAGTTTGTGTTTTTTCCCGCACACTTTTAGTCTCCGTTCTATTGAGAACAGTGTGTGAGAGCGGTACTGATTACTTCTTTAAGTTTAGATATTGTACTTTTGTTCCGGCCACGAAGATTTCTCTCATTCTGTTGTGCCGGTAACAACCTTTCGGGTCTCCTCATCCCCGCCTATACTTTCATTCGGCGAGAAGCAGCCCCCCAAGGCACGGAGCTGCGCTGGCGCTTTTGTGTTTTGCTAGCCTCCCGTGCAAAAAAACCTCCCGGGGGCCAAGTCGGAGCTGGCAATGCGCGGAGCAGCCCGGGGAGAGGGAGTAGCCCTCCCCAAATGAGCAAATGATGGCCTTTCGGGACCCGGAGCACCCTAACAAAGGCGAGCCGGCTTCGACTAAAGCAGAGATGAATCAAAGCGCGGATAAGGAGCAAGCAACAAAGGGAAATCGCGCCTCGGACCGAGCACTGCGAGAGGAGCGGTAGTAATAATAATAACGAAGGCGAAACTTTTGGACTTGGAAGCGAAAAACCTTTTTTTCCCTATTCTTGCCTGAACAAGAAGTCAGAGAGACGAAAATAAAAAAAATGACAAAAACGTTTCGTCGTTGTAGCTGCACGCGTGCAGTGTGTATGTGGTTTCGAGGAGCACTAGAAATTCGGTGTGCCGGGAGAGAGAAGCAGAGCGAGAGAGACGAGGATGGATGGCCCAGGGAGGCCACCAAAGAGAACGAGACAGAGAGCGAAATGAAGGGGAAAAGGTTAGCCAAGCTAGTCTCGGTCGGCTATCCTACACGGACGGCGAAGAAACGTCAGGTTTGCTACCCTACCTGGTCAGAACGGGAAATTGAGGCACTGAACACTCTGCGAGACTGCGGCCTATTACAGAAACCGCAATTGGCCGGTCACTCACCTCTTAACTTTCTGCGTATTCTTTTTTTGTTTTGTTTTTTCTCATTCTTTATCACCTTTACCCCCTTCCCCAGTAGAGGGTAGCCAGCCGGTCTGAGAACTGGCTAACCTCCCTGTCCTTCCTCATTTATTCCTTCTCCTCCTCCTCCTTTTTTGTTTTGTCGTTATTTTCGTTATTTTCTCTGTCTAAAGTGTATAATAGGACATGTTGCTAAAGTGTATGATAGCACATGTTGCTATAATAGAACATGTCGCGAGACAAGCGATTCTTTCGCAAGCACCTGCCTCGAGCGTATTGCACTGTTATCTCTTTATAGTTGGGCGCTCACCTCAAACTTCGCTGCAAAACTGTGTCCATCAACGGTGACTCAGCACAGTTGTTCAGCTCTTAAACGCACTAGTAATACGTCCAGCCCTACTGGTGAAAGTTCGTGCTCGATTCGGCGTTCAGACAAGCGGGGTTCGTCTTTTTCACGGCTGAAAGTATACTTTCTACATTCTAGCATGACTCCCTGTCGCAATCATGCGACGTACCTCAATCTCTCCACAACTTCGTAGTCGTATGTAAGATACATTCCAGCGTCCATATAGTTTGTTTTTAATACTGCTGTTATTTACACGTTTAATGTTTAGTTCTGTATGCGTTGTTTAAAAAATTCTGCCCAGATGTGAAGGTACGAGGGCTTACGAACAAAATTGGTCGCATTCAGTCGCTTATTTGGTAGCGATAAGACGTTAGTAACATAGCCGTGGCATTCGGATGTTGTGATGTAACTTTCGATTATGACGATGTAAAATAGCTACTATTGCGCCCTCTTTATAGCAGCGCTTTCGGAGTGGCATTGTGGGCGAAGGTGATGGTGCACAGTGATGTTGCCACAGGCGGGGTTCGCAGGGTACACCTGACAACCAACTGTAGTGCCCCGAGTGACTTAGAAAAGTGTTGTACTCTACAAAAATCACATTTACACGGAGTGAACTCACCGACAAGCTGATATAATGTAAGAGAGGTTCCAAAAGAAAAAAAAAAGAACGACTTAGGCTAAGAAGCTTCATCCCCGCCTTCAGAGCAATATATGTATGTCTGTAGCTCTCTCTCGGCCCTGTACCCCACGGGCTCGTGAACCTACAATGCCATTCGAGCCTCTCTTACGAAACGTGAATGGCGAAATATTGAGACGCACGACTGTGGATATTCTCTACCATGCTTGTGAATGATATACTCTAACGCATTCTCTATCTCTCTCACTTATTCCAGCAATTCCTTTCTCACATGTGGGGCATGCAGACCAGACAAAGCCCAGTCCACGTCCCTGCCTTCACTTCATCACCTTGCGCTTACCTTGAACGAGAAATCGGTAAGTGTCTGAATCGGTAAATCGTCAAGAGTACGTCGTCACGCAAAACAAGCACATTTACTGGGCAGACAGAACTTGCTAAGATGCAGAAACCAGGCACTTATCCCACCCGGGACTCTTTCATCATCGCTCGTCAGCGTCGCGCGCAGTATTCATTCACGACTAACCTCGCACACCGGAAATGAAACGATGGCCCGCTCCGATTGTGCAAGGCACGCATTCGAAAGTGCCGACGCACGAGCTATTGTAATTTCACCCGCTCTCGCAACGAGAGGAAAAAAAAAAGAAAGAAAAATGAGCGAAGGAAGGCAGTACTGATACTCGGTTCGTTCGATACTCGTACGCGAATTGTCGTACACATTGCACGTGGCTGCACCATTCATAAAAACGCATCTCGCTTTCGGTGAGCGTTGAGCGCGTGTAGGTGACCAATCAATGGCTCTTACTCACGTCCGTGCGATGGGCGTGGTGATCGAAAGAGACCTGGACGTGCTTTCATTCTACGCTATCGTCGTTAAGTTCCACTCACGCCACCCATGACGGTGACGTCACCGCAGAAGGCGAGAGTAAAACAGCCAGCGACGAGAGCGAAACACGCGCCGAGGCAGAAATGAGATGCAAACAAGTCAATGAACGCTGACACGCGCTATACCAACGCCGACTAAATTTAGTCGGCTTTGGCTATACGCAATGAGGGGAAGTGGAAAGGAAGAGAGAAACCATCGCAACCGAAGAAGCGAGATGGAACCACAACGGTGTGTATTGATTGACGCGCGCGTCGTTCACCCCTGTCTCTTAGCACACGTGTATAGTAGAACCAGCGGCAAAAGACGGGCTATACGGTACATAACTAAAAAAAAAATTCCGCCATATCCACGAAGTGAATGATGATGAGTGGGCGAAGCTCCGGAGGTAAACCTGGTAAACCATGAATCCTCTGTACATTTTGCCCACTCGATTTTATTACATCGCTCCCCCTAGCGTACGTCGCCGCACTAAATCGAACGATTGCCTTCAACCAATGACACGCGGCATATGTGACATCATTCCTATTTTATAAGATCTCGCGTCTTTCATCAACTACAAGTACCGCTTTCTAGTTTATAACATCTTGCATCTTTTCATCATCAGCTACAAGTACCACCATCTAGTAAACACTACAAGAACTAAACGAGAGGTGGCTACATACAGGAGACCGTACCGCCATCTAGTGAACACTGCAAGAACTAAACTAGAGGTGGCTACATACAGGGGACGGTACCGCCATCTAGTGGACACTGCAAGAACTAAACGAGAGGTGGCTACATACAGGCTACAAGGGACGCACAGCCCACGCCCTAAGGAGCTTCGCCCCTAAAAAAGGACAGCCAACGCGAACACATGACGAAGGAACGTGACGCGAAAACGGGTGCTGACTGCCAACTGAAAAGTTTCATTGAAGAAACTACGTGACTGGTGATAAGTGACAATTATGTTTGGGGTCTATAGTGCAGCGAGATAAAGAGTACCGGCACAATACTGCACGTGGAATAGCACAAAAGCCACCGTTTTATGCAGACTTACATCGTGCTATGCACGATTTTTATTTTAAAATGACATTAGCTACAATTCTTAAAGAGGAAACCAGGCGGGGCAATTGCCTGCATATTATGCAAGGATAGATCCGCCGGCTACCTACAACATCCTTAACCTTTACCTTCAATACAACGAACAAACAAAACACGAAAAAAAAGATTGCGTTACAATTTTATCTCTTGCGTGACGTTGGACAGCTGATTTTTTAGTCTAGTAGATCAAGCGACGGAACGCTTACGCAATGTTGGCATGCTAACCCGCGCGCTTACGCAGTGCGAGGTAGCATACCAGATCGTAGCATCTAATTTGGTTAACCTCCCTGCCTTTCCATTTTCTCTCTCTCTCTTGCCCATTTGGTTGAAGGCGGTGTAAACTACCCGAATACTGCATTTCGAAAGACTCCATCGAAAAAAACAACGCTTCGGGCGCAGTATTCAGCCTCCCCATGTCGTCTCCGAAACAATTCGATTATGTACGCATGCATTTGAAGTAAGGAAGCGAATCAAGTCGCTTGTACGTAAGCAATCGCATGGTGTGCGCAGCGACTTTTCGGCTCCAGGAAAAGTCATTCGGAGCCGTTCTGTAGCCGCAGCCCGCGTGCAGTTGCATAAGGAGGGCGATAATGGGTGCGACACCTTCGAAGTCACTACTTTGGGGGTTCCTCGCAAAAAAAAATGTATTTTTGGTATATATACACACATATACACTAGCCACAGCGAGAGAGTGCTCCGCGAATACACTGTATACACCAGTCAAGTTTGTTTCCTAATAGCCCCCGCTTTCGCTTCTCAGAGTTGCCTTTTTGCACTAAACAAGGCGTCTCTATTGTTCCGACGCTCGTCGGGGCGATCCACTAATGCTCGTCAGTCGTCGGAGCACGAAACCGAAAAAGACCACACACATGAAAAAAAGAGGGTGTTACTCCCCCCCCCCCCCTCCTCTTCTTCTTTTCTGTCCCGCAGCGGGGACAGTTAGTCGGCCGAAAAGCGGCTGAAAAACGGCCCCGCTTTTTTCCCGGACCGCACGCCCACCATTCTAAATGCATTATTTACAGCTAGGAAGACGAGAGCGCGGCCGTGGCACACACAAAAGGACGCGGAGAAGTGACCGCAGCTTTCTTTTTAGCCGGGAAAGTGATTTAATAACGCAACGTTTATTTCTCTCTTCTTTTTTCGAGCATACATAGAGGGGAGAGGTGGAGCGACAAAGATTTATGTCGTGGGCGCTATACGCAGTGCCCGTAACGAAAAACAAGGGCGACGAAAAGGCTCTACACACAGCTAACACAGCGAGTGAACTCTTTGTTGAAATCGTTTTCGCCCGGTTTTCCCAAAGCGCCAATCGACTCGCAAGTTGGAAAGTGGAGGATAAGAGAGAGAGCCTCAAACGATCCGACGCTCTCGCAGAGCGTGCGCGCTAGACGACGTCCACTACGAGGACGCGGAGTTCGGAGGCGACACGGCGAGATAGGGTTGTGTGACCAGGACTGGTCACTTAGGAGACGCGAAAACAGCGCGAAACGGGCGCCAAATTAATGTCTAAGTGCTCTCGGCAACACTATACGCGGCGTACAGAGGCGCGCGACAACAAGCGACGGACAGGACGTCAAACAAGAGCGGCGATATTTAATGAAAGACTCGTGTACGTGTGGGACTCGCTCACAAATATACTTAAGCCGGGGCACAACAACAACAAGAAGGAAAAAAAAGCGTAGGCACCACATTTAGCGTGAGGAAGCTACTGTTCAGTGTGCTGGCGAAAGCGCTGCATGTGCGGAACCTGATTTATTGTAGAATACGACTGTCAGTTCCGACTGTCAAGTCCCGACTGTCATGAGTCGGGCTAATCGATTCCATCGACGTTTCTTTTACGTCTTGCTCCTTCTCTGGCTGCGGACCCGAGAAGCCTTGGGACGCCGCCACGCAAACATACTTTGGACCCTTGAGCAGCGGCTAGGAACAAAAGAGAAATGCACGTCACGTGACACTTGCTTTGCCAATGAACGATTTATAACTGACGTTGGAAGCAAGAAAACAGAAAAGAAAAATGGCGAGATGGGACAATGCAGCAGCCAATCAGAATTTGGGATGAAGGTTGGAGGACTGTCAGAATCAAGGTCGGACGGCGAAAACGTTCGCTGCGAAGGAAACAACGGGAAAACGTACGATGCCCTATAAATTGCCATCCGAGGTGCGTTTCCCGTTAGGCCTGTCATAAAGAAGCTCGTACCTGTGAAGCTTCACTTGTTTGGCTAGCGACCAGGGAGCATCGTTTACTGCAGATAACTAACGGCAACTGATTGCCTCAGAGGTGTTTTGGAGCCAAGCAACGCACCTTCACTTGCGACGACATTTTGGAGTAAATATATAGTATAGTTTATGAACAGCAGACAGGGAAATGAATGAAGTTTGTTCAATGCCCTGCATAGACCCATTTCGTGTTTGTGAACAGGCTCAGGTGCTGGCTCCAACCAGCGCGGGAGGTTCCAGGGCGCTCTGTGCTTTGCGGCAGCTTTGCAGCTGCTGTGCCACTTGTCACGTGATCATAGAGAGATGCGGCAAGTTTCAGGCTGGGTGGAGCTTGCGTGCCGCGATGTCGTTACAAGCACTTCAGTATGTGGACAGCGCGTACCTCTGCTTACAAACATAGAATAGATCTATAAGGCTGCAGAGCCCGCCTAACTACTCCCATGTTGAAACCAGGAGGTCAAGTACAAATGCTATGCGAAGCAGCCTAATTTACCAAAAAAGAAGCCACAGTTCTGCCTCAAGGGCGAAACAATGAATGCGATAGCAACAACTTGGTGTGCAACGCTGAGAACGGCAAGCAGATCGAAAGGTGCAGCGCGTTGCTCACGCACAAATTACGCACAAAAACAAGGCACAAAGGACTAGAGCGAACTTACGAGGTACACCACTCGACACGCGACGCACTGTTTAAACCAAAACGACGCACGAAACGTAATCAGAGGTACAGATGAGTGCAAACAAGTGTAGCAGTTGTTATACTTCGTTGTGTATAAAAAGCACGCTCTTTCCGCAAACGGGGCCTGTGCAGCGAGAAAGCGACCTTTGCGGGCCCGGCAACTAGCGCGATCGTTCCGGTGAAAGCCGAAGGCACACGATTATTACCACCGAAGAATATTCGCCCGCGTACAAGCATCTACCTCCCCCCACCCCACTATCCATGTGGCAAAGTACACGTGAGAGAGAAGCGCGCGTCGGCGCATCGCGACGAGCTGGGCGCCGAGCACAGGCGGCTTTGTTATTTCTTGAGTTTTCACATGATATATATATGGATACGTACACATACCGAAGGATAGGCGCCCACGTACAAGCATCTACCCCCCCCCCCCCACCCCACTATCCGTGTGACAAAGTACGCGTGAGAGAGAAGCGCGCGTCGGCGCATCACGACGAGCTGGGCGCCGAGCACAGGCGGCTTTCTTATTTCTTGAGTTTTCACATGATATATATATATGGATACGTATACATACCGAAGGATAGGCGCCCACGTACAAGCATCTACCCCCACCCCCCACCCCACTATCCGTGTGGCAAAGTACGCGTAAGAGAGAAGCGCGCGTCGGCGCATTCTTTCTTTCGGCGCATTCGGGCGGCTTTTTTTCTTTCTTGAGTTTTCATATCAAATATATAAACACGTATACATATAAGGCGAATGATGACGGCGGCAACACCCAGCCGAAAGTATCCATATACTTGCTATCGCAATATATGTTTAAAGGTCCAGTCAACAGGCTCCGAAACGCGCAGTATAAGTTCGCGCATTTTTCCTGCACGTGACCAACCTCCTTATACGCGCAGTGACGTCAACATGGCGATCAGCGACGTTGACTTCATTACTCTTGTGGAGACTTGGTTTAGAGCAATCGACGAGCTGCGTGCTGCGTCACGTCGTCGATTGCGCAGTTGACGTCACTGCGTATAAGGAGGATGGTCACGCGCAGGAAAATGCACGAGCTTTTCCTGCGCGCTTAGGAGCCTGTTGACTGGCCCTTTAATGCCTGTGTCTGCAGGTTAGTTTCAGTTTCAATAACTTCTTGTACAATGTCCAGCAGAATGAATGATTCCAATGTTTTCGGAGCGATGGAGACATACGCGGTTCTACACGCGGTCTAGTCACTCAACATACGAAGGTTGTGAATTTCGCAGTTATGTTATCAACCAGTACAGGACCATCTTTCTATGTTATCGGACCATACTGACTCCGTAGTACCTCCGAAGTAACTGGCAGAAACGGAATGACACTTTCGATTTATGCGAAGGGAGGAAAGGAGAGGCCCGGGAGTTCTAGCAGCAACTTACATAGCGAGCGGGTCGAAGCAAAGATCGAACTGGTGACGAATGTGAAGTGTCGTAGAGAGGAGACCACTCTATGCCGCTTGAGTCTTTCCAGCTCGCATGCTACTAAGACGGGAACACGAGCGTGAAGGAACAGCTGCGCATTTGCGAGCGACACGTGCGTTGGACGGCCGTGCATACTGAAAAATGCAGCGAGCCAGAGAGAGAACACTAGCGAGCCCGGTGTGAGCGCATTTGCCAACGTCGCCCAGCCACTGGAGGCCGAACTGCCTCCACCACCACTCAAAAACTCAGTGCGAGCTCCATCGCTCACGCAGCCATACAAAAAAAGGGGGGGGGGGGGAGGGGTGAATGTGGTAGGGGCGAGAAGCTCAGCTGACGACCCCATATGCGAGCGCGTTCGCCGCGTCAACTCATGCCCCTCCCACCCCTCTCGCTCCGTCTCGAAACTGCCACATTCGGAGTAGCCACGTCGTTTTGTGACGACTGTGCGTGACTGTGTGCGCGCGCGATCGCGTCAGCTTTCGGAGCGGAGGGTTCCCGATCTCTCCTCCACTTCCGCGGCACGTGTTTTGAGAAACTTTGTGCGAGGTTCCTTTGGAAATGCGACGCCGTGCTTCCTCCCGGGGACTGAGCTCAGATTGAGAGGAAGGGAGAGGTCAATTTGAAGTCGAAAGCTGTCCGCGCCTCGTCACTTGGAAGCCAGTCGTTGGCGCCAGACGGCGTGCGGCCAATGAGTCCAGATGGCTGGCCCGTTTTTAAGGGCTCCTATTGGAAAGCCGTTAATAATTCTGCCCTCGCGGAGAAAATGGGCCGCGCGCCTCGACAAAAGAGTTGGGCGGGATGAAAATAAGAGGCTTCGTAACGCGCGGGGAGTTTTTGGTCGAGTTGCTGCTCCCACGACCTTTCGTTGTGTGGAAAATTCGCGAGGGTGGCCAGTGTGTCTGACTTTTTTTTTTTTTTTTTTTTGTCAAGAGAGCCGTTAAAGACTGCGTAACCGAGACATGTGGAACTATTGAAAACTGACCCGCACGAGGACGAATTACTCCGGGTCGCAGTTTAATAGCACCGCTTTCCCGAGGGAGACGGGTGCTTTCCCAACTCCGCGTTTGTCGCACAAAGAACCGTGACGTTGGATTCGAAAGGGAGCTGACGGGAATAATTGGAGCTAAGTTCGTTCGACTCGGAACACTTATTGTCTTGGAAAGCAGCCGTGATGAACAGTGACGCACTGCGAATGTTTTTCACGCTTCTTGATGAGAACGAAAATGGAGCTACGGCACAGGCGTGCACGCATATTGTGTTAATTACAATGTAGATTATACACTAAGTAATCAGGAGGAGGGTGACGGCTCTTCACAAGCGTGAAAGTGAACATACGTCACAGGCGTATATAAGTTACTTTTTGGAAGGGAAAAAGGAAGAAATAAGCACAGTTCCGTCACTGCCTCTCTCTCAATGGAGGGCACCTCCACAGTTCTGCGCAGGGGATGGGGGTAAGAGGGGATTAATAAGGATAGGTAGGAATTAAAGGTATAAAGTTAGAGAGAAGAGCAAGAAGAGAGAGAGGCGCAGGGGCAGCCACGTACCGAAGCAAGGAGAAGGCAAGAAAGCTGGTCACGGTCTCAGAAGTCCGAGGACGGGGCACCACTCAGCGAGAGCTTTTGTCGGTGTCAGGGGATGGCGTAGGGCGAGCCAGTCGGCGAGAGCTGCGCTGTCGTCGGAGGTCGCGGGGGCACAACCGGTCGGCACGAAATCCAGCGAGCGAGTCTCACAGGCGTGCGTGCGTATTATGCTAGCTACAATGCGGTTTCTAGCACGCTGCAACTAAGTAAGAAGGAGGGTTAGGTTGGCTGAAGTACTTATCCTCGCGAAGACATGTCAGCGAATACTGACACCTGGTTGCATTCTTGGAGCATGTGTTGCGTTAAGCATATAATATCAAGTGCTGTGGTTTTAACGAGCGAAAATCTTCATATGATTATGATAGACGCCGTAGTAGATGGCTCCGGAAATTTCGACTACCTGAGGTTCTTTAACGTGCACCTAAATCTAGGCACACGAGCCTCAAGCATTTTCGCCTCAGTCGAAAATGCGGACGCCGCGGCCGCCATTCGATCCCGCGACCTGCGGGTCAGCAGCCGACTATACCTTAGCCACTAGATCACCGCGGCGGGTGCCTTAAGCACATCGTAATGGGCTAAAACGCGAACGAATGTGTCTCCCTACATAACTAACGTTATGAAGGATCAATCTGGCCTAAAGCTAAGACTTCACCTCTCCTGAACTCGCCACATATAGATAGAAGCGAAAGCTCGCAACCGTAGCACGAAAGCAAAAGTCCTGAGAGACCTCTTCGTGACTAAACTCTGCCACCGAAAAAAAAAAAAAACTGCTAACGTACCTCCACGCCACACCGACATACATTCGCATATACGACAGACTCAGTGGTACGCCTTCCCTCTTTTATTTTTTGTTCTTTTCATTCGTGTTGCGTGCCTGCGTTCCAAGGGGGATCAGGCCGCCACGGCAGCTCGTTTATGTAATTGTGTATAGCTATACGCAATGTCACTAATGGACCGGTGTAACACACTGATCACCTAGAGGAAATCCATTAATGCGACAGTTTTAGCGAGCTCGCGGTCATTTCCAGCTACGGCCTGGCGATGAAAGAGGGAGGGAGTGGCTTCGGAAATAAGAGCGAAAGGAGGGGTCCAAAATACAACAGACATAACACAGAGCCCTGGAAACCAGTCAGGACGTGGTGCGACTGACCGTCAATGCCGCCTCCACCAATTTTCTTATTTCGGCCCTGACCACTGTCACACGTGCCTTTCCTCTACGCGCGTGTTGAGCGTACCCAGTCGCGCAGGCAATCTGCGCAGGCATTCTCTCATCTTACGACCAGGACCTCCTCTTTCCCTCTCACCTTGACCATCCAACATTCATTTTCACGTCCCTCTCTGTACGCGTATGTTCGCTTTTTTCATCACCGGCAAGCGCCATTTCGCTGATTTTCAGTCGCTCCATCTTCATCCTCCGCCGAAGCCCGTGCACTGACTCTCACATCCCCATCGTGGCTAAAGAAAATGGTAACAACCCCCCAAATATACAAACGAAAAAAAAAAAGAAAACGCCAGATGACCATCTCATATTTTCTACAAGCCCTCGTTTTCCTGCTTTGCAGAGTGCTCCCATGCCCCCGTCTCCTGCTCCGCTTCTACCCATTTTCGCGGCTAGCCCCAGGACCCACTGGAAGAAGGCGAGGCCCTCGAGCATACACACACACACACGCACGCCAGCAGCCGGGGAACGCTGGCTGCCATTATCGAAAGGTCTCGGCAGGCAGAAAAACGCAAGCCCGCAGAACACGTTCGAGAACCCGCCGCCAACATCCCCTCCTCGTATACCGCCGGGTCCACGCAGCAGTGTTATACTGCGGGGCGGGCGGCTAGCCGAAAAACTCCTCGCGAGCCTCCGTCCGAGGCTAGCTCATTTTCCCCGAGACGCCATAAGCGTACGCCATTACGGGTGGCCCTTCCCGAACCCGCGCGCAAAACGTTTCGCCCCGCCGAGGCTTAACCGGCTACCGCTGCGGGCGTTACGCCGCCGCTGCTCGGCCTTCTTGCACGTCACAGCTCTGGAAGCCCACCTCCGCGAGAACCTCCAACGCCCTCGCCCACTCACTCGCTTCCTTTCCCGACGTCCCGTCCTTGTGTTCCGCACAGAACCTCCCTTCCCTGCCGCCCGGCACCGTGAAAACAAAACCAAAGTCAACCGAGAGAAGCGCTTTCTCCCTATAACGGTTCGCCCATCGCCTCTGCCTACAGTTCTCGGCCGAAGCTTGTACAGTGGCGTGGACTTGGCTCATCGCTCGCGCTCAGTGGCGTACTCCTCCCTATCGACGCTTTTCCTCGGGACGTAGTTCGCACCGCGGGGACCAGGAGATGCCGGCCCAGGCACAATTTCGGATAAGACAAAAGGAAAGAAAAATCCCGATGGCCAATAGGTGAGAATGGAAAAAAGGATCTACTTGTTCCATCCTTTAAGCGCACCCAGACCTCCTCGTCCATTGGCCGGTCGCAAGGTTTTCCGAGATAGATAAAAGGATGCCGTAGAGGTAAGCGAAAACGCTGCTTTAGATTCAGCAAATAAGCGGCGCAAACCATCTCAGCTTGGAACATTACAGAGCAGTACGAAATGGGAAACGGCAGAAGTGGAGAGGTCGATCGAGGAGGAAAAGTGAGTTTGATGAAAAAGCTAAACGGCGCAGGTAAGCGTGCTTGAACGAAAGGTGTTCCGGCCAGCGTTGGCCTCCCACAAGAGAGCTTGAATGAAAATCGGAAGAAGTTCAGGCATAAGTCGAATAAAAGAAAAGGAAATTGCCGGCACCCATCAAGGGGGCCGCCTACACAACGGCCACTTCCGCGAGGCCCGCCAAGTTGCCCCATTGTTCTGTTTAACCATTCGCTCTTTTTATTTTGTTTTCTTTTGTTTTGTTACCACGGCTCGGCGTAGACGTTCTTCCGCTGACGCCCACCTGCCATGGTAATTTGCAGCCAAGTTCGCCAATCTTGCTTCCCTGCATTGCACCTGTTTTTTTTTATTTGCTCATACGTGTGAAGGAGAGGTAACTTTTTTCCTGAACAGGCACGCCGGAAAGAACATATCACAAGTGACACGAAAAGTGATCGACTATCTCTTGCACGAAACAAGAAAGAAAGAAAAAAAGGAAAGAAAGGGTTATGATAAGCATTCACGATTTGCCATCGTTATTGAAATAGAATGTCAGCCTGCAGAGATGAGGTGGTCATCGAAAAACAACTATAAATAAAGCACAAACATTGCCTAACTCGTATGGGCAAGCAGTTTTTTTTTTTTCTCTCTACAGATATTCATCGCGCAAAAGAATTTGCCAGCGCGTACTCTGCCGAGCTTGTGAAGTAGACAGCGGTAAGCTCGAATACCAGAAGTTCACGGCATATGTGCACATTTGCCTATGATAAGCTAAACGCTAAACAATGACCTATTTCCTGTAGTCGAAGTGACAGTCCGCACTTAGTCTGATGCATGGTCCGCGTTAGAATCGTGCAAAGGCTTCTGGTCTAGCAGTTAACGCAGCTGACGAGAGGAGGAAATACATGAATAACTTAACCCAACACGGCTGTTAAAAGCAAAGTGAATAATAAATAGCATGGGACACTAAATCAACAACTTTAGTTTTACGTATATACATATGTAAAAAAAAAACAACAACATCACAGCGCCTTCTTAACTTTTTGCAAAGCAAGAGGCTAATTGACAGGCTTGTTTCCAGGTATAGCCAAGTTTTCTCAACTTACACGTACTTATTTTCTATACACGATTATATTAGATAACAAGCGTCCTGCAAGTGTTGCAAGTGCCAGTGTTTACGATGTTATAACGAAAAACATCCAAGATATTCCAGTAGAACTTCTCGTTGGTCTAGTTGGTGCATGTTTTACGGAAAGAATAGGACGCAAACGAGACGAGCACGAGAAGCCGAATCTGTGGGCCTCCCATTTTTCTTCTTGTGCTCGTCCAGTTTGCTCCTCATTCCTTCCGCAGATGGACATACACCACCGACACGTGAGACAGCTTACGTCAGAGGATTGAACTTGATAATAATAATAATAATAATAATAATAATAATAATAATAATAATAATAATAATAATAATAATAATAATAATAATAATACATTTCATAATCAAGCTATGATTATGAGAGACGCTGAAGTAGAGCGCTCCGGAAATTTCGACCATGTGGTGTTCTTTAACGTGCACGAGCGTAGCACAGTACGTAAGCCCCTGCAATTTCGCCTCCACCAAAATACGATGATCACGGGCGGAATCGAACCCGCGACCTACGGGTGGGCAGCCGAGCACAGTAGCCACTCTGGCGTATAATGAGGCTCGGTATATTCTTATTTATGTTCATTTATTCGTTCATTTGTTATGCCTTCGGCTTTACAAAGGATACAAGATGGGCGGGAGTCCAACCAGTTTCACAAAATGCAGTAGATGCAAAAAAAAAAAAAAACAAACTATACAAAGCATTGGACGAGCTGTGTAATACTTTTTATCCCAGGAGAATGTACGCAAGCGATTTGGCCGTAGCGGTAACACTCGCGCCAGATACGAAAACACAGGCCAGCGTTCTATACGACAGCGGCTGCGATAATTCCGTGATGTCGGGGGCCTCCATTTTATGGCTGTCATTCCGTTCCCGTCGTAAAGTTGTCACCGAAGCCGCTCTACGTTGCCACTGCCGACCCGCGCCCTTTGATTATCGGCTCAGTATATAACACCGCCAGCGGCTCACGAAAACACGGCGTTTAACGCCGTGTTTCAATGTGACCTACAACACTTACGCTCACGACGCCTTTTCTTTTTTTTTTAACCGCCTTTCGCATGTCTTCGTGTATCGTCCATATATTAGGCAGGCTTCTGGGCCCGACACGTTCACCATTTCCAGCGTTGAAGGCGCGAAGGTATACGCTACATTTCGCGTTACACAACAGGTGGTTTCGGCTGTGGCTCGACGCGACGACCATTGGCCACGGATTATTCACATTCGGGTCACGTGATATGCGGCATCGAGCGCGGTTTGTTGCTCCCAGTCTTGTGCCATAACTCGAAGGCGCGTACCTTCTGTGAAAGAGAGAGGTATACATTGATGAAATGCCTGGCTATTGTCCTGGAATTACAATGGCCTGGCAATACAATTAAAAAGCTGCTACAGGGGCTGGCTGATGATTAGAGTATCTACAATGATAAACACAATGCATAGAGCAACATACACGCACACGTAGACTACGCTATTTACAGAATTTCAAACACGCTCGTGGCCCGCAAGAATGTCAAGCGTCGTGTTGACCTGGAAGACACGAACTAAAGACATCGAGACCACCATTTTATTGTACAGGCAGAAAAATTTTAAAAAGCTGCTCTTAGTCACGCTAACCCCAGCAGCACAGCGCCTGCTGTAAATGGTACGACTGTACGGCATATACGTTGTATATACGTCGTAAACAAAGATACACTGTGTTATGAACACTAAGAAATAAGAAAAAAATACCTAAAAGGAAAGTTTGCATTCCTTTTCGCTTTAAATTGGTAAGGACCACCCGACACGATGTCGATAACTGACTTTTCAGTACTGCCAAAGCACGAAACAGCGTAAAACAGTGTTAAAAGCTTGCGGTTGCTTAAGGGCCGACATTCAGGTGTAGATAAGGGAGCAACAACTCTGGCGCGACACTCGATGCGGGTTTGATAGCTACGGTTGGCTGAAATAACTCCCGCGACCTTCGGTTAGGCGTGTCTTACAGCCTTCGAATGCTTTATTTATTACAACCCTCCCATAACCCACCAACAAACATGTCCAGCAGGCTGCTACATCGGCGAAGAACAGCAGCCGGATTGTTTTATATACAAGAACGTTCGATGCATTCCTGAAAGCACCCACGCGAAGCATTTACGCAAAGGCAGCCTAGCCGCTTCTGCGATACTTGCAACGAGTACTCCATGCGGGCTCTTACATAGATAGGTATCGCCGAAGATTAGTGACGAAGAAAAAAAGAAGAAGACAAAAGGAGATCACGCGGCTTATGTGTATCAAAAGCCATCGTTGTCCTTTCGGTCGAAGCCTGTGCGTGCGCCACAGCGAAGCGAAATCGAACGCCAATATAATATTGTGCCACGAGGCTACAGAGCGTCAGGGCCACCGGTACGAGTGTGTTCGCCTTGACCTTACTCGCTCCGCGAGGGGCCCACATACCGGGCATGCGGCTAAATTCGGTTACCACAAGCGCATACGCACCACTCAGCGATATGAACACAGGAGTGCGAAACGAAAACAATAAGGAGAGAGAGATACGAGAAGCGCGTCCCAGGGAGCGCCTGCAAAGACGCTGCGACGGACGAGGAAAGAGAATCGCGTGCTCGCAGACCGTCACGCTCCATTGCGTCCACAGAAGGCGGCCGTGGAAAGCAGCCCAGAAAGACGGCGGCGACCGAAGGGAGAACGCCGGTGGTACAACCTTCCCAACGGCTCCTCGGGTTTCCATCGCGAATACAGGAAAAAAAAAAGGGGGGGGGGGGGGGGGGGAAATCGAGCGCGATAGCGCGCTCTTCTCCTTGTGTAAGTGAATTTTCTCTGCGCCTCCTTCCAGCTCGCTCGTCCGGGTGTGTACCTTTGAAGCGTGCCACGCTTTAATTATAAGCTTCCCTCCCCTCTGTTTTTCCTCCGGTCTTCATCGCCTGATATAAGCCCAAGCTATCCGGGACAACATGGCGGGTAAAGGAGGAACATTCTTCGTCACTTTTCCAACACTGTAACGCTTCCTTCACCACGTAACTGCCGCGAGTGCGAGCTTTTTGAAACGTACAGAGAGAGAGAGAGAGAGAGAGAGAGAGGGAGAAACTCGAAGACGAAAAAGCAGAGAGCAAACGGGAGAGCTCAGAGTTTTAAGCGAGTCGAAGAAGACAGGCGAGCGGCATGGCGGGATGTAAAGCGGGAGGTTGATGCTTTTCAAGATCTCGCTCTTAATTTCTCGTCTTTCCGGTGTCGCCTCATCCCGGCTCGAGTAAGTGCGGGTCCTCTATTGTTCCTGAGAAGCAAGAGGATACCTCGAAGAGAAAATAAAATAGAATAAAAAGAACTAAACCAGACACGCTTTTTTTCACCACACACACACACTCTCTCTCACGTTCCTCTTCATTACGAAGCTTTCGCGCCTCACGTGACACACTTTGCGGAGTACTTCCCTTTCAGCGTTGCATATGTGCATGCTTTTATTCGTATAGTTTCGGGTCTTGGCTAGCGCCTTCTTTTAAGTGAATCACCGACGAGCACTTTTATTAGCGAGGCAAGGAGATAACGCGCGCCGTCGTCACCCCGCCTTCTTTCTCGGCTAATCTCGAATCTCTCGCGCTCGAAAGACGCTTCACGCGCCTCCTTTCTTCTTCCTCAGTCGAGCAGCAGCTGACGGAGTAACACGCTCAAATCGGAGCGTGCGAGAGTGAGGAGGACGGGGATACGGGAAATGCAGGAGGGGGAGGCACGGGTGAGATATGCCTCGCAGCCCGCAACAACAACAACGCGAGAACGGGGCGTGACGCTTACACACGGCAGCGGCAGCGTCCGCAAGCACCGTACACCGCGCGCAGCGCCGTCTCTCAACAACGCTCCGTGGGAAGAAGACGCGATTCGCGCGGGATTGCTGCCGATGTGAGTGGGCATCAGCAACGGTAGCATCGCTGTGCCACAGTGGTACCCCCTCCCCCTTATACGGGGGTTCCCTCGCCACTTTTCTTCACGTACAACCTCCAATTACAACACCGTTCGCGGCGTTGGAGAGAGGAGAGACGAACACCGCCTCGCGCTTCGAATTCCCGAGAACACAGTGAGTGCGCACAAGTGTATGTATGCGCTATCAACAGAAGCCGCGAGGGGGCGTTTTTGTTTCCTTATGTCTTTGCGTACGCGCGTGCGCAATGAATAAACGCACACACGCGCGAGGTTTTTGTTAGTGTAAGCGAGTGTTCTCGCCTTTGTGCTTCTCTAAAGAAATGAGAGCGGAGTGAGTGTTTCTTCGTCGCCACCGTGACTGTTGCCTTCGTTCTCCCCGGGGAATTCGATGAGAAATGGAGCGACGGGCGAGCGCAAGGCGGCGGAAAATGGAATTAAGGAGACCTAAAGGGGGGGGGGGGGGAGGCCCGGACTCCGCATGACTTGACACCCGTTCAATTTGCGCCAATCAGCGTTTAGCTTTTTTTTTTGAAATCTAAGAATGAGACGGGGAGGAGGGGTTAGGTAGATTTTTTTTTTATTTTCAAGGCGCTATAACTTAACGCGAGCGCTTAAGCCGCGGCCAAGCTACTCGAGCCGGAATATTCGTTTAGCGAAACTTCTCGTGCAGGCTGTCTTGGTTTTGTGCCGCTGCTCATGCTCAATGGCGGACCTTTGTGCTCGCTATGGCGAAGGAATTCGCCAGTGAGAGAAGAATCAAAGTAAAAATAACTGCTGTAAAGGCAATGTGGAGGGTAGGGAGGTGTTTTAAATGAAGCGGGCTAATTGCCGGCAGTTCTTAAGCGTGGCGAAACAAGCGCGGCGAATTTAAAAAAAAAAAGGCTGAATCGCTAACGACGCTAAAGTGATGACGTGGGCCAAGAGCGCCCATATGCACGCAGAACAATCTAGACGGTCGGTAACTATTTTTTTTTTAAACACGAGAAAAAAAAGAATGAAGAATGCGCGAGCTAGCGCGGATAGCCGTCTTCTGCGAACAGTTAAAGCATCAAAATTCTCAAAAAGTTTCGCAAAGAGACGAGAAAACTGAAGTTTTCAAACGAATGAGTGTAAGTTATTATAAATAATTTGTTGCTGATGCTCTTTTGCTTTCATTTCTTTTCTTTGTCTTTTCTTGCGGAATAAGGTCCATTTTATACGACGAAACTGAATTATTCAACATCTCGACTCTCGTGGGATTCGGTTACTGCACCATTTTGTTCGAAAAGGAAGGTCAAAGTGCTCGAGCTCCATACCCCTTTGCCTGGTAAATTGGCGGATAGTTCAAGACACAGAGAAGAAATGTGCACCTCCTTCTCCCAGTCACCAATGAACAGTAGGAAATCAAAGTTCTTCAACTTGTTGGAGTATTTAGCTATCATATTTATCCTTACAATTTGAACAAATTTCTCTCGCTCAGGAGATCAAGACAGAGTCTTCTTCCATGATATGGAAGAGCTAGTACCGAAAATTTATTAGGCTATGGTTTCATGTAAAGCTGTTGAGCTCAGGAATGTTTTTTTTTTCAAAGTATATGGGACCACTGTCACATCCAATAAAATCTAAAAAAAATCATGTTCGCAAACCATGGCTGCACTTAGCTGGACAGGTCTGAGCTGCACACCTGGTGTAGTATATACGGAGTGTGATATCTGCACAAGACAGAAAAAGAACAAGTGTGGTGCATCAAGGGGCGGGAAAAGCAGCGCGAATCGCTGAGAAGAAGGCGAGAATGTAATAAGGGTCGGGAATGTCGCGTGATGTGTACGGGGCCGATACGGCAAAACGAGTATACACAACGCAGAAGATGCGGACGCGGAAATAACATCCAAGCGACAAGACGGAAGGAAAATAAGCAGGTGCGTCATGTACGCCTATCGCTCTCTGTAGCGATTTTGCAGATTGTACTCGCTGCTTTTGGCGTGAATTGTCAAGGCGCCCCAACACTTTAATTACAAAACAGGTGTCAAACGAAGGCGAAATGAGCAAGAGGCAGAAGATGAAACTATGCGGTGAAACCGCACGTGGGAACTTCTACAAGTGATACGATGAAATGCCTAGCTCAAAGGGCTACTAGAAACCACAAGATGACTTTTTCGGGGCAGTATTGGACCTATAACATAGCCTGCTGCTGTTGTTGATGATGATGACGCCGTTAAAGTACTCGCTTTACGCCATCTTTTTTCCTCACGTGCACTTTTGTTTCTTCCGCGATTCGCCTCCGCGTAGGGTAGTAGACGGGATCACCCGACGAGTTGACCTCCCTGCTTATTTGCGCGTTCTCGCCCGGTCGTCGACAAGCCTCCAGCGACAGGCTGCCTCGGGGTCGGCGTAGACGCGGACCCCGGTTGCGGCGGCGAGCAGAGGCTTATTTCTCGCGCCGTGATGGATGAATAATGAGTCCGCTGCCACCGAGGTTTCGGCGTCCCCCTCTCCCCTCTTCTCGCTCTCTTCCCTGGCTTTCCTCAAGCGAGCAATGCGGTGGCGCGGCTTTGGCAAGTGGGTGGTTCCGGGGAGGAGAAGAGAAGTTGTGGGAAAGAGTGAGAGACAAGAGCATTGGCGCTGTGGGTGACGCTGTACGCGGTATTGCGCGCTTATACGGTTCCGACGCCTAACAAGTACGTACGGCCAAGGCGGCACTCAAGGCAGCGACGAGACAAGCCGGACGGGAAGCAAGTCAAAAAAGCGTAGCGTGGCGTGCGGCGCGGTAGTAAACGTCGTCGTTCGCCGCGTCACGCTTCAGCGAGAAGGATATGAGAAGTTCCCGCCGTGACAAACTTTTGCCGAGCACCGGCTGAAGCAGAAAGAGCCCGCGCGCTCTGCGGCCGTTTCGACCCTCTCCTCTCGGTGGGGGGTGGTGGGCGAGGGAAAGGCTTTGGTAGCACGGAGAGATTCATCAGCCCTGCGGTCACGACCCGACGCAGCTCTCGTAATATCACGTAGGGTTGTCGTTTATAATGTACACTTCTGTGATGCAGGGAAACAAGGCTCCAGGAAGTCGTGTTGAACAAGCCGGCGGGTGGAGAACAGGCGATTCTGCACCGGCGCCGAAGCTGCTAGCAAGCAGCAATGTTCTGTGAGCAGTTAAAAACGAATTAAAAGAAAATCTAGGCATGTGGATGTTCTTTTGCACTTATTGATGAAGTTTACGGCTAGAGGTGAGTTTCGAGTTGATTGAAATTTTACTAGCTGTTTTCTGTTAATACCACATTTCATCATTTATTACCAGCAATGAAGAATAAGAGACATTGTCAATCACTTCCTTTCAATCTGGGGAGACAAGAACGCATAAAAGAACGAAATTCGAGACCAAACATGAACGATTGCTGATAGAAAAGACTAGTTGCTTTTTTTTTAAGCAATTCAAAGATTGCATTTTCCCCTTTGTATTAGCCACGGTGGAAAAGTATAAAAAAAGAAAGATGTACATGTAGTTTTCCAGCGCGTCTTGTGCCTTTGCATTATCGCCTCGCTTGTTATGATAACTTCAAGATGCTCAACTTCGTGATAACCAAAAATCCATGTACTTTCAAATGGATAAGCTAGCATTCCACTACTACCTTGCCGAGTTTTACCGCGGTAGCATTAAAGAAAAAAAAATGAAATACTACACCTAAGCGCAGACGAAGCAACTAGCTCAAGATATATTGCCACCGATGGTAATCATATCAGAAAACCTGTTTTTCTCGACGCGACGGAAAAACATCATCTGCCAGCACTCTCACGTGATTGGCTGTACGGTATACGAGCGTTATCGCCGGGCGCAGTTCTTCGCGCAAGCCCCCCCCCCCCCCTTCACTCGGCGCGGATAGAACAATTTCAAAACAGGATTGCGCCCAAAGCTGCGATTCCATAAAGCTGCTTCTCCTCCCCCGGCCAGAAGAACCTCCCGTGTTGCGTTTCTTGCACCACTCACCACTCGGGATCGCACAACGCGCTCTTCTCCTCGCTTCTTCGGCACTCCTCGGAAGACTTAGTACAGCTATCAAGTCGATGAAGAAAATACTAAACAAGCAGAAAAAAGAAAACACACTCAGTAACATGAGAGAGGCAGTGTGTTATCCCCCCCCCCCCCCCGGAAGTAATGGAAGGAACCGCGGGCGGAGGAAGACTCTCCTTGTCAGTCTCGCGTTTTCCCACGAAGCTTATAGGTGCGCTTCACTGCAAGCTATGACTGTCGAGCGAGGAAGCGGTGCGCCTGCGCTGCGCCGACGTTTGCCATTACGTTTTTCGACGGCCGAACAGAGGGAGCAAAAACAATACGCGTAAGGAAGAAGCTGTGCTGTGCGGCCCACTTTTGATAAAGCGGCGGAGAAGAAGCGCAGCGGTGGCTCGCTCTTCCTCTTCTATTCCATCTTTTTTTTTTTCTGTCGACTCTGCAACCTTCCACGTGCCGAGAGTGCACCGACTCGACGCGACTCGGCAATTGTTGGTTGCGCAATGAATGGCATAAGCCCTGCACCGTAGTATTAGCGAAATGAATTGCTTTCTAGAATGCAGTCATAACAGTTGCGCCACTCCACATTTTTATTTGGGAAGATTACGGCCCTTGTCACTGTTGAACTAGATACTGTGGGATAATCAAAGGGTGCGCCGCATGTACCGCTTCCGCTGTAGCGTCATCACATACGGAATCCGATTTAATTGCGCAGTTATCAGTGACGTAATCGTGTCGTCTTGACGCAAATAAATACTAAGTGCGAAACAATGAGAGAAGTGGGAAAGGAACTTCAGTAACCTCAATCAACGTTTATTTTTGTGTTTCTCAGAAATGAGGAGAACGAGAAGTCAAAGAGAGAGAACATCTGTGCCAACGACGCATCAAACTCTCATCAGAAGGGCATAAAATTGATGCTATCGCTATGCCACCTAGCATACGACGTGGGAAGAAAGCACAGTTTGCGCCTGTCTGTGCTCTCTTCATTTCTTGGTCGTGTTTGTTTATTTTTTATTGCGCAAAATGCCATTCACCAATGCAATACCAACTTGCTAAACGCTCAGTTCTTCTAAAATGTACAGAACGAAAAAGAAAAGCCGTAGTACACTTCAATACGGCGCTTCAAGGCCAAATGATTTGGGAGATGGTTGCGTAGGGTTGTGTGCCCCGTTGCATGGCAACAGTTGCGCAACGGGTCACTCGTGGGCATGCGGCTGCCAGCTGTTTAAGAGGGCAAACTTTCCGGCTATATCAATACGTTACTCGCGGGTTCAAATGTTTCCAGCACAGAATATGCAACGTTCGTTAAGCTCAGTTTGATGGCCCCTCGGCACGTCGGAGGAGGAGGATGAAACATCGTAAAACCCACACATCTACCGAGAAATGCATACGTATGTACAATTGACGACAAATGTGAAGCTATAAAACTTGATAGTGCTCGATCGCAAGAACAACACACGGCCCTGCACTCTCAGAATGCACAGCCTTCGAGGCTAAACAGTCGCATGCAAACGCCACACCTACGCGCCGTAACGCTGGCTTCTCCGCCACACCGAAATGTCGGGCGAAAAAGCACGGCGCGGGGACACATTTGTCTGGATTACGGCGGCCGGCGCTGTGATCTATACGACTCGGCTTTTCATCTCGACTCGTGACAGGCCGTCCCCGTACGGGGGGATGAAGACGGGGGGTGTTGCGTGGAGGCCAGCAGCCGGGTTGGACACCGTACGCGTATGGGTTACGACGGACGAACGCGGTACTCGAGGGAGCCACAGAGGGAAGCACCGCGGTCGTACCCTGCACGCCTTTTGCACAACAACGCGGCGGTTTCGAAAGCGCTTGACCTCTTTTGCATAGACCCGCGGTCGCGAACGGTCATAAAGAAAAAAAAAAAACAGATGAAAGAAGCACGCAATCCAAGCCCACTGCGCAAGCGACTGACCCCAGCGCAGGAATTATGCAGGCCGGGAGCCGCCTCCTCGGCCGAAGGATCTGTCGTCCGCTGAGTAGCCTTAACGCACACGCGCGTGCGCAAACTTTAGCTTAGCGTCACTGCCACGCAACGGTGGAGTAAAATTTCCATCACCCTTCTCCATCCCAATGGGGAAAAGGAGATGGGGCGAAGACACGCGGGTCACATTTTAAAGATTCAGCGAGGAAAGAAAAATTCTAATTAACAGAGAGTGAGCTGCAGTGTCAGCACGGACGTCGGAACAGCGCGCAGCGCCTCGACCGTGCTGCTGTAGTGAAGCCGACCAGCAGCGAGACGCGAGTGGCATGAAACCAGAGAGGACCGGGGGCGTTGAAGGGAGTAGCCGAGAGAAACAGGGTACAAAAAAAAAAAGAACGCGCACAGAGAGCGAGCCTCCGAGATAAGCGCTGTGCCACCGCGGGCGCCCGGGATTTGCAGACCGCTGGCCAAGATATATCCATTCATATTCAAAGGCCGCGGCGGCGGTCGCCCGAAGCAGCATCTCGGACGTGCGCGTGCTTGGATAAAGGCGCCGAAGCACACCGAATAGCAAGGGAAAAGCGGGCAGGTAGCGCTGGTCTTTCCCGCAAGGCTTCAACTACACCACAGCTCCACCAGTCTGGCGCAGCTTCTGCACGAAGAGCTCGAAGGCGAGCCTCGAAAGCGACGGTGCAGGAGCCGGAGATTAGGAAGATGCTGCGGCGAGCCTCTGGAGAAGGTTAGGGAAGACGAAGTTGCGGAGGGAGTAAGAAGGAAGGAGCAGGAGTGGTGGGTCGTTGTTGCAAGGGCACGCAAGCGCGAATAGCAAGCAGGGCGTCGAGTGAATGCCGCTGGTGCAGCACGCGTTCTTCTCCCACGGCCACCGGTGGCATGCAGTGAAGCAAAGTGGTTGCGGGCCGATAAGGGTTCCACTCACTCGGCCCGTCGTCTCCTTTCTCGCGCAGATTAGCTTGCGGCGAAATGCTGGGCTGCTTTTGTTATATTTATCGTTCCTTCGTGGCCTTGATATCGGCATCCTATTGGTCAGGCGTGCCATATTGCTCTCCGAAACTGTTTTTTTTTTTGTTTCCAAAGCACACGCAAGAGGGCGTTGATATGCGCCGAAAATGAGCAATGGGACTGCTGCGCGGATGCCTATTTTATCATACATGTTGCTCACAACATGACCATTGAGATTAAACTACCACAACATTTTGTTCGCCAATTCTCTTCATCATCGCCCTACCCCCCTTCCCTTTCCTCAATCTGATTAGCACCCGATGCAAAACAGCGTAGTGGCACACGTTTTGGTGTTAAGCGGAAAAGTTCTTGGTGCCCACTCATATGGCCTAAACGAAAGCGATAACAATAGGTTCAAGAGCACAAAATGCGGAGTTTTTTTTGTTTTGCTTTTGCAGCTCATAGTATGGATACGGAATAAATTGCATCATGGTGTCAGTCAGAAAACTTTTCTTGCGAGGGTAGTGAGGCAATAATTATCATTTTTATATTTGTTTTCTTAAAAACCCGGGTGAACCGCAATATGCAACCTAATCAATTTTACCTGACACTGTTACTTATAAAAATAACTACAATACGTACAATAAAAAAGAAAAAAAGAAAATGCATCCTCTCAAATATATTACACGTTTATGATAAACATAATGAATTCAGGAATTGAGAAAAAAAAAAGACACTAGCTGAGGACATCTCAATTCTTTACTTAATGTGAGAAGAACTAAGCAAATACCAATAATTGGCACAAAATTAAATTTTCTGTTATTATTTTTTAATGCAAGATGTTTTCATATATCGAGGCCGCTAAGGAACGTTGAAAATTTTCTGTAAATAAACCTCAACCAAGAACATTGAAGTTTATTTACCCGGTATCTGATCCACCTGTAGAATGTATCACTAAATACGCAGTAGAAGAACTGTATGAAAATAAACCAGAAAGCAAAAGAAAACATATAATTTCTATTTAATATATGCGGATCCTTTATTGTACGAAAGAATAAATCGTAGGTGGCGTTTCACGGAGAGTAGCGCCACCACAATAAATTCTCGAACACGACTGTATGCGTACTCCATCATTCAAGGCTAAACTGCCCTGTAAACTGCTCCTCCACGCACGAACGAAAAGCCGAAATGCATCGCTTTCCCAAGGCAGTTTCAGTCATTTCCAGCTTTTTTTTTTAAACTTACCCCCCAAGAGACAAACTAGTCCAACATTCATCGGCACCCGCTCCTCTGACATTTCCACAATGCACGAGAGCCAGTCGGAGCAGCGCACCCTCGGGGGGCACGTGGAAATGGAGGCGGGCAAGGACGGGCTGGTGCGAAGCGCTGGCTCAAGAGCTACATCCACAAAAACAAAATAGTAATGAGGCAGCAAACTAAAATCGAGGCACGCTAAAAGGTGCGGCGTTCTCGTGAAACGAACTTGAGCGCCCCCGAAGCTCGCGGTTGTGCAGCAGAAAGCATGCATTGACGTGTCACGACCAGGCTGCCGGCCATCGACGGCTAGCCTGAAAAGAGACCCCTAGGGCGGCGCCGATGGCGCTAACGTGCGCCACGGTGAGAAAGAGACGGCGTAAGACGAGTACATGGAGAAGGTTGACTGAGAGAGAGAGAGAGAGAGCAAGGGCGTAATTGTACGGTGAAACCACAGGGCAGAAGAGGGAAGCCGTGAAAACGAGCAGCAGCGCGGTGTAAGACGTACTATCCCTCCCCCCTTCCCCCTCCATGAAGGACGCTACAGCGGCGGGCGTTTGCACGCAAGAGGGTACAAGTCGCGGGGCCCCCAGCGACCGAACGCTAGCTCGCGAGCACGGAAAGCAAGCCCATGCTGAAAGCCGTCTTGTCATTGTCCGAAACTGCCACCCCGTACTCGGACGAGTTCGAACCATATAGTGACAGGGTTGTGTAGGTGCAGAGAGGGAAAGAAAAAGAGAGGTGAGGTTAGGGTACAAACAGGGTAAGCGAACGTGAGAACAAGGATAAGACAAGAATTACGTCAAAAAGAAAAAAAAAAGCGCCAGACCACGAGGTGAAGAGAAGGAAAATGCAGAGAACGAAAGAGAGAGACCAGAGACGCCGCAGCGTTCTCTCGGAGCTGTAATGAAGAAATTGACGAATGGGGCCAGGAATACCTGGGAACCAGGCTCTAACAAAAATAGAATGGAGCGGCACACCTCGTTGTTGATTCTTTCTCTCTCCTCACCTTCCTTGGTCTGTTTCCTCCCCTGTTCTTTATCCTCTCAGTGTCGTTCTCGCCACGCATTTGTTATTACGCCGCGAATGACGACGCGGCAGCGTCAGACGGACTGACGGCAGAACGTGACTGCTACGGCAGGCGGAAGAGAAAGGGAGAGCGACACGGCTTTGACACAAAGCGAGAGGGCCGTCGTAACAGCGGTAAACGTCAAAGAGACAACAGCCAATGGGGTGAGGAGACGTGAGAGCGAGAGACAAGCGAACGGGCGTCCCGATAATCACAACAATAACGACTTCAGGGAGCGAAACAAGCAAGCGCACAATACTGAAGAGAGAGATGATGATATCGCTTGGAGAGAAGGAAAGGCGGCCTCTGTGTGCGCGATAGGGGAGGAGTGGGAGAGAGGGTGCAAATATGGCGGGGAGCAAGGAAGGAGGCAGTCGCATCGTCGTCCTGTGGCAGCGCGAACGGAGTTTGAATGCGAACGAGTCCCTGTTTTCTGATGATTCCGGGAAGAGCTCGCCAGAGGTCGAATCGGTGGGGGGGGGGGGGGGGCGCTGCAGTAAAAAGCGACTGCTGTCGAGGAAGAATAAAGTAGTAACAACCGAAAATGGCAGAGAGTGACGACGTGCGGGAGAAAATGTTATTGCGATGACGGGCGAGGGTGGAAAAGTGGAGAGAAGGAATGTGGCCCATTTAATTAGCCGGCTTGTCCGTCCTTCGGCAACGTTGCTTCCTGCCGCTGGCTGTCATGTTTTATCTCTTTTCCCGTTTATTTCACTTCGGGTTGCTCCCTTCGCAGCAGTTTCCCGAGCCGGAAAACTCTAAAAAGCTTGAAATGCAGATAAAACAAAAGTACTAATGCGTGTGAACAAACAATTAAGCTGTGCGCGCAGAAAACGCCACACAGCAGGGTTCGTGTTTCCAGAAAACAGCCGCGTATAAACTTGTTTGGGAAAAGTTTTATAAGCTGAAGCGACGTAAAAAAAAAAGGAAACGCTATAGTGACGGCGAGGCATTCGTTACATTCGAGTTAACTTGCACGTTCAAAGGTTGCAATAAAGGCACCATTCTCTCTTCCTTCAACGTACAGCTTTGTAATGCGCTTTGTCAGCAGTTTGGCGACACTGGCTAAAAGTGATATGCAGCCGAAACATGAAAAGGCTGTTGTGGGTCACCCAAGCTCAAAATTGACTTTCTTTTTATTCGACGCAGCGCCGGAAGAGGAATATCCTGAAAAACCTACGAAACGTTGTCTGCCAATCTCGCGCGATGCGTTTCCGAACCTCTTTCCCCCCTTTTGATAAGCGATGAATGATTCTTTAAATGCCAGCCCTTTAATGGGCGTATTGCGCACGAGTTACAGCTTTACGGCAATGAACGCTTTTGCCTTATCATGTGCAGTGTACTTGAATAATTGTGTGCGCGTGCAGGTTCGCGAACATGCCGCGTCATTCGTCCCTTTGAATGCGCCCATGCAAATTCGAATACGCTCTTTGATCGCCGAAACACGGCTCTACACAACGATAGCTCTTACAGCGAATCACAATCGTTATTTCACGTCGTCTACGACGGTTTTTGTTAGTTGTGTATAATTCTGTAATAATGTAAACGACATGTAGTAATCATCATCTTTAAGTGGAAGCTTTATCTATATCTTTATCTTTATAAAATTAGGGTTAAAGGTGTCGAACATGCATGTCTAGTTCGTAGCGATGTTCACCTGTCAAAGTATTTCGCGAAAAAACAAAACAAAATTATCTTAATAATAGATGCCTAATCAGTAGTGACCATTACAAAACATTGAGATAATAAAAAAAAACAAAATACCATAGCAGGAAAAAAGATATGAAGCAAAACAATAACTTGATGTAACCAGAATAAGTAATAGCACGGAAGCGCCTACACACACAGCACACACACAGCACACACACACACACACACACACACACACACACACACACACACACACACACACACACACACACACACACACACACACAGCACACACACACACACACACACACACACACACACACACACACACACACACACACACACACACACACACACACATGCGCGCGCACGGAAACACGCGGAAAGAAGAAGGCTTGAGAAGTACAAGGCATAAACTCCGTACATGTTTTTTTTTTGTTTTACCTTCAACCACGCACCTATGGCCGTCCTGCAGCTGTACAGAAATGTTGACTCCTGACAGGTGTGTTTCGTGTCTTCGCTGCCAACATTCGTTTGCGCAGGCAACAAAGCTCCAGGTAGATGCGAATTCATAGCGGCGTCACAACACGCACTGAGCAAGAGACACGCCGCTCTCCAGCCCATCGGAGAGTGCAAAGACCGTCTTAATTTCTCTTCGACACGTCAAAGTCAACGAGCTTGCGGTGACCCGAAGAGCCAGCATATCTCGTCTAGTGAATAAAAGTGTGGTCATACGCCCAGATAATTGCGTGTATAAATTTAGCGAGCAAAAACAAAGCCTTGCAAAGGTAAATGAGGGAGAAAAAGAAAACCGAGAATAATTACCGTACAGGAGTAATTTGAGATCAGTCCCCATTCCTCTGCCGTGAAGCAAACTTGGTGGAGAATATTACCTCTGGATTTGGAGGTGAATTCATCACGTCCACTGCACAACGATGGCCTCTCCCAATGATCTTCAGTTTGCCCCACCTGGTGCGAGATGATTTCACTGAATCCGTGCAATCTACTCGGTTGAATCACTCCATCCTACTCCGTTTTGTTGTTGCATCTTTTTTCTTTATTTGATATCTATTTCGTTGCTTACCTATAGCAGCAACCCCTGTAAACTTCATTTTGAATTTTCTGAGCATATTTGTCACCAGTAAACACCGACCATGACAGAACGTCGGTTCGTAAGTGGACGCTGAGCCGAGGCAAACACTCTTGTCAGAACATATCCGAATCAAAAAGAATTTAAAAAATCCTCCTTGATTCCGAATAGCGCTTCGTTTTCGGTTTTCGCGACGTTTCGTAAAATTACACTATGTGTATTTGTCGTAGATGGATTACCCGAGTTAAGTTTATTCGGGGCCTCCGTAAGTGCAATGCAAACACGCACGCACGCACAATCACAAACTACACTGACTGCTTCACTAATTATATAACGTGGAACAGTTAGACGATCGATCGGGTTCGTTCGGGTAAAAAAGAACGTAAAAAGAAAAGGCACATCGCTAGAAATAGAAGACAACACGGCAGCAGAGTAGAACGCACGCGGAAACGGGAGCAATATGAGGCAGCGAAAAATTTTTCGCAACCCAGCTCCATTTGAAATCGAGGCCCCGTACGTGACCTCGCTTCAAATCACCTCCGCGCAACGACCCGTAAAAGCCGATGACGATCAGCGAGCGGTATTCAATGATCCGTGGGTGGCATCACAAGGCTGAATCGTGCCCAGGTGATTAGAACGGGCTCCTCCGTAGCATGCGGCCTTCGTTGTCATTCATTACGATAATGAGCAGGAACTATCGCCCAAAATCCATGCACGAAAGGTTGAAGATGCAAACAATAAAAAAAGAAATAGAGGCACGAATAAAAAAAAAGCGGGGGTGGGGTTGGGCACAAGGCTGGAAGACAACCCATCGTAGCATAGAGACAGACACGACCAACCGGAAATTGCCTTCGGGACGCTCGTTTTGTAGAGATCATGCGAGCTTTTTTTTTTTTAATGGGCCCGCCGTGATGGTTAGGCTGCTCGAGTGCTGATCCAAAGGTCGTGGATTCGATCCCGGTAGCGGAGGTCGCATTTCAAAAGAGGCGAAGTGCTAGACGCCCGTGCATACTGTGCGATGACGGCGCACGTCCAGAACACCAGATAATAGAAATTTTGCAGAGCCCTCCACTACTGCATCTCTCATAATCATATCGAACGTCAAACACCCGATGTCACTATTTATTTCAATGGTAGGCGTTTTGTTCGTAGGGACAGGGGCGTTGCGTGTAAAAATTGCGTTCTTTCGGAATTTCTCGCATCGGAATCGGCACTTGGAGCAATGGACGCCACGTGTCGTCAGCACGACGTAAAACCTGCGATTCCTGCTTCCAAGGTTTCTGGCCTTACGTGCACGGTGTACCGAGAACACGAGGCACGGTCCCAGCTAAGCTTCGCTTTTTAAGCGGCGTGGCTGAAGAACTTCGATTACATCTCTCGGTGAGCGACGGGTAGAACTAACGAAACGCCCAAATGTGAAAAAAAAAGCAAAGGTCTTTTCATTAGCATGTGCATGAAAGATCGTATATTCATAGCAAAGGGGCATTTGCGAGTGCTTGACGGTTTGCAGTGATTTACTTAACGCAAAATGTCGCCATCAATGACTTTTTCGGAATCGGTGCTTCGCTAATATCCTTGTCAATGATTGAAGTATTTATAAATAAAACTTTTAAATTACAAGAAACGTTTGCCAAGAACCATCAGTCCAGTGAGCCCCAGATAAGAAATTTGGGTCATCTGAACGGCATACGGTGAAGAGACACTTGACAGTAATTTAATTTTTCTCTCCTCTAATCTATAACGGCCGTACAAAGATATATGCTGGCAATATTTTTTCAAACAGGTCGGAAGTTTTGGAGAGAAAGTCAACAAGACGAAGTGCTCAAGTTGGTGCTCTGCATGAAATGGCGTTCGTCTTACGGTATGTATAATATATGGGGTGGCGATGATCATACCACCATAAAAACCTCGAAGTACACGAGACTCCATAAATCGAAAATAAGATACCAATAGCTCCTAAAGTGGCGCCTTACCGTTATTTTTCCATTTCGTTCTACTAGCTCCCTGTCTTTGCATGATTCTCGCACTCGCGCAAGGATCCATTTTTTAAAATAGCGGCGCTATTGGCACGGCGGCGTTCATCAGCAAATATCGCCCTCGCACCGGATGGAATGACGACCGCTAAACCAGCTAAACCCGAGACGCGTTTTGTCCCATTTCCCCTTCCGCCTGTAACACACCACAGGCTCCGTTACTTTTGACAGCGCTGCAACATGGATCTGTGAGGGTTTTTTTTTTTTTTTTTCAGTCTGCCGAATCAAAAAGTCTGATGAGGAGCTGCTCTGCTCTGCGAAATCGCGCTGGTTGTACATTCAGAGTTATCAGTCGAAGCATGAGAATGCGGACTGCCGGGAAACGGAAAAAAGAAAAAGGCAAGACCGAGCGACGACGCGCAATATTTTTGGACGGATTTGCCGCAGCTGGTACGAGGATAAAAGTTGGACGCGAGTGAGCAGCTAAAACAGGCCGCTGTAACTCACGAGCAGCGCGTGTTACTCTGAACATTTTAACCCGCTGGTGCGTCAACTGCCGCCATGACAGTTCTGGCGTGAAATAAGATTTTGTAAAACTGCTCCGATTTACGATTTCACTTTCAAAGTGTCCCAAAAGAGGACAGAAAGAAAAGAAGGTTGAAAGGTCTAGATTTTCGTCTTTTTTTTTTACGGGAACTCGGGTAGCATTGCAAAAGCGTTACGCTTATGCAAATTCTTTAGAACGCATTGTTTCTTCGTGCAGACGTAAGCAGGCAGCAAAGCTAGAGAACAGAACACCCTGCTTTCAAGCTCGAACGAACGCCATCCACCTAAGTGCATAAGAGGCACACACAAGAGAGAAAGAGTTGCAGAGAAGTGCCCTATAGAGAGGATAGACGGCTCGCGGCACTAAGTGGGGCGTGCGTAACGGTCGCTTTGCTGAGCAGTTTCGCGCGTTCGAATGCTATACACAGCGCACGACGAAATTCTTGCGTCACAGATTATGAGGACCTTCGACAACGGTGTTGCCTTTTCGCGAGGCGACGCTGAGTGCGCACAATGGGGAAGGAAGGGATCGATATATGTATAGGGTATACCGCGCGAAGTGCTGCTTTCCCGCCGGTCGCCACTTCGGGGCACTTTTCTCCCGAGTCAGGAAACAAAGCCGGCTGGTCTATTGAAGAGCACGCTCTTTCTTGCCGACGGGAAACTTAAGAAGGTCCCTTTTCTCGGGCGCTTTCTCACCCTAAAATGGAATTCGAGTGGGCGTCGTGGGTAATTCGCCTTAATGCTTCGTAGGCAAGCGGTGCATCCTATAGCGTCTCTATAGAAGGTCGGTCTCCTTTTGATGATCTTCGTCGCGATTGTTTTGTTCCGTTTATTGCATCCCCTTCTCACTCTGCCCGCCACCTGACGGGAAGTGGGGCTGATTGAACACGCTCGCCAGGCGAGTCCGAGCACGGCGTGGCGCTTTCCTTTCGGCAGCCGTGCATTTCCGATTGCGTTATTTCTACCGTTTTCTCGGTTCATTTTCTACGGAAGCTGGTGGCGTTACCAGCATCGATGCAGAACCATATCGTGAAGATGCGACGTTAATCATGGGCGAGAAAGGCGCTGTCCCCTGCGTGGGTGATCGTGTAAGAGAGAGTGGGAGAGAGATAGAGAAAGGGGGAGAGAAAGCATGAGACAACGGGTGAGAATGCATTGCTTATTCAGGAACAGCCTTGTCATAAAAAAAGACAGAAGAAAAGCATAAAAAGAATTTTTCAAAAGATCGCAAAGTGAGGGGAGGGTAAGAAACGTCTTGATAGTGACATTCAAGGAAACACAAGGGCTAGCGCAGTGGTCCCAGTCACCCTGTTTACTTTTTGCAAGATATTTTCAATCCGCGAAGATACTCGCGGATTGCTTGCGACAGTTCTGCAACCACCAATGATGATTTTAACAGCATCAGAAAACGGGTCGTACATGACGCCAATAATTGGCAGGGATCCTAAAATTTCCTACGAAATCACTCGTATTCTACGCAATACAGCGTGCGCTTAAAAAATGCGGCTCCAACTACAACTGCCACAACCATATCGATCACCGCAAAACAGTGTCAGTAAATATATAGCGATGCACAACAGATCACCGTGGCAGTTCTGAACCACCTCTTCGCGAAGCGCGGTTTCCAGGTTACATATCATAGTGCATGCACCAGTAACGAGTTGTAGCTTTGCATCGCGTTACTGGTTTGAGTACGAAAAAAAGCTATTTATCGAAAAAATCGTACCGTCACAACTATAAATAAAACTTGTTCAAAGTTCTAAGCACGCAGCGGCGGAAGCTTGTTCCAATCGCAACAGGAAAGCGCGCCATGTCTCAAAAGTTCGAACGATCAAACAACACCAAAATAAGATCCCGTCGAGGCCAACCGACGGCTCCACAGAAGTTCGGCAACCCTTTCTTTAGCGCCGTAGGCGTAAACGGCAAAAAAACACTGCGTCCGACTGACAGCGAACAGAACACAAGCCGAGTGCCCATGGGCTTCTTCGTACCGCATTCGCTCGTGTAATACGCCCCTAAAATGTACAGTGCAATTTCATTTTGAAAATGCCATGACGACCATGTTCCAGTTTACTTGTTATTTCGTGGGCTTTGGTTTTTGGCTAAACATATCTTTTACGTGTAAATGGCACCCATATAGACGTCTTATCATTTCTTTCTTTCTATTTTTTTGTCCAATGGCACCACCAGAATGACTTTAATTAGTCTTAATATCCAGCAGTTTAAAAAAACACACAGGACGATTGATTTGGCAGAGAGCCATTGGGGAAGTCAACTCTTGTGGCGATGGGGGTGGCGTCTACACAACAGGGGATACGAAGAATTAAGCAAATATTTAGCAATGGTTTAGCTTCGGCACCACGTATTTAGAAGACAACAAAATGCGCGGCCCACGCAAATAAACAACTTTTGAATGATTGGTTGCTATGTGTATAAAGAGGCCCTGGAATTATTCTTGCACGTCGTTCGAGACACGTCAACGTTGTACGGAGCCAGCCGATATCAACCATCATAAATGTGGTTAGCCTAGGCCAACACTAGTCAGTACGGTTACCTGAAACCGCTGCTTTATCAGTGGCGTTAATTTCAGTGCACACTGCCAGAACATGGTCGCTTGTCATGACAATTGTTGCTCCCTGTATTTGACATTACTGCACTGCCGTGTGTACTCGCACAAAACTAGTCGCATTTCGGCGGACCTTTAACCCGTTGACGTAGTCGTAAAAACGGACGCGCGGTTTCTCGCGGGAAGTAGCTCAAGACCGCTAAACACTTTAAGAGAACACCCAGCTCTTCCTCGAGAAAACGCGGTATCCAGCTTCCGACTCCCTTTGTACCACGCAACTGCCAACACAGTCGTATACTGCAGTGTTGGGCCCCGTGAAAAATGCCCCTCGTTTGCTCCTTTGGGAGACGGAAGCAAAGTCGGCGCGGTCGTCCGAAGTTATGTGTGCGTACGCGGGGCCAAGCGGCGCTGCGAACCATCACACCTCTCCCACCGGCGCGTTTGTTATGCCCGGCCACGGCGTCGCATCGATCCCCGGGTTTGTGAGCGGCAGCGGGGGCCGCCCACGTGTTTTTCTTTGCGAGGCGCGAAACCACGCGCGTTTCGGCGAGTGAGTTCACACTTCTCGCCTGCGTTTTTGCTGCGACGCGAGCGCCGAGAACGACGTCGCGCGACGACGCTCCCGTCATTAGCATCGCGTGAGAAACGCCGCCCGCTCCAGAAGCGGCTGTCCCAGCGAGAAGAGGCCAAGCGTGCGCTGCAGGCGCCACGAAATAACAGGCAGCGGTACCTAGCGCCCCGCTATGCCGCTCGCTACCTTCCTCCCGCGTTCGGTCACAGCACTGCGGCAAGCGAGACCACCTCCCCCCTGCGGCATCGACACCAGCAAACTACCGGTTCTGCATCGTGTCTGCGCGGGTTAGAAAGACAAAAACAGAAAAAAAAGCGCAGCGAGACAAGTTAAGATATAGCAAATGGGGACGACAGGCCGATGGGTGCTCACGTGCAGGAGTACAGAGATAAAGTTGCGCCGTGCGCTCATCGAGAGAGCAAACTGGGATCACACGGTGAGCCACCGGGTGTCGTGAGAACGGCACGACCAGCGCGGTTTACTTTCGTCGCTGTGAGAAGAAACTATAGGCGGAAGCGAGACCCATGCCGAAACCGTGGAAGGGCGCGCACCTAGGCTAGTGGTCATCGAGCCGCGTAATGGACTGGAAGCAGGTCAGCAATGACAATGAAGGAGGAAAGGTGCCATTTGGAAGACGCCTCACGGTGGATGACGAATGGAGGAATCTATCTATCTATCTATCTATCTATCTATCTATCTATCTATCTATCTATCTATCTATCTATCTATCTATCTATCTATCTATCTATCTATCTATCTATCTATCTATCTATCTATCTATCTATCTATCTATCTATCTATCTATCTATCTATCTATCTATCTATCTATCTATCTATCTATCTATCTATCTGTCTGTCTATCTATCTGTCTATCTATCTGTCTATCTATCTGTCTGTCTGTCTGCCTGTCTGTCTGTCTAATCAAAACTACAGCATTATCGTAAATTAAATGTGTAAGAAACTGCGTCTTTACCGACCAATGAAACAAGAAAAACAGCCAGAAAAGACACAGCCATATTGTAGTCGGTGCGTCATCTAAGTGAAAAAAAAAAGTATATCTGGAATGGTTGCTTCTTCATAAAGTTGCCGTAAGAAGTGGTCTAGAATGGTTGCTTCTCTGTAAGATTCCTCTGACAGGCGGGTAAGCATACAAAGCGGATGCTTGTATCACGTACGTGGTTGGTGTGAGAACGTATGGCGTGCGAATGCGCGATACGTATAATAAACGCTGACACTGGAGAACTGGCATGATCAAGTATGTACTCGCTTCGATGCGCGGCCTATTCTAACAGCAACGAGTCAATTTCTTGCTGGTTTTGGCAGGGAAACAAAAAATAAGTAAAAACTCATTCAATTTGGTTTAGAAACGTGTAGCGGTCGAGGGACTGAACGAACATAAACAGGCAGAGAGAGAGAGAGAGAGGGAGAGAGAGGAAAGAACCTACTTCCCAGTGACACTTGTACTAAAACGATGCTGTCCGCGAGTAGCGGTCGACGCGCGTTCTCACCACTCAGGCTGCGTAGCGAGCGGACTCCGCGTCCTTTCCGCGTGGGGGTAAGTAAATGTCCGAGGTTCGGCCAACGAGCAGCTACAAGAAACTTAAAAACAGTCGCGATGACCATGACTGTCCCTTCCCATAAACTCGAGCAACTTAAACGCTCGCGACGACCTACTCTAGGTGCGTGCGAGCAGAGGAAAGAGATAGCCGGTTCTCGCGCGCGTTCGTGCGTTTTACCGCCCAGCAAACTGACACCTCGGGAGCCAGAAAACAAGGTTAACTCGAGACAAGCTATCCTTTGCGGGGAAGGGCGGGGTTGGGTCACAGAAAAAGAGAAGACAGGCTAGAGGAGATTGCCGTTGCTGTTGGAGAGACATTCGAGCAGAACAGCTTGGCGTCCTCAAATTGAGTCAGCATTTTCCTGCTCCCCCCACCCTTCCTCGCCTATCTGACTGGCGCCCTTTCGCTCGGAAGCAAATCTCGTTTGCCATGAGAAGATCCCGGCAGTGAGGAATTTCTCTCACCGTGGGCGCTTTTCTACGCCTATCTTTACTCACCGCCAGAGGTCAGCAGATGCTCCGAGGCCAGCTCCAGAAAATGAAAAACAAAAACAAAAAAAAACTGGCTGTACGAATGCGGAGTATTGAATAAACAAACAAAATGAAAAACGAAGTTAAACTGGCCTGTTTACGTAGGCTGCTGGAGCGGTCGGACGGGAAATCTCTCCTGAGAATCTGCGCCTGTCGTGAGGTTTTTGCACTGAGTTCCGAGAGGTCACTGGCGGGCGCTTAACTAAAAAAAGAAAGGTCGCGCGGTTCTCAAATTCAAGCCGGCCAGATGAAACCCTTTACAAGTTTGGATAACTTCGATGCGGGTTAAGTTTCTACGTATACTGTCGCGTGTGACATCGGAATTTTCGTTACCTGAAAACGACAAAGTCCACTTGCACATCAATTACAGATTACCCTACCATGCCCACAAATAGGAGCGGAACTAATCCCGAAAGAAATAAATCTTTCATTTATCGCTTCTAGCGCATAGCTACAGAGAAATTACGTGCGGATATTAAAACAAAAAAAAAAGCTGTTTAGATATCTTATCCCGCTTTCATGAACTTTCATGTACATCATGGTGTTACCTAGATCAAATTTGCTATTTCCGATGTCCCATTGCTTTGAGTTGTTAAAGAAAAGTTGTTTACTGTAGAACTGCTACCAAAACAGAAAGGCATTAACACCAGGTTAGAGACCCGAACCAGGAACAAATTTTTTGTCAACTCGAAAACTTAGATTACGGGAAGTACGCGCGGTTTTCATCTACAGGTTTAGCTACAAAGAAATGTGTGATAGCTTTTCCGTTTGGTGAACGTTATTCATCACTGCGGGTTATAAGAAAACTGATCTGTAATGTTTTGAAACAAGCTATGCCCACGCGTAAACAACAATAAAGAATTATATAGAAGCATGAGGAAAAAAGTGGAGAGAGGAATTGCAGGCGGAGATTGAAAAAAAAAAGTTGTATCGCTCGTGATGAAAACACACCATCCACCATTCATTTGTGAAGGCTGCTAAGTTCAGATATTGTACTTAGCTTCGAGTAGAGTGCAGCAACAAGGAAGCGCACCCCACTATAAACTTGGTGATGAACTATCATAAACATTATGTACAACACAACACAATAAAAAACCTTTCAGCCACAGGTCTCCGGTAAACAGAACAGTTTTTTTTTTGTGATACCATACGTGTATCCTTCACGACAGTGTCTTACACTGCGTGAAGCTTACATGTTTTGCATTAACGGTCACGTTCTACGCTTCCCAAGCTGACCATTTTCGAAGAGAAAGTAGGTGATGGTAACTTTTTTTAAATTAAAAAAGTTACTAAAAAAGAAAGCCTAGAACACTGCTGGCACGGATTTCGCAAATGATTCTTCTGATCAGCTCACAAAGTAAGAGCTTGCATCGAAATACTTTCCTACCCATTTGCAAACCAATTTCATCATCGTATTCTCCCAAAAGAAATATGCGCCTGTTGCTGTAGGATTACTATTGGGTGTAGACAGTAAGTCCAGCGTCAAGTTTGAAATGCTGCAAACGTCCGCACTTTTGACTAAAATCCTCACCACAAGTAATTTACAATACGCTCTGGCATATCATATCGCTACGCGAACTTGAATATGAAGACAACCTTTGCGATACGGCAAAATCGGCAAAAAAAAAAAGCTAACGTCATTTTCTCGAGTTTACACGAAATGCTGGCCGCACCAGAGAACGGAGATCGTAAGCAAAGCGTGAAACTCTCTTGAGTCCCGAAGCGAGGAGCACAAAATTAACATAATTAAATCTTCCTTCACAGGTTATACGCATGAGCGCCTTCTGTGGGCGGCTCGACTAGCACAAACTAATCTTTAGTTATAACCCCCTTAAGCTGCCACTTTGGCTCGATCACCGCTTTAATAAGACCGTGTCATAGAAGACTGTGTCGCAAGCTTGAAATCTCATACATGCCGCCCCCCCTCCCCTTTCTTTTAACCTCAGAACCGCTGAAACACGTCCCAAACTATGCGTTACACGCCAGTTTCGTGAAAGTATACTGCGCACCGACACGTATAGAGAGATGCTCGAGGACGCGCTGCGATGGCGTGAGCGAGAGAGGAAGAAGAGGGGGCTGGGTTGAGTGCGGCTCTCCTCTGAAAACAGCGCGAGAAGACGCCAGCAACGGTAGTCGTGCCACCCGTTACCGACAGCGGGCGGAAGGCACCGCGTATCCCAAGAAGGATCACGTTTATCTTGATGCGAAGCAGGATGCTTGCTGCTTCGGGGCAGCAAACACGACGAGAAACTTTCCAGGAGGCTGACGGACGCACGGGCCGAAACAAGCTCGCGTGGAGAAAAAAAAAAAGTTTTTTTCCAAGAAGTCGGACGAGGCTCAATGGCACGTGCCGCGCCAATATCGCCGGCACCCAAGCATGCACCTTCCAAAATTAGGCGACCGGGTTGGCATCGGCGAGCAAGGGGTGACGCTCCCGCGCGCAATGCGACGCGTGCATCCACCCGTGTCCGTCCACCGGGGGCACGTACTCGTAAATTTTTTCGAGCGCCGCCGCGCACCGATGGAGGCGAGCGGGCAGCAGAGTGGAGAGGAGGTCAAGCGCCAGGGGCTGAGGAATGGCGTCGCCCAAGCGTGGCGGCCATTTTGTCCCTGAAGCCACGGGCGCTTGTAACATTCTTGCGCAGCACCGTGGCTTGTGCTCGTCATGTCAAACGCGAAGAACATGGGTAATGAAACGCGATGCCAACGGTAAAAAGTAAAAGGGTGGAAGGGGGAGGGGTGCGTGTTAGCGTACGGCTCGTATTAAACGTTGCGACGCCATACACGGGCAGTATGTCACTACTGATAAACGCTAAAAAGCTGCGCGCGTCAGGATCGGTACACGAGCTCTTTAATTAACACACCTGTCCTTGCAATGCGTATGTGTTTTCCCAACACCTGGTTTACGGCATTTCGTCATGCTGTTCCACACATACAAAAAAAAGAAGGGTAAAATAAGGAACGTAGGTGGACGCCTGACAATGCCACTTTTAGAGCTCTGAAGACTTGCGCAAGTTAACTGTTTTGTACTTCGAACTTAACTTGGACGCGCTGTGAGTGACTGTTCCGTTAGCCTTCTGAAAGAAGCAACAATGTAACAAATAAAAAAGAGAGAAAAGTTCAGTGGAAACACAACATGCATATTCTGAACCCAGAACGTTCTTAAGAAACGAAGTCTCGTGATACAAGTGTGTAAACAAGCTATTTATGTTTCGAAGGAGCCTTTTCTCATACCCGAAAACAAACCTTCCATGGGCGTTCGCGTCAGTCAGCAAAAAGGTCAGTTTACACTGAAGTTCACTATTCCCTCTAAACAACAATTCAATCTAAGTTCACTGCAAGTTCAGCGCCGAATAACTAACTCACTCTACGTTCAAGTGAACTTTGGTCGCTGGGAATGGTGAAAAATAGAGTAAGGCTAGATTGTATGGCGAACAACAAAGTGCTCTTCAATAGAGTACAGGCCACGCAAAAACTTACGACGATACAAGCATTTAAAACAAACAAGGAGCACCGAGGCACCTATATGCACTTTCGTGAGTGACTTGCGCTTTTCACCCCCCCCCCCCCCGCCCTTCTTCCCACTCAAGCCTGCAGCCCGTGTCTCTCTGCGAGTTCGGAGGCGCTCGTTGGGCTCTTTGTTGACATTCGCCCCAGAAAAGCGTGCGCGGCGCGCGTGGATTATTTCTGGCAACAATCTTGCCTTGCAAGGCAACGCGCTCGCCTCTTCTCGGAGCCATCCGGCCAAAAGGGCAGCGGCTGCCTCGACCGCCGCAGGCACGGAGAACATTACTGGAGTTTTTACAAGAGATATTGTCTATGCGTCAGCCCAGGGAGATGTTTCTTTCTTTGACCTCGAGTGAACCGCGAGCAATGACATTTCTGCGAGAATGGACGTGCGGTACGTGGAGTTTCGGAAGGATTGACATTAGAGAAATTGAGTATTGACTGGCAGGGTAGCCCCAAACGAAGCGAAAAACATGCCAGAATAAATAACAAAACGCTTCCTCTCGGCTTCTTTGTTCTGGGTTGCAGCTAGTTCCAGGAATGAACCTGACGAAATATGGCGCGACAAATGTAGATGGCGATCAAAACACAGCTTTTGCGACGTATTTCCGTGGCTCTTGCACACCTTTCGGCGCACACAGTTAGCCTCCCAGACCTGTTTCAGCACTGCCAGGGGGTGCGTGTTCTATTCTACAACGAGCGAGCTTAGCTTGTTCGCAGTGTGTTAATATAATTGTGATTTCGAAAACAAAATTCTTGACAGTATGGGTCTGTAAGTAAAGTATTGCAAAAATCTTGCAGATAGTCTCCGAAGCATAAGCACAAAGGCAGGACAAGTGTACGTTTATTCCCGTAGCGCACTGTACCGATTACAACTCCCTCCATTTGGTAGGAAACAGCGTAAGGGTGGCCCGCTGCCGGAGCCACACGCGTCGCTCTTTCGCTCCAGAAAGGGCCAGAACATCCATCGCATTCCGCGCGCACTCCGCGGGCATATCGCCGCGTCCATCGCTTCGTCACCGGCTTCATGGCCGGAAGTCGTACTCGCTCCCGCACCCTTGAAGCAATGATCAACGGTGCCCCACACACCAGAGTGGCGCACATTCGGACCCGTAGGTGGACGACTATTATAGGTATGGTTTCGAGACAGAAAGAAGGATACAGGACAGGGAGGCGCGTTGTCTTTTCAATCCAGGTGTGTCATCCGCTTCACACACAACACTCCGCACGCTCTCTCTCTCTCTCTCTCTCTCTCTCTCTCTCTCTCACACACACACACACACAGAGAGAGAGAGAGAGAGAGAGAGACATTCCGCGTTAATACCCGGGAAATTACCCCATAGCGGAACTTTCAGATGTGTGCTTCCCCTCGGAGTGTTACTGCATACGAAAGCGGTGGCGAGTGGATGGATGGATGTTTCGATTACACACTCCGCATGCACGGTTTCCTACGGGCGCAATGCCTGCTGTCAATACGAGACACGCACGCCGCAACACAGGCGCCAACGAACGTTTGCACGCTTTGCGTACGCGACCCGAGTGGCGAGGCACGCTGCGCGTACAAGAGCGGCGTGATGGAAGATAAATAAGGAGGCACCGTCACGCTCCCCGGTGAGGTTTCTCGCATACACAGCGCAGCACGGGTACCGGCAAAAATCAAAGTTTCCGCAACGCGCGAGCTGTGCTCTGGGTTTCGCTTAGAAGCAGCGAATCGACTGCTACGTCGAGGCAGTTTGGCGGCACCGTTAATGCTGCAGGGACATGCTCTAGAACCCTATTTTCTATGTAGATGTTCTGTCTTATTTACTTATTTATTTATTTATTTACGCTGTTAGACTATTCGGTTTGTTTGCAGTGTCGCAGCCATGTGTGCCATGCTAGCTTTCGTGGCGTATTTTCGCGCTACCCTCTATCTCTTTCCTCCTCCCGTAGGCGTAACCAGTCGTTATGCCCCTACAGCCTGCTCTCTCCCTTTTTCACCTTCTCGCTAATCATTTACCTCTTTTTGTTTTCATTCTCTCGCCATAACGTAAATATCCGGGACAAGCTGATATCATGCTGATATTTATTTGTGGACCTATTTATTCACACGCAGTTCCTCAGCATGAAACTTCCTTGAAGAATACAAAGAAAAAAAAATATTCGGTGAATCAGTATTTTTATGGTGTGAACAAATTTGTAATCATTGGGCGTTTTTATTGGTTGACTGATATGAATACTTCAAAATAATACCAAAAACATATTGAAAAATGAAGTCGTATAAAACAATAAAGAACAATGTTATCTAGTACATATTCATTACAATAATAATAATAATAATAATAATAATAATAATAATAATAATAATAATAATAATAATAATAATAATAATAATAATAATAATAATAATAATAATAATAATAATAATGATAATAATAATAATAATAATAAACTATGCATAGCGAATTCCAACAATCGTAAATATTACAAAAATACAAAAAAACCACTTTTTCAACCTTACTTTCTTTCTCTGCGTTTCCTAAACCCTTCTATGTGGTTTATCGAGAACGTTCACATATCCAGCCCGACATTTGAAGTGAAAGAGTTTGCAAATAATTAGCATGACAGCGCCAGGCTAGACCCACAAAAAAAAGGCAAACTAACGAGCTTTCGCTTTTACACTATAGGGAGGTTATAACGAAAGAAAAACAAAAATCGGCCACGGGCACTCTATCCTGTCCTGAAGCGTGAATAGTGCTAACGCGAGTGAGTGGCACAGCGGCAAGGAGTGATAGATTTTTTTTTCTTTGAAACCACTTAAGTTAGCGCGTGCCTCTTTTGCTATCGGTGTATATAGATGAAGAAGCTGAAACGAAGGCGTCCTAATCAATGCCACCTGTATACAGCACCCCACAAATAAAGTTCAGCGCGCGATTTCACAGCGGCGAAATCAAAGAGAGATTTCTTGATTTCCTGCACGATTATTAAACTTCTCAGGGCGAGAACTTCCCGACAACTAACACAAAAGACGAGGACGAGCCCAGACTTTCAACTAATTTATTACTACTACTACGCACATATCTATGTTACAAAAAAAGTCTGCTCTCGTCCTCGTCTATTGTGTTCGTTGTCGGGAAGTTCTCGCGCTGAGAAGTGTAATAATGGATTACCAACTAGCCCAATCCCACACTTCGTGCACGAAGTGGTTATGATTTTTTCACCCGATGACAAAGTGCTTTACTTACTATCATAAGACGGCTACACTGCGAGAGGTCTAGACACATTTATTGTTTCTCAAGTGGAGGAATGGCCACTGTTTCATCACCCACGAGTACACCACAACCACTTTTCAGAGCAAGACGAAAACGGGAGGAGCACTTGGTTTGTGTGCTTTCGCAATTTACGTTAAAACGAACGCTCATCAAATCACCCAGTTCACTATCCTATTGAAATGCATAGTGTTTGGCCTCCCCCCTACCCCGGACTTTCCGAAAATAATTTCTGTCTACGGCGCAACTACACTTCGTCACGCTCCGCACGCGTGTGATTGGAAAATTGAGGAACAGGCGACGTATAACCGACAACGCGGCTCAAAATCAAATTCAACTTTGTGAGTGGCGAAACGTCGAGGTATACATTGCAAGAAGCTTACCAAGTTTCGTGCGTAGCTAGCAGACTGCCACTTCATAAAAACACGATGGCCGGGGCTGAGCTCCTGCGAAGAGGAATAGAAGACACGTAAGGACCGAATTTGTGTAGCGCTTCACAGTTGAGCAATACGTGGGCTCTCTGCGGAAGTGAAAACGTAGATAACGCGCAGTACACCATTGAGTGAGTGAGGGGAAGTGCTGTTCAACAACCTCCCCAAGCCCAGGATATAAAATACTGTGCTGAAAGGAAAGAGAAGATACGGGGTGAAATGTTTAGGGTTTAAAGATTAGCAGCCTGGTTGGTCTCTCAAGCAGTGGATAAGGAAAATCGACAGAAACGCGGGAGGAAGCATCTCACAGCACAAGCAGCTGGAAAAAGTCACCCGATTAGGGCGTTTACCACAATTACAAACAAGTAAGGGCACCACAAAAACAGGAGCACACGAACTTTTTACACGATTACAAATTAGGGGAAGGGTATCGGGACACTCTCAATTGATTGGTTGGTAAAACTTTGTTGGTTGTTGGTTTAAGCCTAAGCGCTGCATCATGGACGCTCTGAAGGGCTCACATCTGATACACGTCGCCGGGGTTTTTCAAGGCGGAGCACCATTAGGATTGGTTGGCTTGGTTCACCCCGTAACGAGGGGCATCGCCAGGGATCTAAGACAGTGTGTGTGTGTGTGTGTGTGTGTGTGTGTGTGTGTGTGTGTGTGTGTGTGTGTGTGTGTGTGTGTGTGTGTGTGTGTGCGTGCGTGCGTGCGTGTGTGTGTGTGTGTGTGTGTACGTGCGCGCGTGCGTGCGTGTGTGTAATAAAGCCAGGATGAGCTTTGAATCCAGCTTTAACCCTCGACGATGGAATTATTTAAACACGTTTTAATTGGCTTGTACACGTCAGGCGATTTCATCACGGGCAGTCACGGTGTTGAACAAAGCGCTCGTACTACAGGCGGAAATGTCCTTCGCATCTTTTTCCCTTTCCCGTCTCGACACGTCGCTGCACGCTAGACTGTGCAGTCTGTCGCGACGAGCACCCGAAATAGGACCACACTGGCTCTGTATCACGGCGCCCTTTTTTTGTCACGCGCGGCGCCAGTCTAGACTTCACCGTTACTGCAGCTGACTTCCGCCGAGCAACCCCAGGCGCCGATGCGCGCAGTAAAATTGGTTGCCTGCACATAGCATGACTCATGCCTTTAGTTTCAGACAGAGGACAAGGATTCACTAGTAAAGGTATGCAGTCAACCGAACACTCCCCTGATAGCGTAACAGATGCGATTCTGTTGGTTACGTGTTCATAATGACCCTTTTATATATGTGCAGGGTATACCAGACATATGTTCTGTTGCATCCCCTACCTTATTTCTCTAGCTCCTACTCTGCATTAAGAAGTAGATAGAGCCTAAGCATATGCGCATGCCCTTGTTTATTGATAGGCAAAGTACAGCTAGTCTGCGGCTGTGATGCGGAGTAGGACGCAAAGCTCAACAGTCATGCAATTATACCCCGAAGCTTAGATCTCAACCCCCCCGCACACACACTAGGCCTAATACCTTTTCACGACTTCCAGCACCCCTCCAAAGCACCAACTTGCGCTCATATATCCGCGTCGCACGAGCGTTTTCCATAAGTCACCACATCGCTATCCCTCTTTTGCTCCCCGTTCTCCATAGCTCAGTTATATCCACGTCACCCGACAGATGAATCAGACAGCACTTAATTACCACGGACCCTCACACCGAGTTGCGTGGGGTTTCGGCGTGCCGCGTTCTTGCACTCCGTTCCTTTTTGTCTCTCGCACCTCCTCCAACAACGCTGGGTTTACAGTCGTCGTCCTTTCCCGGTGCGACGACGATTATTAACGTTCCAGAGTGCCACCCGCGCCGAGCATTCCTCCCGAACGAGACAACTCTTCCTCTTCGTCTCCTACTTTCCACTTTCTGTTCGTGCACCTCACTCCCGGCTGCGCCCACGCGGGTGCTCTTTACCGGAGCTTATACGCACAGCTTCTTCTGCTGCTGCTTCCCAATCGCCAACGCATTCTTCGGGCGAAATGAATGGCTCCGCGTAGCGCCCGCGTTGTCGCCGGACAACTAGCTCGCGAATCGAGTAAATTAGCGCAATTCCCTTACCGGCGAACGAAGAAGCGTCAACAAGGCACCGGTGCGTTGCCGCTAACGAAGTGCACGCCGGCCTAATGATGGCATTTTCGGGCAGCGCGCACCGGTGTATAGGCCTAATCCTTTCCCGTTCCCCGCGTCGAGCGGGGCGAACGCCGGGATGTGCGACACAAGAAACTTATTTTCGTTTCTTTCTCTCTCTGTCTCGGGCTCTCACGAGGTGATCGGGCTATTGCTGCGTTGCTTAGCTTTGTCACCTACGCAGCGAACACATCGCTTCTCTCTCATCCTGATACTTATTTTTCGGGTCCCTTTCTGCCCGCGTCCCCGCTGCAAAGTGCCCCGTCTCTTTTTTATTTGGTTTTCACTCAAACCCGAGCGCGAATGGGTTTCGAGAAACAACCGTAGGGAAATAACAAGAGTTATTCGTCCTGCGCCGGGCCCCCGCAGCTGTGTTTATATGTGAAGGCGCAAATTGTTTCGCATGCTACCACAGCACCTGCCTTCCACCCGCCCTTGCTCCATGTATACGGTGCCCGTTCAGATCTGCCCCCCCCCCCCCTCCCCGCCATTGTCGCTGCTTTTTTTTTTACCCTGTGCAGATTGACCCATGGGACGTTTCTGTGCATTTGCCGGCGACGCTAGGGCTAAGCTTCGCGCGAGTATGAAGCCCACTTCGATGGCACCGGTTAGGATCCCACAGGGAAAGGAATGGTTTGAACGCCGGGCTCCAGCTGTATATCGGCACGTTGGCCTCCTGGATCTATCGCTTTTATCTTTAAAGGTTTATCGCTATCCGGGCTCGCCCTTACCACTCAAAAGTTATACGACATGTACCAATGAATATCTCAATGTTGAGAAATGGTTACTGGACAACTAGTTCCATCTAACAAGAAACATCACGCAATAGACAGCCCACATGGGAGTTTTCCGAGATGCGAAGCAGCTCTAAAACGCACATACTATAGGGTGTAAAAGGGAAAAAAAAATCAAGCTCGGCAGTGCATTTCTTGGGAGGTCACGCATATTTACAACAAAAGTGACAAGCATCATGGGGGCAGCTAGAAGGAGCCTTTATTGGAAAGATTCATAAATGAAACAAGCTTGAGCGCGTCTATGTGTTCTGTGAATGTCTCTTTTTTTATGATTTTTCCCTGGCGGCCGTAACCGGCAATACTGGGGCGGTGAATGAGAGCTACGTCAAACCCGCTGGGGAGTGGTGGCTATTAACGGTGGATGAACACCGGACACTGAGACGAATACCGAAGAAAGACCGCAGCTGAAAAGTATGCGAATGGATTTTATGATTTGTAGACGCCAAGTTAACAAAGGAATGGGAACACAGCTCTTTATCGGACATGCATGGACAACGACTTGCAATACGGCAAGTTTAAGGATTAGTCAGTGTTGAATGTTTTCACACTCACCGCAGGAAACCATGCATGGTAATCGGCGCTCATATATGGAAATTCTATAGCACGTTGAAGATATGAAACGATGAAACATCAAGATGACGTCAACATAGACATTAATCAGAAGAACGATTCAGCTGGTACGGGAGCGAGATCGACAAAGCGCGTTGCGTTAAGTTGCAAATAGCCCGCCTTTATACTGTCACGTGGTCGTGACGTTGAAGGCAACAGTCAGTGGGTTTAACACACAAACTTTTATTCGTGCGAATCTGTGCCAGGGAAACGAAAGGTGAAACTGCAAGCTATAGACGCCATGCGTACAACGATAGCGGCTAACAGAGCGTCGGCCATCTACAATCTTATCTGCGGGGAAGTCCGTCGACATTTGTACATGGGGGATCGAAAGACATCACTGGTGCTCGCGTAAACTCTCGACCAACTTGATTATTCGCGTGCCGCGTGTAATCTTACACCAGAACAGTGTGTTCGAACAACCGCACACCTTCTAAAACATTGCGGCGCGTTATTCGCCGAGCGTTGCTATAACAGCGTTTGCGGGTTACACCCGAACACATCCAAAATAAACACCCGTCATAATATCGTTAATATAAGCTAAAAAACGTTTTTGTCTTCAGTTGTCTCGAACAACGCAACCTTGAGCAAAGGAGCAATGACGGACTGTTCCATCTACACCCACACAATGCATGTTTAATATTCTTTCAGCCATAGAAAGTAGCTTCAAATACAGGCATAACAAAGGAGCCCTATAGAAAATGTAAAAAAAACAATAAAAAGTAGGAAACCATACATGAAAGGGAGCTTTGCAAGAGGCGTTCCCAAAGAAGATCAGGGAGTGTGTGAGCGTCAAACCACGCTACCAACGAATACGCGAGGTAAAGGTCAACACAACATTTCCCCATTTTTTTGACAACGGTGCAGTCCTGCATTGTGTGTGACGTCAAGAGGCCTTTTGAGGTCCCAGGACCGAGGTTCCCTGCGTCTCCTCCGAGCCCGCATACCACGGTTTAGGCGTTCCTCCTAAAGGCTACGTTATAGACTTATCATTCCGCGGGGTGCCTTCAAACTAGATTACTCAACTCTGACAATGCTTTCTTTTAATTTTTTTTCGAAGACCGCCCCGAAATATTGCTGTCATCCGACGATGGATTACAGAAGCGTACATAAAGTAGCAGTAGCGATAAAAGGTCCTGCGCCAAGTTTAGTAACTGCGGCATGAATGTCTTCGTACTTTTTCGACCACTTAAGGGCGCTGGCTTTACAACCCGTCAAGAAAGTTGGAAAAGCTGACGGTGATGTATGTTTTCGCACTTGGATGACTTAGTGGAACTCGTCAGTGCAAAACGACGATATACAGCACTCTTCTCTTCGCGTCCGTCTCAGAGGTAGCGCGAGGCACCTGGTAAAAAGAAAACGCGTCATCTGATCTTCAGCTTTGTCGAAACATGGATGAGAAAACAACAAAAACAAAATTTGCTATTCAGTCGTTATGCTAATACATTGGTCAATATCATTTTATCATTCACCACTATCATTTCCGTTTCTTTCATTTATTCCCACTCTTAGTTCGTCCTAGCCACATCCCGTCTCTGTACACACGCAAGGCCAGCACGAGCTCTAGATTCTCAGCCTAGCATAAACGCACTGTGAATGCCGCACTGTTAATGTCGCAAAAAACGCACCGTGATTGTCGCAGTGCCTCTTCGAAGAGGAATAAATCTAGGTTTCAGTAAAAAGAGTTACCGTTTTTTTTTGCCCGAAAATCTGCTATCATGTCTCGCTCATCAAAAGGCAAGTCACATTCATGAATTCGCAGCGCAGCAACTCAGAGGCGAAATGGGCCCGCGTGGAGTCTGAATTATACACCTTTTCACAGGAGTGAAAAAGACACCGCCATGATGGGCTGCGCGCGGGAGTACAAATGCCAAGGGCGCAGCCTTGTCAGAGCATTTTTGAGGGGTCACGCCAATTTGCGCAGCCCAAAAAAAGACCATGGCGGCGCCCAGGGAGGCGTTTTTGAAAAGGTCCTTAAAACAACAGCAAAAAAAAAAAGCAATGCACGTGATGCCATGTTTCAAGCCCACTCGATTTGTAGTCTCGAGAACTCGGTGCATTATTCGAATAGTTCAAAGATTTTATCATTACCTGTGTGAGCGCGTGTACTGCTTAATGTGCTGTGTTTATCTCTCTTCCCTCTCTCATCTCTATCTTTCATCTCCCCCATCCCCCTCCCATGCGTAGGGTAGCAAACCAGCTGCTTATAGACTGGTTAACCTCCCTGCCGTTCTTTTCCTTTTATTTTCCTACCTTCCCTAATTATTACCTGACGAAAAGTTCCATCACATATTCAGTAAATGGGCTCAGCTTTGAACACGATTTATTGCATAGTTGCTGTTATGGCGATTGATGGTACAATAGTTTTATTTTCCATCGCCATGGTACTATTGTTTTATAGTCCATCGTGCACTACTATTGTAACTGAATTTTGTGCAAGTATTAGGTAAGTTTAGCTGTTTAGGTATTTTCTGTTTCAAAAGTGACTTCTTAAGAATTCTTTATTGAGGCAGCAAAAGCGCTGGTAAAGGTGAGAAAACAATGCACAAACACACAAAAACACCATAAATGAGTTCGCAAGATAAATAGCGAGCACGAGCGTTTGTTCTTGGGTCAGTCGGTACATCAAGAACCCGTGAATGGGAGTTTACCAGCGAATACACAGGACACGTGCACAGTCGTCGGGCACGGCCGAACGCCGGACTTTAAACGGTGCTTTATCGGAACGTACGTCGCCGAACAAAGCATCCCACGCGTGCGTATACAAGAACCGCGGCGTCTCACCACGGTCGAAAATTATTCCGAAGCGGCAGCTTGTCACACGTCGGGGGCTCACTGTTCCGAGCCGGCATCTGACGTCAGGGGCCTCTTCTTGCCATGCGTGGATCCGGCGAGCCCAGACAAGAATGGAGTTCTCCACTCGGGAAGGCAAAAATAGAAGTCTATCTTTCTCTCCATCGGCTGCTCGTCGGGCACAACAGGCACACAAAAGTAAAAAGAGAGCGTCTCGAGAAACGCACAAAAGCAGCCGGCGGCGCCGAATGCGGCGGGCACTCGTTTTTCAAGGCAGTGATATGCGCACGTGCACCGTTATAGCGCCAAGCTATCAGCGTCTGCCCGGACTTCTCGTTAGCCGACTCGGGAGGCACAGGCGAAAAGTGCAAACGGCTCCTGGGTGAAATATGCGACGCTGTTTACGCGCTTCGGTCAAGTCCTTGTCTCCCGGAGTGCGAATCCCGGCACCTCCCGGACCCTGGGCTGCCGAGGTAACGACGCGTCCTCGCAATGAATTGGGCGAGCCAACCCCTACCGGCGGTGCCCGTGGGCGAACAGGAAACGTACACTCCCATCCCGCTGGTGTGGACGAGATCGATGGCTCGTCCCCTGAACGGTTCGACCCGCCTGGAGAGCACCACGACGCGCCCGAGACAGTCGCTTCGTTTTTCCTTCTGTCCCCGTTTCGCATCTGCTCTGTCTCCCTTCTTTTGTTTTTCTTTAGCGGCACTGTCCTTTCTCCTGAGTGAGACGCCCTTCTTTGGGCGTTTCTCCCGTTACTATTGCCTGCCCACCCGTCGGTCTTCTTCCACACCCATTCGCTCATTCTCGCCCTTCTAGTCCCCCTCCTCGGGCCCATTCCGTGCCGAATGGGGCTCACTCTGCCTGATCGCCGCCGACTAATGCGGTAATTGTTTTGCTGGAACGAGTCCCCAATTTCCGGTCGGAAATCCGACACGTCCGCTCATCGTCTTCAGACGGTTCCTCGGCGGCACAGTCGGTGAACTCTCCCCCCTGCTTCCGAGATGCCCCTTATACCTTCCTTCCTTCTCACTCTTGGGAGACGAATGCTGGGTCTTTTCGGGCACCCCCCCCCCCCCGCCCCCTCTTCTCGGTCGGTTCGGAAGACATTTGCGGGCCAGACCCGTCAGTTCGGCTCGCCTGCTACGACGCTCAAGCCCCTTTCACCTCCTATCCATACCCGCAAAGCTCTGTCCACGCTTTGCACACGCCTGTCCCTCTCTCTCCCACTGTCTCAGTCTCCTCGTACTTTCTCGTTCAGTTTTGATAACGTGCGAGCAAGGGCGAGAGAGAACGCAGAGACTCGGGTCGGAGCAGGACCCCGCACCCGTGTGTCGCGCGCATCTGCCATCGACAGCCGGCCACAACCCGGATGGCCGCACATGCCCGACGACAGCCCGTCATCGTCGCCGGACCCGTCCGCGCGTGCAGAGCACGCGCCAGCTCGCGCCGGGATCTCCGATCGAGGATTCCTCAGCGCACCCTCTCCCACCTCGCACTTGTGCCCGCGGTCTCCATTCAGCGAGCCGCGCCAGCGAGGCACGCGCGTTCAATTCGAGCCTCCCTCCGTGCAACGGGGCGGCTAGTTAGACGAGTGTCTGGCGTTGAAAGGATGGAAGCGCCGCCATTCAACGGCCTTCTTCCCCTTTCTATGAGACCGCCGGCCACGATTACGATCTTTTCGTTCAGTTTTGGCGGCGGAACACGCTCGAGCGTAGGCTCGCGTGTTTTCAATTTGCCCGTACACGTGGGCCAGGCTGCGAACCGGAAGCGAACTTCTGTGCTGCGGAATGCAAAGAAAAAGGAAGAGGGTTCGACGGAGCGGCCGCCCTACCGCCGTCACCGTTACTAAACTTGAGTTGGGTGCCGTCGGCTCGTCTGTGGCACACGTTCTCTCCACCTCCCTTTCTTTTCCATTTCTCGTACGCTCCTCCGGATGCCTTCGTGCTCATTCTCCCCCTTCCCTCCTTCCCCTCTCCCCCTCTCCCCTTGCTTCGTCTGTCGGCGCGATCTCTTCTGGGCTCCAGCCGAGTAAAGGTGAACGCCTTTGCTCCGTTCGCCGAAAGGCCACAGCCACGCTTTGTTAGAGCGCCGTCAGCTAGCTGCCGTGGGTGCTCCTTTCCGAGAGAGCCCAGCAATAACACTCGAGCTGACGTGGAGTGGCTCTCTATACAATGTTTTTGTTCCTAACAGGGGGAGCGGTATCATCAAGCAGCGCCCACTCAAACCTAACGTTATTGTTTGTTCAGCCTTATTATTGTTAAAAGAAAACTCGGTTTACGTCCGTTGCCTGCAGAAATTTGTTTGTTATTACTCCATATATCTGGTGCGGTGGAGCGGAGAATGTTCCTCGGTCGTAAACGCTTCGACCAATATGAAGGGTTTGTAAACCACTCTGCGGTGGGTTTAAATAAGGTTGAGATTCCGGAAGGACTATATTTTCCACTTCCAATAGTATGGAAACAAAAGCTACTTTTTTTTCCTTTTCGAAAAGACGAACTAAAACAGTGGTCTCAAAAAAGCTGCGCTATCATAATATTTTTAAGAAAGCAGCGAACTGAAACCTTAAAAGTCTGAAAGTTGTTTGGAGACTACAGCTTGGTAACACGAAGTCGCACGATGAAACACAGAGAGAGAATGACAAAAAAGTGACTTCTTGCTGTCTAGGACGGCCATAACTAGTAAATGTCGCTCTTCAACGTGCAACTTTCTTTTTTCACTCCAACACTTTTAAAGCTCACTGATTTGGTATTGCATATTTTTTTTATTTACCATGAAAATACTAATGTCAAAAGTGTCACATCTAAGACGGAGAGCTCACAATAATATGCCATCTAGTGCGCGTCTCCGCACAAGCACAAAACATAAGCCCACAAATCAAGTCATGCGAGTGACTTGAGTGCATCCGCAGGATGAATACACCTTCGCGCGTCATACATGGAGCGAACATAGATAGCACCGTTAGAGTATACTACTGTACACTCATAAGGGTGTACCAAATTTTTATTCCTGCTTTTGACATAGCGACAAGCGCGTGTGCACATGGCTACAGAATAATACGCCATCTACTTCAAGTTTTTTGTTCATACCAAACATGCTTGCTGGTATACCCCGTTAGCCTACAAGGTGAACATTGTCAGACGGCTAACTGAATATTCATAACTCTTATAAAGGAGTAAGCTGCGCCTCTGGGCGAGGCTATAGAACAAACACGGCAGCACGAGCCGATGATTCGCAGAAATAGGAAAGTTGCGTTAGCCTCGGGCGCCGGCCGTAAAGGAGACAGGCATGAGCGGCGTTTGTTGTGTCTGCTGGCGCTGACGAACTTTGAACAACGCCAGCCCGAATAGAGGGTCAGAGAGGAGCGTGTTTTCGCAAGTTGTGTTGATGGAAAGGGTGCGCATGGTGGGATATACGCATGTTTTCAGACAGACCACGAATACAGTGAGAGGGTCAGTTAGTAAATGGCTCTATTTATGATGCATTTGCCATTGGGGGAACCCTTTCAGCGAGATTATATTTTTCTATTCCGGTCGCGACACCGTTGGTTTTTTGAAAGCCTACCCCACGTGATGGCATATGCGCGGCTCTTGCACCACCTATTCAACGGTTTTACTTAAGAAGAAAAAAAAAAGAGAGGAAAGAAGCGTTCTGTGGGAAAACCGTTTCGACCGAGAATGACAAGGTTTCCTCTTGCTTTCACCACGTGTCACTAATCCCTGTTATGAACGCGCTAGGCTTGTGTAGTGCTCTTCTTGCCCTCGCTGGCCTTCCTCTAAGAGCCTCTACCCGCCAGAGACACCGCGTGGCACGTACCTCAGACGCTGGATACGTCTCAGCCACGGAGGTGACACCTCCTTCTCCTAAGCCTGTAAAAGGCCGGCGCAGCTAGCGTCGAGCTCCCTCCTCGTCGACGCTTTGTAAATACGTTGTAAATTGAACGATTTCTTTCCTCTGGATGCCTTGCCACTGCCTGGATGCGCTCTGCCCAGACCATTGGATCTCGCGTCATGCTACCCAAGAGACCCTAGAGCCTCTCCGTAACGTCCCCTAAGCATATGAAATTGAAATTCTGAGTATAAATATTTCTTTTCTGCCCAAATGGCGTCGTGCTTCCTTCCTCGTGAATGAACGGACGTGCTGAAAGCTCAATGAATGTCGATGCCTGGCGTCTTCTTGTGTCACGCCTAAACGCACAGCTGAGTTCAACCCCGGGTGCGCATCGGCGAGAGATATTAAAAATCATGCAAATTTTATCATCGAACCACTGCTTTTTATCCTGCAAAACTATAAAACCGAAACGATAAGCATAACTTCGAAAACGTCAATGTGATTCGAGGTAAAACGAGAGGCGGGGCAGGATGAGGCCCACGCTTGTGTGTCACGCGATGAAAGACTACTGCTGGTTCTCGTCTGTCAACATCCCGCACAAATGACGAAGATGTTGAGTGGAGTATATGGGGGCCGAAAGCAGCGAACGGAAAGAGATCACCGCGCATGGTCTTGCCTGTTCTAATTCCGCTTCTGCGCGTTTCAACGAATTTCGTTCTTATTGTGTACATTCGCGCCCACGTCCCTTCATGCTATCGCGAAGCGCTCCACTACGCTGTCAATACTCGTGTGCGTATTTTTGTGGGCGCCAGCATTATTTCTTCCTCCCCGCCCGCAACAAAAAAGGGAAAAAAAAACGTGAGCATTGAGAGCACGTCGCCGCACCATACGGCAGTGTTTGCAGTAAACTGAGAAGCTTCTCGAGTTGCGTCGTTGACGACGAGAATGGAAAGCTATAGTCGACACACCGTTGCCTCTTCTAAAGAAACATATTACAGCTTTAGAACGCAGCAGGAGACAATTTAGGCGCAACAACCGTTTTCGCAGAACGATTTTTGCACGTTCCTACACGCCCGCGCTGCCGAAGGCCAACAAAAGTCGAGCCACCGTGGTCGAGTGAAACGTTGCCCCACGAACGCCGTTTCTAATGTTCTTATTTTGCTTCTAGCGCCGCGCCACATGCGTTGTCATTCAGAAGCCTTACTCCCAGAGCGTTTTCTACACTCTCCCCCCTCAACCCTCCGTCGCTACAACGTGTGGCGACCAGCTGCCATTCAGAGAAGGGCTGGACCGTGGACTTCTCCCTCTGATGCTGGACGTTCGTTCGAGCAAGCTGGCTCCGCCGCAGGGCGAGTCGTGCTGCGGCGCAGCACCCACATTTACGGCAGGGGATTTGATGCATGCAGCTGTCAAGGTTATTTCTGCGTCGCGCTATTCGAACCCCGAAGATTCGGGGAAATTCTCGGGAAAGCGGATTCGAGATCACTCGCGGAGACAAAAAGAGAGTGGTACGCGGTTGATGCTTGTTCGGTCGGTCGCCAGGGCCGAAGAGTGTCCTTGTTCTTCACCACATCTGCGCGTGTCGCCACCGCAGAACGCTGGCGGCACTGCCGCTTGAGTCGCCATTTGTCGTCTAGCCCCGGCATGCTTTTGCCTTTGTTCCGCAGCTGCCTCTCATAAGCACCCCGCCGTAAGAGGGTCGGTGTTGACCGAGTCTATATTCGCACCGAGGTAGGGGACACTCAGGAAGAGGGGTGGGTACGGGTTGTCTCGAAGGGGCGCTCAAACAGTGCCCTATTGTACTCGGGGTCGGAACACCGGGGGAGGGAAGAGAGGCTTTACTCGAGCGTGCTACGTGTGCGCATGCGTTTGTCTGACTCGTTTTAGCGAGCACGTGCCTAGACCCCCCCCCCCCCCCCTCTTGCACCAACATTCCACAGTATTTTTGTGCACCGTCATTCACCTATACATACTCAGAAATGGGCCTTAGTAGGGCACATTGCACAGTGGCGTTTTTGTGATTCCAGGTTCCCGAAAATGACTTACAGACCACGACGCGGCTATCCTAAAGCAGTCAAACTGTTTTAACACATGCCTAAAATCTTTGTCCTCAGTAATGTGCCACCTTTTCATTATTGTTTTTTATTCAACAAATACTATATTTTGCCCGAAAGAATATCCACGAACTGTGTAGTTATTGCACTTTTTTTGTGATGTTACATTTCTGTCACCTTGGGGCGAAGTTGAGGCGCGGCCGCAGAAATCGTCCGTCTAGGGCGAATCCTTTATCATGCTCAATGACTGGTTTGCACCATACGATCGAATGGTTAAAACTCCTTGGAAAACTAGTCACACCTGAGCGAAGATTCGTTGGAAAAAAAACTACAAGTGATTGATCGTGTGAGATTATAGTACGTGCAACCGTAATAAAACCGAACTAAAGCTGCAACTGATAACATTTGCCACGGAACTAGAAAAAGAAGTTTTCAGCAGAGACCACAGCAACGCGAACTTCGCTGTGTTTTGTGAAGTAAGTATTTCACGTTAAAACCGACGCGACTTAATCACAGGATATTGGAAGCCTACCAGTATTTGTATGGTTATCTCCAGGAACTCGACTACCATACATTATCAAGCAGACGTCGATCCGGCGACTCGCACTTCCAGCTTCGAACTGCGCAATCTCTACTACCACGACAATCTCGGAAAAACTTTGTTCCTCCAGCGACGCATTCTCGTCACATCTCCGAAAGGCAAACACCCTCGCGTTTCTCCCAGAAAAGCCGGCTTACTCTGAGCCCCCCGCCACGCGCTCATACGTACGGGGTAGCCCTTGAATATGAACGTGTTTCGTGCTGGCATTGTTTTCCGCCCTGTTCTCCGGGGCGCTTTCTGTATGGGTGCGGCAGTTTGCGTGCTCCCCACGTCTGAGCTCGGCAATCCGTCTTGGCTGCCACTGGCATGGAAAAACGAGCGGAGAGTGATCGCTGATTGATCATTCGGGACCCGGGTGCGCAATAAACGTCGCCCGAATCTCTTCCAATTTTCGTATTGCTCTTTTTCTCGCTGTATACATCAGGCGTTGTCTCCGCTGTCACCTTGCGCATGGCATGCCGTCACACGTTGCTTTTTTTGGTGGGACTTCAATCTCCCTCCCGTTTCGGTACGGCCCAGCCGCAACATTATTGGGGCGCCTCCTCAGAAAAATCTTCTTTCCCTCTCCGCTTCCTCCTCTCCTAACATTATCTTATTTGATTCGCGCCGCCTCAACATACGGGACCAACACCTCACCCATTGCAATAATTGAAACAGAGAGTGGCTGCTACGCAACGTCACCGACGCGGAGGAAGAAAGAAAGCTAGACTAAAAGCGGAGTAAGTTGAACGAAACAGGAAAAAAGGGCCGGCCATCCGGTGAAAGCAAAAATACGTGGCATGAACGGCGCTGCAGTGTTTCCACGGTGTCACACACACCCACACACCCCGAAGCCTTCATCAACCTGATTGCTTTGGAATTATACTGGCTGTCGCGTTCCAAGTTTTTCTTTTAGCTTGTTTTACTTCTCTAAATCCCTTTGTGCATTTGTAGCTGTCACCTACGTTTTTTACGCGTGCGTGTGTAGGGTGGACATAAATAGTGTCGCATTTTTAGATTGTTTGGAAAGAGCTGGAAGAAAAACTTGGCCCCTTGGCATCATGCGCAACGTAAATCTTTCCGAAATCGCACACAGGTTACGTGGAAGGCAAAAGCGACCGGTGTTACTAAATAATGGAACTGCGAAAAGCCGTTCTTTGGTGTGCTATGTAGGCGGTGAAAGAGACCGAAAACTCCTTATTATTGAAAAGAAGAACGTTTCAGCAACAACACTTTACTACCTGCGGAGAATGTGAGAGGGGAAAGGGTGACAGTCGTACGTAAAGACATCGAGGAATCGTAGCCTGCCCTGTATGGTATACACGCCATAGTTTCATGTAGATAACTTGCACGTGACGTTATGGAACCACTAGATGGCTACAACATGGCGGCTTAGATGACGTCAAGGAAGTATGATCACGGGGCCAATATCCTCATTTGTGTGATAACGACGTCGCTTGAACATTATTGGACCTCTGTGAATGTATGGTGAAAGAATCAGCATGGGATGTACTGATAACACTAATGTGACGCAGCGAAGTTCATGCACTGTATACAATGTTGGTGCTGCAACGTGGCCGTTTCAGCGAAGCAGATGCAAGCCACCTTGTAGGCTTATTGCGTGTTTGTAAACTGCGGCAGGCGCAGTCGACATATTGAGGCGCTTGTAGCAACGTCGTGGCACGTAGGCTTCGCCCAGCCCAAAGCTAGCCACCACCGTCTTCGATCACGTGACAACTGGCACAGCAGCAGCAAAGCTGCCTCCGAGCACAGTGCATCGGAAGTTCCGCGTGTGCTCTGAGGCAACTTTGCAGCTGTTGTGACAGTTGTCACGTGATCGAAGACGGCAGTGGCTAGCTTTGGGCTGGGTGAAGCCTACGTGACACGACGTACCTACAAGCTGACGACAGTTACAGCGCGAGAACAAAACGACGACTCAGATACAAGAACGACACGAAAGACACGAGCGCTAACTTCCAGCTCGTGTCTTTCGTGTCCTCCTTGTCTCTGTGTCGTCGTTTTGTTCTTGCGCTATAACTATCGTCATGCCATACCAACTAGCCCAAGATGCCACACTTCTAAGTACCTACAAGCGCCTCAATATGTCGACTGCGCCTACCGCTTAGCACGAGAGATGAAGTAAATTAAGTTTTGCCAAGATATAATGTGTTCGCCTGCGCTCGTCACTCGATGGCGTCACCATCCCCGCCGGCCTAGAGTTCCTGTACATGCTAAGTAGCAGAGTTGCGCGTAAGTTATGCGGCGAAGCCACACTCTGCTTTTGCAGGCGACATGCCTACCGTGTCGCCGATCGAGATGTCTGACGTGTCAAAGACTAGTGATTAACTAGGCTATGTCGATCTTGCTGCAACGGCTTCGTCAAGAAATAAAAAAAAATGACTGAGCGCTCGTTTTCTCGCATTGCATTATTGCTAGCGGCGTTTAGACGATGGACAGACACGAAACTCTGCAACCTAAAATGTAGCATATACAGCAACTCTATGCCGTCCTTGACTACGCGTCCTGAGAACGTAATATTAACAACAACAGCAGCAGCAGCAGCAACAACAACAACAACAAAACAACAACAACAACAACAAATACAACAACAACAACAATAATAATAATAATAATAATAATAAAATGGAGTTTCAAGTGCCAAAATCGTCATATGATTATTAGGAAAGTCGTAGTAGAGGGCTGTGAAAATTTTAGCCATCTGGTTTTCCTTAACGTGCACAGCAGACGGGCCTTTCGCGTTTCGTCTCCATCATAATGCAACCTCCCCGACCGGGATCGAACCCGCGACCTTCCGGTCAGCATCCACGCACCATAACCACCAAACAACGCCGTGGCGGATCCCTGTAAACCGCTGTTTCGTTACCCCCCCCCCCCCCCCCTCCAAGTTTGCGGCTAAACAAAAGCTCTCCAAGTTCACAGACGAAACAGACACGGACAGAGTCCGTGTACGCAAAATAAATAAAAATAAAGAGCCGAAAGAAAAACAGAGTCCAAGCCGATCGAGACTGGGCTGCAGCGGACGGGGTCATTAAGAATGGATGCCGCCCGTCCTTAGAGAGGATTCACTACGAGCGCGACCCCTTGTACAGCATCGATCACGTGTCTGTGTGACCTCACCTTCCCATGATTCCTTGTGTCCTTCCCAACCCTTCAGACATTCCGCGTCTTTATTACTTCGTTGTACGTCGCCGTCTGTGCTGTTTTGACACCGAACGTCGTGGTTCGACGGCTGGGGTCCCACCGAACATTCGATTTTTTCTTTTTCCACTTTTCGGAGCATGCACTCAGTGCGCAGCGGTACGATACATATTGTATAACAACGCCCGGAGATGACTTCAGTTGCAAGTGCAAGAACCCTGCGCAAAGTTGTATGAGACAGTTATGCACTCCGCTATGCGTGCATAGACGGCACGCTTTGCGAATGATTCCGTGACTGTGACGGAAACGTGATGGGGGCGCTGCGCGTCCCGGCCTATGCATAAATCATGGCGGGTTAGTTCCTGTTGCAAAAGTTTAGGGAAACGTCCTCCCCCCCTCACGTTTCCTTCTTTCTTTCTCTCTTTCTTTCTTTTCCTTCTCTTTCTCTTTTTCTTGCGTTTGGCAACAATGCGCGGTCAGTACGCTAAGTCGGAGCATCGCAATAAGCGCTTATTTTTATTCACCGACAACTTCGGAAACATAAAACCGCTCGCAAACCTCATTATGAAGCGATTATTTTATTAAGCATGAACAAGGAAGAATGCCAAGTTTAAGATCGATATACTGCCCAAGCAAGAATACACACTTCCCATCAAATTAATTTTCAATTTTCGCGGTGTTCGCAGATCGATGGAGCCGCAAAATGATAGAGGTCTTTACACTGAACATGTCAGTGCACATAAAGAACAGCAGATGGTTGAAATTTCCGGAGCCCCCATCTACGGCGTGCCTCATAAACATACCATGGTTTGTTGCGTAAGACCCCTTATACTATTGTTAATATTAATAATATTCGATTGCGTATAACACGTAATGTAACCCGTATAATAATGTACAAGTGCAATAAAAACGCCGTGAGTTTGCGGCGATAAGCTATCAATAAATTTCATTTAAAAACAAATAAATAAAGTCAATTCTTCGATCGGTATCGTGTTTTGCATTGTTCAGTGAGTATATTGTTAGGAGATGCATATTCTTACCTGGGAGCCAAAACAAAGTGAGGCACCACTAGTAAAAAAAATAGTTCAAAAAAGAAAATTCCCAACGCCGCAACTTTGATGTGCATGCATCCTGTAACAGCAAGAACGATTGGGAAACAGTAGGTGCTATTCCAGAGTACTTTGAGGGACTCCCAGGAGGAGTTCCTGCCCGACTGCCGTTTTGTTCTAGACAATCGTGCAGACATCAATTGACTGATTTGCTTGCATCTGACACTATCGAGAACGGCACGGGCTTTGCAACGGCCAAGAGAATTACAACCTGCCCGACTGTTACGCACAAGCCAACGTCGGAGAAATTAAAAAAAAAGTGAGGCGTCGTATACTTTCTATCTCTTTCTCACACACACTTGCACACGCAGGCACGCACACACGCACACATTAGGTATTTTCGGAGGGAGTGCGGCGCTGATACTATAGAACAGCACATCGTAGCACAAGGTGTCTACCTCATAATGTTCCATTACGTTCAGTTTGGTAAGGTCATGTTCTGGTAGGTAAGTCTTGGTAAGCAATTTTTTGTGGGGGTAGGTTTTTCTAAGGCTATATTTCTTCCTCATTGATGGATGCACTCAAAGTGCTATGACTACCAAGTAGGCCATCCCGCGATTCGACCTCGTACATCGTGAAATCTCCCGCTAAAAGAAACGCACGATGCGTATGAGTCGCGCACTGCACGATACCCTTCTCCCACGGGTACTCTCTATAGGCGCAACACGAACCGTGCATCCAGCTAGTTGCGTGCATAAGCAGAAAGAAAACGAAAAGGCAGGATCGACCGCGACAGTAGAGCTCGGGCAACGAGAGAGACAATCAGCGAGTCGCGACGAAACAAGCAGCGAGTGCGCAGTGAGCAAACAAAGCGAGGCCCGATAGGCGCGACACATCGACGCTGCACAACAAAGCATGCGGAAGAGGAGTTCAGGAAAGGAGGAGAGCGTGGATGCGCAACGAATGTACGAGAGTGAATGGGTGAGAGAGAGTGAGGAGGAGGGGAGATAGATAAAACAAACGCTCATTCTCTCCGCGACGGAAAAAGAAAAACGTATTACTCGGCGTTGGGAGAAAAAGGCGAGAGTCATTTGTCATATCGGCTCCATTATGCACACCCGCTCGTTTCCTTTATCTCCGACCACGCAGAGCGCTATTTGTCGTGAGGAAGATGCCCGAGAGGAGCAGCGTGGATGTGATATAGGGAAGGGGGGGGGGGAGCTTTATTGACAAAAACGAAAGGAAGAAACGCGGAAATCTGCCGCGGAAGGAGACCTACGTGTAGGAGTATAACTTTGGGCGCATGCACGGGGACTCTATAGCAATAGACCTCTAGGATGAGGAGACGTGTGCAGATTGGGGAAAGCGTTGTTGCCGCGCGTACGACGGCGTGAGGAAGCTGACAAACTCCGCATAGTGGGTACACTGAGCGTCTGATCGAGTAATAGACATCAAGGCTATAGAGTGGCTGCAGAAAGCCGCGCGAGAAGCTAGTAGACAGGGCCGTAAAGAAAGGGAAGGAATAAAAAGCGGTGGGGGAAGAGGCCGATAAGTGCGAGCAGTAAAAACGGCGCGCTACGCCGCGTGCCGCGGCGCGAGCCCGCGTTTGCCCTTTTCTCCTCCTCTTCCTTCCGAGCCCACAAAAACTCCCGCGCGAGGTGAGGTGCGGCAAAGCCTCCCCGCGTCGGGGCGCATAAAAAGATCCCGAATCGCCCGAGATGAACACACAGCGAAACGGGAAGCGGCGAAAAGTATAGAAACGCGCGGAGGTGCGACGCGTAGGAAGTGGGGGAGTGGGAAATGGGAGAGAGGGGGGAAGTTTCGGTCGCGAAGGCAGGGCCTTATATTTTTCGTCCCGCGGCTTCTGTGCGCGATAAACGCCTGATTGCGGACGCTGTTCGCGTCGTTATCGCCCCGCGCGTTCACTATCTATGCAGCGGAGCTACCCTCCTCTTTGGACCATTTTTTTGTTTGTTTTACGTTTCTCGCTTATTTTTCGTGTCCCCACCACACCTCCATCCAGCGTTGCCGCTTCGGGACCCTGGGTTCGTAAATGAAGAGAGAAAGAAGTTGATGACCCGAGACGAGGTCATTATACGCTCCGAAAAGCTCGTAGATAGATTCTGCCGGATTGCGCGCCTGCTATAGCGCGGGAGTTGCTTTTATAGGCAAGGTGCATAGGGGAGAGAGTGTCACGCGGCCACGGCGGAGGAGAGAGACTGACTACACGAGTTGAAGCTCGGTGCGTACACAGCCATGCAGGACAGCATGCACCAATAGTGGGAACGCGAAGACAGCTTTCCGGATACAGGGGCAACCTCATCCCTTCCTCCTATGGAAAGATGAGAGGTGGGGGCTGCATGCACAGAGCCTCGGCTTGAGATACCAGTAGAAGGGAAAAGAGACTCCAGTGGATGTAGGCGCTACGTGATAGACGAGCGGCATTAGGCCACGTGACTTAGCGTAGTTCGTATTAGAGTGACGAAAACAAAATTAGGAGACAGAGGCAGCGCGCATACTGCTCGATGGAACCGATAATGACGTGAATGGCGTCGGCAAGAGAAAGCAATTTCTAGTCTGTATTAGAAGAATAAAGTTGAAGTTGGAAGTTGAGTCAGCGAAGCGTCGTGAAGGCTTCCAGAAATACTAATGGCTACGAGCAAAAAACAAATAAACAAAAGATACGCATTGAATGTCGAAGTTCCCGTAGAGTCGTTATCACTGAGTGTTCATTTCAAAAGTTGACATATGTTTTCGTATGTCATGAGGCTATAGTTCAGTGGCGAGCTCTTTTGTAGAGTAGTCGAACAGATATATGGGTGCATTTTTACTTTACTATTTCACCTTCCATTACTAGACTGCGCGATGCATGGGGGCAAAACGGAAGCTATGGCGTTTAGCACTACTATTAGTTATATGTGAAGTGGTTTCTGAATGAAAGAGCGTGACTAGTAGGCGATGTTAGTGACCGCTGCTTCTCTGCGTATCGATATGATCACTTGATATACATTCATGGTCAATGCTTCAAGGTTGAAGCAACAAATATGTGAAGAAAAAAAGTTATTCACACAACCAAGCTAGTAATAGGATGAAAATAAATAAAAGCTATTGTAAAGAGGTATTGTCCTACCACATTCACTGTTTCCACAATTTTACCCGTTTTTAAATATTTATTTCTTGCCTGATAAAATACATCTGTACAAACAATACTACAGAGCCATACTCATGTATATAGTAGGCATGAGTTCAACCGTGCAATACATTGGCAATAATTGCAGCATAAAGCTTCGCACGTCTACCACACAGAACGTGCGTACAGCCCCAAAATTGCGCGTGACGATGTTCAAGCGACTGTACAGACCGCTAAACTAGCACTTGTTGGAAACCAGTGCGGCGTGTTGCGTCCCGCTGCCAGTGACGTCTTCGAGGCGAGCGCGATGTCGCCGCCACTCAGTTCCGCGAACGCAGCGACTGTTGAGGCTGACCATTGTGTCGCGGGACGGTGCGCTGGCGCCACGGCTGGGCCCTGCGGAATGCGGCGGCGGTTTCGGGGAACGAAAGATTCGTCGCTGCTTCTTGGAGGGATGGGTCCACCCGGAACAACTGAGCATAGAGCTGAGGGGAAGTCGGGTTCCGGGTGGACGATTCACCCCCTTGATCCCCCCCTCTTACTGCGGGCCGCCCCTGCCTTTCGTGAAGTGGACTGATGGACCGAGATAGAGGGAGAGGGGCGGCAACGAGAGGGATAAAAAGGACGGAGGAGACGGCGGGCGCAAGAAGGGGGAACAACGATGACCAGTTAACTTTTCTTTGAATGCAAATAAATCCCTTTTTTCAAGTTTCCTAAATGGACGTCCTGCTTTCATGACCTGCCTGATCTTGGTCATCCCACCCAATCTACCCCGACGACGCTACAAACTGGATGGCAGCGGTGGAATCAAAAAAAGGCATGCAGAAAACTGCGGACGGAAGATCGACTTCTGTGGATCCGGGATCAGCAGAACGAGACCTCGTGGCTCCGGGAGGCACAACCGTCGCAGTAACGGCATGAAGTTTTGGACGACTCCAGGAAACTAAGGACGAGCAGCAGAAGGCAGACCAGACGATCTGGGATCGGCGGTCCTGTGAACGTGGCTCTGGGAGACACGTCCTTCGCCAGCTCGAGGTTGGAAGTAGCTGCGGACGGAAGATCGACTTCTGCGGATCCGGGATCGGCAGAGCGAGACTTCGTGGCTCCGGGAGGCACAACCGTCGCAGTAACGACTACCGGAAACTAAGGACGAGCAGCAGAAGGCAGACCCGACGATCTGGGATCGGCGGACCTGGGAACGTGGCTCCGGGAGACACGGCCTTCGGCAGCTCGAGGTTAGGTGAGTGCTTGAGCGATCACGTTTTGCCGGACGATAAGAACAGGGTTCTATCGGGCAATTGGCTCTGAAGGGCCGCCACAAGTGTGCGGTGAATATTGCAGAAGTATTGGTTGGCTCTTGTGAAGATATGGATATCGGAGTGTTAAAGAAAGAAGAGCTGTTGCTGTTAGCAGTAGAGCTCAGCTTGGATATCAATAGCAGGTTAAGGAAGCCCGAAATTCGCAGTGCGATAATCGAAGGGGGTTTCGAGGAGGACGAGCTCAGCGAGGCCTGGGAAAAGATATGTGAGGAGAAGAAACAAAGGGAGGAAGAAAAGAGGGAAAGAGCGGAAGAGAAGGAAAGGCAGGAAAGGAGAGAACAAAGACAGGCCGAAATTGAGCTCGAGAGAATAAAGCTAGAGCAGGCGAGATTAGCACGCAGTGCAGATGCGGCGCCGCCGCATACTGAGAACCTGAAGATGACGAGTTTGCTTCAGCCGTACAAAACAGGCGAGGACATTGGTCTCTACCTGATTAATTTTGAACGGATCTGTGAGAAACATTCATTTCACCAGGACACCTGGCCAGAGCGGTTGCTTGCGTTGTTACCGGGTGAGGCCTCGCAGGTCGTGGCCAGACTGAGCGCAGCCGAGGCAGGCGTATACAGTTCAGTGAAGTCGACATTACTCGCAAAATACAGGCTCTCCACAGAGGAATTTCGGAGGAGATTTAGACGGGAAAGAAAGAAGCCTGGTGAAAGCTTTGTTGAGTTTGCGTGTAGCCTGAGTGATAATTTTTCAGAGTGGGTGAAAGGAGCAGGTGCGGATAACTTAAGTAAACTGAGGGATCTAATTTGTTTGGAGCAGTTTTATGACACCCTGCCGGATAACGTGCGCCTGTGGGTCAAGGATAGGCAGGAAGGTGTGTCTGTTAGGAGTGCAGCACAGCTTGCCGACGAGTACGTGGCCAGTCGAGGCTTCAGGACCCCGATCAACAGCGCACATCACTATCAAAGGCCTGCACCACGGCCCCAAGCTTACACTCGAGGACCGCAAAGCGCAACAAAAGAGCGAGAGGAAACTAATCAAAATTCGGCGCGTGCTGAAGGCAAGCTGAAAGAGCAGGAAAAGAACAGAAAGGAGGTCAGAAATCATTTAGAAGAGTTAGAGTCGCGAGCTAAGGCGCTATGTTTCAAGTGCAACGAAACAGGTCACTTTGCCCGAAACTGCTCAAAAGGTAGGCCAGTGTTTGCTTGCGTAAGCGATCACCCGAGTAACCTAGATCTTTTGAAACCTTACACGACAGATTTAATGGTTAATGACAAAAGGTGTAGGGTACTCAGAGACTCCGCGGCCACTATGGACGTAGTCCATCCGAACTACGTAAAAAGTGAAGACTACTTATCCGAATGCGCGTGGATAAGACAGGCCGTCAGCGAAGATTCAGTGTGTTTACCTATGGCAAAGGTACACATTCGGGGTCCTTTTGGAGCGATCGAGACAGTAGCAGCAGTCTCCCGTGGGCTACCAGAGGGCTACCCGTACCTTTTCTCGAACAGCTCGGAGTCACTACTCAACGACAGGGGGTGCACTTTTGCTGATGCCCAGGTCATGGCTTTGACGAGATCGAAAGCACGCGTATTGGCTCAGCAGCTGCGTTACGGGGAAGGGGAAGGTGCCAAAGCGAAAGAGTTAACAACTGAATCCGAAGAAGTTAAGCCCGACGAGGCACTTATCCCTATTCCTCCGACCGAAAATCCGGAAAATGGTCAGATTAAGAAGCCGATAATTGAGAAAAGAAAGAAACCTTCGAAAGGAAAAGATCATAGTTTGCAGGGGTCCGTGTTGGCCCCAATCTCGCACAGCTACGAGCGCATGCTAGGGGTTGACAGGGAAGCGTTACGGCTGTCTCAGAAAACTGACCCTAGTATAGCGGTTATGAACAACGGAAACAGTGAAGGTGTTTCGTCAAGAAACATCTCTTTCGAAGTGAGGAACGGTATCCTATATCGTAAATACCGAGATAGGCGAGGGCAGTGCTACGATCAATTGGTGGTGCCATCACCATACCGCAAGGACCTACTCAGTCTTTGTCACGATCACTCATGGGCAGGACACCTGGGCATAAATAAAACCAAGAAAAGATTGCTACAGGAATTTTATTGGCCGGGGTGTTTCAGGGACGTGCAGAATTTCGTGAAGACTTGTGACGCTTGCCAGAGAGCCGGTAGGTCTAACGACAAATGGAAGGCCCCGATGGTAAAAGTGCCCATTATTTCTGAGCCCTTCCGCAGAGTTGTTGTAGATTTGGTGGGGCCGTTGCCGAAAACAAGTGCGGGGAACAGATACATTCTCACACTATTGTGTCCTGCAACGAAGTTCCCCGAGGCGGTGCCCTTACAGGAGGCAACTTCGGTCGAGGTAGTCGATGCGTTGCTTTCTATATTTTCGCGCCTCGGTTTCCCTGCCGAAATGCAATCGGATCAGGGAACCGTTTTCACGAGTGCTCTCACGACCATGTTTCTCGAGAAATGTGGCGTTAAAATTTTGCATAGCTCGGTTTACCACCCACAAAGCAACAGTGTGGAGAGATGGCATGCTACCCTAAAAAAAGTATTGAGAGCTGTTTGCCATGAAAGGAAGTGTGATTGGGATGGTTGTTTACCGGGCACGCTATTTGCGTTGCGCACAGTGCCACACGAGGGAACCGGGTTCGCACCGGCAGAGCTGGTGTATGGCCGGAATCTTCGAGGTCCGCTGAGGCTAGTCCGCGAACGGTGGGAGGATGATCGGGGGCCTAAATGTGTGATCGAGTATGTGTTGAACCTAATGCAAAGGTTACATAAGTGTCGTGAGATCGTGAAGGGCAACCTAGAGGCGAGGCGAGACGCTTCAAAGCGCTACTATGATAGAAATGCCAGGACGCGATCATTCAACCCGGGCGACAAAGTGATGATATTGAGGCCTAATCGCCAGAATAAACTGGAAGTCCACTGGGATGGACCTGCCGAGGTTATCAGTCGCCTTTCGGAAGTAAACTACACCGTGAGATTACCTGGAAGAAAACGCGAGGACAGGGTCTACCACGTAAACCTAATGAAGCCATTTTTAGAGCGAGCAGCAATTGTTAGCATCGCCATGAATGTTTCAGAAGAGGTTTCTCTAGAGGTACCTTGTTTTCCTGGGAACACGGGCCCTAGTGTAGAAGAGATAATCGCGTGTGCAGTTAACAAAGACGAGTTGGGTACAGCTAAAGTCGAGGATCTGAAGAGCCTTATTCTGGAATATCTGGAATGTTTTGGGGAAAGGCTCGGAAGGACTCATTTGGTACAACATGATATCGAGCTGACTACAGAGGTCCCTTTTAGCTCGAAGGCGTACCGCGTGTCTCCGCGACAGCTGGACTTAATGAAGGCGGAAGTTAAAAGGATGCTTCGCCTTGGCGTGATCAAAGAAGCATATAGTGACTATTGCTCCCCTTTGATGTTGGTCGAGGTGCCGGGGAAAGAACCACGGCTATGCGTCGATTATCGCAGGTTGAATGCGATCACAAAAGACCAGGTGTACCCGTTGCCTAACATAGAGGAAAGGGTGGAGCTGGTAAGCCGGGCTACCTTCATTTCAACCCTAGATTTAGTGAGAGGATATTGGCAGGTGCCCTTAACTGAACGAGCAAGTCGGTATGCAGCATTTGTAACACCCTTTGGCGTTTATCAGCCCGTCACCATGGCCTTTGGTTTGAAAAACGCACCCTTCTGTTTTTCAAGGTTAATGGATCGGGTGCTAGAAGGACTAGAAGAATTTGCGGTGCCATATCTAGACGACGTGGCCGTATTTTCTAATGATTGGGAGTCTCATTTGCAGCACACACGAACGGTGCTTGAAAGAATCAAAGGGGCGGGCCTGACTATTAAAGCCGAGAAGTGTCAGTTCGGCCAAGCCCGTGTCACGTATTTGGGACACGACATAGGGCAGGGAAAACGGGAACCAATGAAAGCCAAAGTAGCTGCGATAGTCAACTTCCCAAGACCCGTAAACAAAAGGGAGGTGCGAACATTTCTAGGAATGACAGGCTATTACCAGCACTACATTCCAAATTATTCGGAGCTCGCCAGCACGCTAACCGACAGCCTGCGAAAACCTGAACCGGAAGTGGTAACTTGGAGCACCGAGAGGGAGGAGGCCTTCCAAAACTTGAAGAAAGCTTTGTCTTCTCGGCCCGTGCTTGTCGCGCCAGACTTTAGCCGAGAATTCATTCTCCAATGCGACGCCAGCAACCGAGGTCTAGGTGTCGTCTTGGCCCAACTTAACGAGGGAGGTGAAGAGCATCCGGTGCTCTATCTCAGTCGGAAGCTGACTCCCCGAGAAGAGGCTTTCAGTGCCTCGGAGAAAGAATGTTTGTCCATTGTGTGGGCCATTCAAAAACTAGGATGCTATATTCAAGGCACAAAATTCACGGTCGAGACTGACCACTGCCCGCTTTCATGGCTGAAGCAAATGTCCAATAAAAACGGGAGGCTGTTGAGATGGAGCCTCATACTACAGGAGTATAACTTCGAGGTCAAATATAGAAAGGGGAACCAGAATAAGAACGCCGATGGACTGAGCCGTGGATTTTAGAGTCGAACACTGATTTTCTTGTTGCTGTTTCTTTTTTTACTGATGTGTTTCTATCGCGGCTGAGGTCACGGCATTTAGATTTTTTTCCAAGGGCTGACCCCCACAAAAAAAAAAAAAAGAAAGAAAGAGAGGGCAATCATGGGGTAAAATTATGGCAGTTTTGGCGTCCGGTGGGCGTGTCGCTCGGGCACGCCGACCAGAGTGTGTGTGCTTGTGTTGTGTATCCCTGGAACAGGGTTATTGGTGATGCGAGTGCTGAGGCCCAGAGAGGCCGAGTGTTTGCACATGTCGTCTCGACGCTTCAGGTGACCCGACAGTTGGCCACCCTCGAGTCGAGTCTTTCGGCGGCGGAGGAGTCTGTTGCGTCCCGCTGCCAGTGACGTCTTCGAGGCGAGCGCGATGTCGCCGCCACTCAGTTCCGCGAACGCAGCGACTGTTGAGGCTGACCATTGTGTCGCGGGACGGTGCGCTGGCGCCACGGCTGGGCCCTGCGGAATGCGGCGGCGGTTTCGGGGAACGAAAGATTCGTCGCTGCTTCTTGGAGGGATGGGTCCACCCGGAACAACTGAGCATAGAGCTGAGGGGAAGTCGGGTTCCGGGTGGACGATTCACCCCCTTGATCCCCCCCTCTTACTGCGGGCCGCCCCTGCCTTTCGTGAAGTGGACTGATGGACCGAGATAGAGGGAGAGGGGCGGCAACGAGAGGGATAAAAAGGACGGAGGAGACGGCGGGCGCAAGAAGGGGGAACAACGATGACCAGTTAACTTTTCTTTGAATGCAAATAAATCCCTTTTTTCAAGTTTCCTAAATGGACGTCCTGCTTTCATGACCTGCCTGATCTTGGTCATCCCACCCAATCTACCCCGACGACGCTACAGGCGGTAGAAACCACAATTTCGAGCCATCGGGGGGGACTTTCTCACGGCACAAAGTCCAGACGTTTTGCGCGACGACTAACGCGCCTCACGTCGCGACTCAAAGCAGTGACCGGGCCAGGTCGATCATCGCGAGGCCATAGAAAGCAGCGTACAGAGCAGACCTACACGTGATTGCAGTACTCGCATCTTTGCTCGCAATCCGTCCAACTTCATTCCAAACGAGCAGCGCCACGTAGTTCGAAGCTTTTCCCACTTGTTGTTCAGGACTACTCAGTGCATGGCCTTTCATTTAATTTTTACGCTTCTCACACGCGCAAAAAACACAGGTCGACCCAGCCGGTCTTCGTCGACAACAACAACAAAGAAGGAAGAGCCGAAGCGACACGTTCGGATCGCATATACGCGAGGAGTTTCCATGTCTTCATTGCGTGCGCTCAGCTCCAGCCTCGGGCATTCGCCGGAACCGCATGCGATCAACCAATCTTGTCCGCGAGCGGCTCCCTTAATTGCGCTAAATGCGCGCGCAACTCGCCCTGCTGCGAGAGACGACGCAGCAAATACACATATATACGAAAGAGAAACGCCAGAGGACCACAGCAAAGGCTCCCGGGTTTTAAGACTATAAGAAGAGAGAGACACCGCTGAGAGACGGGAACGATCGGAAGAAACGAATCCGCATTAACTCTAATGAGGCAAAAGCACGCAATAGGCGACTCAAACGCGGGTCCTCCTGGAATCGCGAAGGCTCGATTGCACCGGCGACCCGTCAGTTCGTTGTCCGCTTGCAGCGTAGTATTAGCGGTGGCGGCGGTACCCAACCTTGCCTTATAGCTTTCCGTGTAGCCTAAATTCGAAGCCTCCCAGGAACCTCGCGAGACGTCGCGGACGTACCCCGTACGGCACTGGCGTGCCTCCTTCGGAGACTTGGGCGCACGCAATTTCCGGCACAGACCGCGGGCGACGCGAGGGGACGACAGCAGGAAGCTGGATTAGTCTGGACACCAGCGAACTGGCTGGGCACGCAGGAAAACGCGAGTGCCTTGCGCACGCGAGGCGCGTTTGATACGTCGTTGAGTCCCTTGCTCTCTCTCTCTCTTTTAGTACTCGTGTGCATGTTTACGGAACATACTCTGGGCACTACAATTTAGTTTCGTAAGAAAATTGTTAGTAGATCTGGAGCCGCGGTTCTTCACAATCAACAACCATAAGAAAAGTGACACGGAACGCGAGGTTTTTTATTCTCTACGGCCACACCGTGGTCGCGCGGAGTCTGAGTGAGAGCAAGATCACAAAAACGAAAAATTTTGCGAGAGATTAATAATAATGGCTTGTATGTATCCCCAGTCGGGAAACTGTCTTTGCGGCTTCGAAGAATAATGCTTGTGTCAGCTATTCTTCATTCCAATTGCGGGAAACAAAACGCGGTACGCCGGCCACAGAGGTAACGCAAAGAAAGGAAAAGAGGATCGTAGAGAGTGGGTAATATAGGTTAGCAAAAGCTCTCAAGCGTCACCTGCTGTTCTACAGATAAAGGCGGCCAGCATATATTTATGCGTATTCGAACAACTCGGCAATACCAGTCACACATGCGTATAGTTTCAAGTTTCGTACCACTGAGCCGAAGCTAAGAGCACGTGCCCGCACAGAATGCACACGTAATAATGTCAGCATAAAAACGAAAGAAACAAAAAATAAGATCCCATCGCTACACTTACCACTTGCAAGTCGAAGTGCCAGCGGAGAAGAAAAAAGGAGCACGAAGACACTGTCGCCGTTGTCAGGTGGGAGTAAGCGAAGCGTACTGACGGACTCCTGTCGATGTTAGCAGTGCCCGTTCAAGTGATTACTCTCCGTCAACACGAGAGCTACGAACAGGCGGCGGCCAATCGGCAGCCGAGCTTGAGACACTCGCAAAGCACGCCCATCTACTGGACACATCACGCACACAAACGCTTTTCGGCGGACTTGTTTTTCGCACCATATTACCACCTCGCGGAACACGATAAAGATCAGCGCCGCCTTTTCATCCCACTCTATCTACTACAAATTACGTTTCCGCCTCTTTATCAACACCAGCTGTGCTGCGCGACCTTTTCAACTGCTGGCACCGCGAGTCCTTTTATCTTCTTTGATGTTTCCCCCGTTCGGGTCGTTTTCGCCGGGGCTCGATTTATCTCTGCTGCATAGGAGCCAAAGCAAAAGTCACGTACCGGGATTGGGGAAGGTCATCGTTTACCAGCTCGCGGTCGTGCCACCCCGAGTCGCGGAGATAAGCGAGGCGCATTAGTTTCGCGCTTCAAAGCGGCGCCGACACCTTTCCCGCTGATTGCACGGCCGTCATCGAGACCAGGCTCTGACGAATGCGCGGGAAAAAAAAATGAATAGTGAAGACGCAGGAAATAACGGCGGCTTTCCCACGTTATCCTTCCACACCTTCCCGTTTTTAAATATGAGGGCATTTGATTTGCACATCCGCATCCATTTTCACCCAAGTCTACCTTGCTTAGTATCCCTGCCTTTCCCCATTGGTATCTCTCTCTCTCTTTCTACCTAGCTGCGCATCCTCCTTGATTTGATGATTGATATGTGGCGTTTAACGTCCCAAAACCACCATATGATTATGAGAGACGCAGTAGTAAAGGGATACGGAAACTTTTGACCACCTGGGGTTCTTTAACGTGCACCCAAATCTGAGCACACGGGCCTACAACTTTTCCGCCTCCATCGGAAATGTAGCCGCCGCAGCCGGGATTCGATCCCGCGACTTGCGGGTCAGTAGCCGAGTACCTTAGCCACTAGACCACCGCGGCCGTGAGCTGCGAATCCTTGACGATATAACCACGTATACTACAATCGGTGCCATACATCAGGTGCAACGCTATGGAAAACAGCGAGACTTCTTGCACTATAGTACAATCGCAAGGATGAATAGTTAAATAATTTTACTAGAACTGTGTGATGAGGGGCACTGCCAGACTGAAGAGGAATGGAGCTCTGCGCTCAGGAGCTCAGAACTTGCACATTAACTCTGGGCTGTCCGGAGGGCCCACGATGCGGCGGCCCCCGCCGCGGTGGTCTAGTGGCTAAGGTACTCGGCTGCTGACCCGCAGGGCGCGGGTTCAAATCCCGGCTGCGGCGGCTGCATTTCCGATGGAGGCGGAAATGTTGTAGGCCCGTGTGCTCAGATTTGGGTGCACGTCAAAGAACCCCAGGTGGTCGAAATTTCCGGAGCCCTCCACTACGGCGTCTCTCATAATCATATGGTGGTTTTGGGACGTGAAACCCCACATATCAATCATCATATCAATCAACGATGCGGCGGTGAGGCTCGGCCTACCCGTTCCGACGTGGGAGCGGCCCGCTGCTCTAGCTCCTTGAGGTAGTGTTCCTCAGAGCCTCAATAAAGTTCTGTGTCTGTCTGTCTGTCGTACTGTTTCTTCTTTTCGTTTTTAGACTGAGTAATAAACGTGCACTCCTTGTGCCCGAGAAATAAACAAACCCCATTATTTATACGGCTCTCAACAGGTTGTTAGGATCACCGAGCGTCTTTACGCTTTCGTGTTGTGGCCTCCGCAATCAGTTCCGCCAGAGCGCTGCTGGAGTCCATCGTGGAGGCCACGCTTAAAACGAGGAAAATTCAAGCGCAAGAAAGACGCGCGCGGAGTTACACACTTTGCTGTCGAAATTTCTCCCAGAGCTTCCACAGCACTGCAGCTCATGTATGAAACAGAGTACGCGTATAGCAGGCACTCGTCAAAATAACGCGACAGCCCGGTGCCGCCATTTTGAGTACACTCGAGACATTTGTGTTTTCTGTATTACCAGGTACTAAGCAGTTGTCACGAGTCATGGGCCAACCCTGAGCGCCACGTTCACCGGTGGCCCGGCGTTACGATTCAAAGTTTTCTGTGGGTACACCAACGGCAAAGAACGTATACTACACTGTAATTCGAGCGATCGTTGATGACGCACCTTGCACGGCGCGGAGAGAAAACGCACCGTTTGAATGACGTGTCGCAAGCACGGCGCTTGCACGTCCTTTGTTCTACGGGTTGTTAAAGTATAGGGACAGCCGCGTCTAATATGGCCACCGTTCTTGTTACGTACTCTCAGATAGATTGCGCATTACGACATTGTACACTGTACACGCTCGGTGACACCGAGTCCCGCGTTCCATCTTCCGCGATTGCGGCGGAGTAAAAACGCGCAACTCTCTCCCCCCCCCCTCCTTCTCTGAGCCCCACGAAATGTAGGATAACCTAAATAGCAAAATCCCGTGGCGTGGTCCGCGCTATAACGGTATTTATGTTTCGTACGTAGTGCTTGTTAGCAAGAGCGCAGTGTTGCGAACATTCTGAGGGTATAATGCAGCTGGAACTACTAAAGTCCCCGTAGCACTGCACGGCAGTAATATTCATTAGTGACATGCTCTCATTACAAGCGTTTCCTTAGTTTGTTTCTTGACACGCGATTGGCTGTCGCGGTGGTAAGGAACTTAAAATGTTTTGCAACGCACTCGACGCTCTGGGAACTCTCTACATAATGTCTGAAATAACGCAGTTGACGTTTTCGGAAGATTACCAAAGCAACTTGTGCTAAGGCGGACTGCGAACACTTTGTTTTTATTAAACAAAGAGAGAGAACGGTATTTAAAGACGTCTTTGATGCGCATTCTAAAAATCATTCAGTTTCGAGATACGTCACAGCTATAGTGGTACGCGGTGTTGAAAGTAAGGGCATCGGTTCATAAAATAAATGCTAGCCAACGCTGACGTTGCATTGTCCATCAACTCCGCTGAGCCACACGAAAGGTAGGATTACCGAAACATCCAAGTCCGGTTGCGTGGCCCGCGCTGTAACGGTCTTTCCATTTCGTATATACGTAACGCTTGTTAGCAAGAGCGCAGTGTTGCGAACATTTCGAGGGTATAATGCAGCTGAGACAACTAAAGTCAATGTATACCACTGTGCGGCAGCATTATTCATTAGCGACATGCGCTCATTAGAAGTGCTTTCTTTGTTTCTTGGCCCACCATCGGCTTATACGCACAGGAAAAGGATTTCAAATGTTTGGTAACACGCTCGACGCTTTGGGGACTCGTATAAGTCTTAAATAACGCAGTGGACGTTTTCGGAAGAAAAGATTACCTATATAAGCAACTTATGCTAAAGCGCACTGCGGATACTTTGTTTTTTAAAAAGGACGGTATTTGAAGACGGCTTTGATGCACCTTCTAAAAATTATTCCATTTTGAGATACATCACAGCTAGTGGTACGCTCTGTCGACAGTAAGCGCATCAGTTTTTAAAATAAGGGCTAGCCAACGCTGATGTTGCGTTGCCCATTTGAAAAGTGCCCGGAGGCTGATAGCTCTGCTCGTGTGCCGACAATCTCAAGCCGTACTTGTGTGTTTTAGAAAGAACGTCACTCCTTGCGCAATGCATATTCGACTGTGCGGCGTAGTTGACACGGTCCTTACATAAATATAAAAAATTCACCAACAAAATTCAAAATTGCCCAACGTTTCCCCTAACAGAAAGACTGCTACAATATGCTCTGCTTTCCCAGCCCTTAATAATTTATATTAGCTAATACTTAGATAAACTATTATGATGTAGCTGTTTCTTGTTACTCGCACTCACGTGTATGTAATTTTCTTCAACCTGCACCTCTGAAGCTTGATGACCAAACGATAAATCGTACATCTTACCCGATCCTGGCAAATATTTGAAAAACTATGACGTTTCATGCAGTTACCTGTATTACAAGTTCGTAGTTCACTTGTGATTACGCTCGTTGTAATGAATACTGAGCAAGTGTGCACTGCGCTGCCTTATTTCAGCAATGAATTCTTTTGTTAATAATCGATTAGATTCGTATGTGTTCTTTCAGTATACAACGTGTAATGAACAAGTTATATTTGACTGGACCAATGTCTTACGTACCCCCATCTACGACTTTGTTATCTGACAAAATAATATATGTCACTTTAACGTTATCAATGCTTCCTGATTTTTTATTTATCTTATCGATCTCTTTTTCCGTAGTTTAGCAATCATTTTCGATGCTGTCACATATATGCTTTTTTGTCGCTATTTCGAGTGTAGGGTAATGAATGACAATTTCTTATGGTGGCTGTTTCTAGTTCACGATTTTTATTTTTACATTTACCACTTATAGTAGTTGTTCCAGTATATTCTGTTGTTACCTCCAAGATCGATCAGCGTGCGATTGCGATCTCGGACGCCACGTTGTCATGATAAATTGCAAGGCGGTTGTATGACTTCCGGCGCAACTTCCCTACATTAACCTTGCCCTTCTGATGCCTCGGACCATCGCATTCAATCTTTTTTTAATATAATTTATGCCCGCTGAAGTTTGGCCGCTAGTCGATAACAAGCCCAGAGGGTTAAAGTTGCCGACCATGAATATATACACGCATGGCAGCCATCGATGTTTGCTAGAGACCCAATACAAAGGCTCATCATTTTTTCCTCTACGCATACATACACCACGAATAAAATCAGCGCTCGTCTGAAACTTGCACATGTACGCCAGTGTTTTCCTCGCGTACGCGCCAAATTCAAATATACAATGTCTAGAAATAACGAGTCGCCCTGTTTTCGTTCAAGCGTCGTCCCGAAATGGAGCGTAAACGTGGGCTTAGCTACATTGCCATGCCACGAGATGAACTTTTTCGGGACCTAAAGCGTGCTTACTTATCATTACGTATTTTCTGTTACTTCACAGGCGTGATTTTCATCCTCTATAACCTGGTTCGATTATCTCTATTTTCTGCCCAGATTCAGTGACGTGGTCTAAAAGCCAGACGCCACTGTACTGACGCAACACCGCTATCAGAAAAGAAAATCCTGGGACCGCTGGCACAGGCACAACAGCAAGAAAGCCCTGTTGTGCTACTCGAAGACGACCGGACTTGATGAGCGCCTGTGAACAACCAGCACGAGCACGCGTTGTGTGTGTTTAAACTAACTGTTCATTCTTCTTTTTCTTACTCTAGTTATTTTTTAATATAATTTATCTATAATTCACCGTCCCCCTCCTCCTCACGTGTTGGGCACCAAGAAGAGTCAAGCTTGGTTAACCTCCCTGCGTATCCTCTTCGTTCCCATATCCCTTTTCCCCTTCCATCTTTCACTCTCATCCATCCAGTTTCCACGAGTACGGTAGCAAAACGTTTGTTCCTTGGTTAACCTCCCTGCCTTTTTACTTGTCTATCATTCCTCGCCTTCTCAAAATGGCGTGCGGCATTTGGTTAAGCGTTCTTCACCAGAGGCGATTCGTATACTGCCCGAATGGTTCAGTTGCGCGCGCAGCGGGCATTAGTTTTTACTCGTTGGTCGCGCTAACCTCGACGACCGACTCGTTAACGTGCACGCGTTACTCCGAGCAAAGCCACCATTTTTTAACCCCACATGCGCGCTGTCACGGATCTGACCATTTCGCGCGCACACACAAGTTGATTTGTTTAGTTTATGGCTCAACCACCTCGCTATGCAAACCGAAACCCTGTCTGTCACACTACGCAGTAGCTTTTTACATTCTCTCTCTCTCTCTCCGAGTCAGGAGTCGGTGATTACGAGTATGATCGCAAATGCGAGAAAATGGAATCGTGGTATACTGCGGCATCGCGATGCTATTTTTTGTGCTCCCTCCCCCACCACCCTCAATTTATCTCTAAGGTGTTTTTTTTGTAATTGCAGCGCTATGCCGGCCAAATGGGCATTGGCACCCAAGAGACCCGGTTCGGCCGGCGGATACACATGCCATCCCCAATCCCGACCATAAATACGCCGCCGGTTCTTTCCCGTTTATATATTCCCTCTCCCTTGTCCCACACTTTCGTATTTTTTTTTCTTCGTATAAAGAGAAGCGGTAATCGCTTACGTGAGATCACGTCGCCCACGTCGTGTCGGTCAGGTTTCGCGGCAGTCCATCACAAAAGTAGCGGCCAGTCCTCCACCGTCGCCTCCTCTCACCCCTCCAAATGAACATACATCTCTATAGTACACCACTCCTTTCCCTCACCTGCCCCATGCCTCTTTTCATCCATTCATATATACAGTACACGTACCGTTACTCCTTCCTTACCTCACTCCCTCTCTCTTTTCTTTTCCCACCAGCCCCGTGGCTCTATACGTGCAACGTCGGGCTGCACCGGTCGAGCGTCGAATCAAATTTAATTACGGGAATCGTCTTTCGTTATGTATGAAGGCGCCTCATCCGCCCCCATTCGTTCTTTCTCTTCCACTTTTCTACCGCAAGGAAGGACAGAACAAAAAAGGTGGAAGAACCGAGAAGAAAAGGAAGAAAAGAAATGCCCTCTTATCTGAACTTGCTCACGTTTCGGCTATCGAAGGAAGCGAGATACGGAGACGCACGTCTCGCCAAAACGAAGCAACTCAGGCGCGGAGCGTCGATTTCGTTTGCTTTTCTCAAATGAGAGACCGCCCTTCATAGAGCCTCGAGACATTTCTTTCCTTGTTCCCCGAGCAAATAACGAGCAAGAAGAACTCATGATTCACAAGGAAGACGGCGAAGACCGAATGAGTGAAGAAATAGCAGTCTAACATTTCTCGATGCTGATGTCGATTACATCAAAACTGAAGTAAGACTTGCTCTGAAATTGATCAGCGCTGTATTTTTATTTCATTATTTCGAAGTATTTCCTGGTCTTTTATTACGATGCGGTATTCTTCGGTTCAATGCAGCAGTTTTGGTTTACCAACTACACTACGCGCTATCTGCTCGACGTGTCCACAACGTCAAGAGCTAAGTCCTGGTCATTACGTCGTACGTACGTACGTACCTATGTATGTATGTATGTATGTATGTATGTATGTATGTATGTATGTATGTATGTATGTATGTATGTATGTATGTATGTATGTATGTATGTATGTATGTATGTATGTATGTATGTATGTATGTCGAGAGTTCGACTACGAATTCACATTTCAACCGGCGTGACATGCGAAAACGTTCATGCACCGTGCTAAGAGTAGACTGCAAATTACGCCGAGTGGTTAAAACCGAACCTGCCCCCTCTGCCGCATGTGATGATATCGAAGTCAAACCCTTCGTAATAGGCAATCTACAATCAATTCACGTAAACAAACAAGAAAGTAAATAAATAAATAAATAAATAACTAAATAAATAAATAAGCTTTCAAGAGAGAAGACATGCTCTTCATCAAGAAACACTTTGTGATTCCGGAACTATGGTGTGGCAATTCTGCAGACAATTTTGTGAAGGCTTGTACGCTGCAGCATCCATCGGTAATAGACGAATAAGTTTTTCATTTTTTCTGTCTGATGGTATCTTGAATACATAACCCTAATGAGAAGCAAATACATTTAACCCGTATTTAGAAGCAAATAAGTAGTTGGCGCCTTATTTGTGAACCAATATGTCCTTACGCGATGTCAATTTTTAAAATCAGTCAGTCAATTTCCTCTACGAAGTGAACATTGCCCAGCGCCCGGAGTACGAAGAACCTGACGATTGATGGCACGACTGTGTGCAGTTTATCTTTCACCCGTTTTCACCAAACACAATAGGTTTCAATTTGGGGTGTCGGACACACGCGGGCTCCCAACAGTTCGACGTATGGAAACGTAGACGAAAAAGAAAAGTACGACTCGTGCGTTGCGATACATAATCGATCTCATCAATCTAGGTAGACACGTACGTCGAGCGCTTCGCAACACGCACGAAAGCTGGGCGCCCTCTGTGCAATGTTTGCCTGCGCCACTTTCAATTTTCAAATATATGTCTTCGTCCAAACAGACACGGACACGATGATGTACAGTCTCTGGAGAAAATATAAGGTGTTTTCGGTCGACTTTCTCACTGGTTTATTTATGTACCTTCAGATTTCTTCTGAGCGGAATATCTATCAACCTGAATGTCTAGAGTTTTCACTGGAGCCGTACGCTTGCTATGAGTGGACGCCTGTAGCACTCGGAAAAGCGGCCGCGATTTTTTTTTTATCAGCCGAAGTTGACGCGGTACTTTATTATTATTATTATTATTTAAAGGGTTTGCTGATGAAAACAGGCATTCGTACTGTAGTGCAATACAATCATAGAAGAAAGCGGCGATTCTCCCTGAAAGGCGGATGAATATGAGCAAGCACCAATAGGCGCAGACTCTACGGGTAACGTCATGAGCCGGATGGCCGAAGAGAGAAAAGCGATTTCGTTAGTCGCGCAGCAAATTAGCGACCGCGCTTTTGCGATGTGGGTCGAGCCTTTCAGGATTCCTTAATTTGTGTTCGACTATGAATGAGACAGTCTAAAGTAGAACGCAGTCTCGTTCAGTCACGCCGCAACACGGTGATTCCAAAATGAAGCATCTATGTCCACCACAAACCAGAACATTGCGTATTTAGCAACACTGGAGTCGCCACTTTCTTGCTTTGATCATTCATTGTTCGCTATAGAACACACTATGAACCATCACGGTGGTCTAGCGGCTAAGGTACCCGGCTGCTGACCCGCAGGTCGCAGGATTGAATTCCGCTTGCGGCGACTGCATTTTCGATGGAGGCGAAAATAATGTAGGCCTGTGTGCTTAGATTTGAGGGCACGTTAAAGAACCCCAGGAGGTCGAAATTTCCGGGTTCCTCCACAACGGCGTCTTTCATAATCAAATGACGTTTTTGGGATGTTAAACCCCACATATAAATCAGTCAATAGAGCACATTATTCTCTACATTAAATTAGTGACTTCAAGGTCACACGTTAGATGAGCACACCGATACACGTGAGCGTGCAAAGAGGTGATCCATAACTTAATTAACAAGCTCAAACCAGCACTCTTACAAAGGTGATATGGCGGAGCTGCAGAATACCTCAAAACATGAAGACCAAGGAACACGCTGACGCAAGTGCTAATCAGACGGGACAGATGTGCATGACTTACACGGGAACTGTTTTACATCAAGACATATAATATTATTACATTAACTTGACTTGTATTAGAGGTTGTTGATTAGTGTGGTAACGGGAAATGACAAAGTGGGCCCGATAAGCAGAGAAACAGAATGTCTGCTTGATAATAACATGAGATAGAAATAATTCAAATGAACAAGTTCAAGAGATAATTTGTACGTTTTTCTCAATTGTGCAAAGTACTTTCCGAAGTACGGAACGAAAAGAAAAAAAAAATGTGATTGATCCCTCTTTTTGGGAATCGGTATAACACGAAAGTGAAACATGCCTCCACAAAGCTAGTTCAGCGTTATCTGTGCATAGTTTCGCCACAAGGACGAAGGAATTAATGCTACAGCAAGAAATTGCAAAATCACGCAAAGAATGACAACCAGCTCAAGACTTGCAGCGCACACCTCAAGCACGCACTAAATGAACATACACAAGACGTGCGCGGACTAGCAACAGTCACAGTTCGACACTTAAAGCACGCTATTCAAACAGAAAGAAGCACGAAACAAGCGGCCAAGTATACACAGGACAAGCGCGAGCAACTGCTGTTATTGTTATTTTGTATGTGAGCAGCGTGCTGCTCCTTGCACGCAGCCGCGGCAGCGAGCGAAGTGACCTGCGTGCTCTCCCGAATCACGAGTCTGATAAGCGCGCGCGCAGAAGAGATCACGCTCTGTGGATGCGGCACTGAACGAAACACGTGGATCGAAACTCCATAGGCGAAAACAATGAGAGCGCGCCCAACGAGAGACCTTCGCGCCATCTGGCTACTGATGACAAAAGCGCGCTGATGGTACGAAGTTCTGACTGCCCAACGGTATTTATATAAATGGCTTGCCGTTAGCACTCTTGCCAACGTACGCTCCGAGGCTTAGTGGTCAGCGTCGTGCGCTGTGGTTGATTAGATGCTTGTTGGACGTCCCGCGACGGGCCCTTCACTTCTTGTTTTTTTTTCTTCTAAATCTGTTGAATTATATTTCACAACGTCACATCCTTGACGGAAATACGTCAGCGGAACCGTGGTAGACCCCGGCATGAAAAACCCTTTCGTGTTAAAAGAAAAGTAAAAGAAGCACACAGACAGGAAAGCAAAACAAGCTCAATGTCAGTGCACGTTTGTTTGTTTGTTTGTGGCCTAAAAGACCGCCGCGCACGTCGTCCTAGTGTTCCTTTCTTGTCACAGTTTGTTTTTATTCTTTTATTTCCTTGCACCGCACAGCAGCACATTGAAGACACAAGTCGAAACAAAGTGAACGCCACGCCACGCATGATTTGACCAGAGTACTTATCGCCCGCACACGCCTGAAAGAAAGCTCAGCGCAAATCCCCCTTCGCCGATGATGTTCAGTCAGAGACACGGACGCTGAACACCGGGCAACAAATTCGGTTGCCCCGGGAGGGGATCGAATTGAGAATAGTGACCGACCGCAGAGTTTTCCGCCGGCTTTCACGCAAGAACGAATATGTGCGCGCGGGCTTAGCAACTCGTAAGCTCATTCGACTGGCGACCCGGCCGGCTCGGCAGCAAATATAAAGAAAGAATCGGTTCGGTTCAACGAACGAAAGACGCGGTCAGGGCCCAAGTTCGCGCATGCTATCACAGGGGCCTCCGAGATTGCAAACGCCTGCACGCTTCGCGCGTGTCATCTCGGAGGCCCTGTTGCTACATTACAGTTTCTGACAAAAATGACCAATGGGAAATGCGGTGGTGGTGCATGCGTGAGCCGTGAATATATATACGACGGTTGAGACCAAAATCCAGGTCGTCCGTACATGTGTATGTGGCTAAATTTCCTCCTCCTGGCTTTGTACGGCTTTGCGACTTCACGAGTCAATAGACCCTTTTCCGAATTGTAAAGTCAGCTTTCCCTCTATGCAGTTTGAAGAAATAATGGCGGATAGTCAATTACTGCAAACAGCCTGTTCAAGTGCAGTTTGCTTACGCAATGACGAAGGAGAATACAGAGCTGGCTCTCTTGATACAGTCATAACAGACAAACCTCAGCAAGTTCAACAGGGACCGCGTCTCCGCTTGAAGCATGTCAGGTGCCTCCATTACTTAGAGAAACATGCATGCAGAGAAGCGCACTCGCGAATTCTGAAAATGGTCCGTGGTTTGCTGCAAAATGATTCGTCACAAAGGCAACGATTAAAAGCGGTGATGCAATCTTATTGCCGTACAGTGTTAGAAAAAAAATTAAGGCAGTTTTGCACTAGGGGTGTCAAGCATGAAGGAACTGCAGAGCTTGGCGGCTTTTTTTTTTCTCTTCGGTTTTCTCACTCTTCTCTCCTCTCGTTCTCTTTTCCAGTTTGTCTGTGCTCTTCTCTCTCTATTCATATCTTTCCATCATATATTTGTTTCCCTTAGTTCTTCTCTCGCTTACAATTTCTCGCCTGCTCCCTCTTTCAATTTTCACATGCAGTCCACGTCGTCGTATTTACCTAGCGGTATTTGCCGCGCCTCATGTCATCATGAAAGCGCTCGAAGAACAAGGGGATGGATATTTTTCTTTGGCACGAGCGCGCCCACGATATTGTACAGGTAGCCATGGTACATGTGGTTTTGCCTGCGCTACACCAAGCGACGACGACAGCAATAGGTGGTTCGATGTTTACGTTCATAAAAAAGCTTGCGCAGCGTGTATTAATGTTTGACAGCTATAGCACTGCTCAATGCATTCAAGTTACCACTAAATCATAGGGCCTTATCGCGACGAATATCGTCCATCATTAATGATTAGGCGAACACATGTGGTCATAGATACTTGTTGTAGCTCTCGTGGTTAAGGGTGAGAGCGCAACCGGAAAACGGAAGAGCGTGACTGATTGGACGTCAAACTTGGGCTAAGGTCGCCTATACTCGCGGCGTGTTGGAGATAAATAACATTGCCCGACTAGAGGGAAACACAACGTCTTCTCTTTGGCGAGCTGCGATTGTTCACGGAGTAACTATGACGCAGTGGATAGTTGTCTGGCGTGTGCTGTCGCGGACACAGGGGCCATGGGTTCGAGTCCCATTGACGAAGCTTTTTGTTTTCCGATCGTGCGTATTTTTCGACGTCATTTCCGTGACAAAAATATGTCATTGAAATCTTAGTGGACCCTGGCCTAAAACATTTTCGCTTAGAGATCAGAAAGACAACAGAGTAATAAGTAACACCACTGAACGGGAAACTGCGAAGTTTCGGTGAATTCACGTACTACCCATAAATACCAATGCAGCAGGACTATCACCACGCCAGCGGTCAGAACATGAAAACTCAGACTAGCAATTTCTTTTAAGGAACTTAGTGGATGTATCGCATTGTACCTAAGCTATTCTTCCACACTGCTCGACCTGTATCCCTAATCAACCTTCACTGCTGCTTCTCGTCTCTCAATTCCGTGAGCAGATTAGCCAACCGGAAATTTGTGTGGTTAACCTCCCTGGACTTTCCGTTTCGTTCATTCCTTACTCTTCCGGTTAATCATCATCCTACGTTGCCTTGATTTTTCTCCCCCACTACACCTCTCGCACGAACTTCCAAGAAACCTGCGTGCTATAGCAGTATGCATGGGCGAGATGCTTGCCCCGACGGCAAATTGAAGTAGCGTACGGGCGAACACGTCAGTATTACGCCAATATATGGTCAGATGGCGTAAACCTTTTTACGCGCCAGAGAACGAATACAATTTAACGTGCCGCTATACCTTAAGAGAAGTGAAAGTGATGGCCTTTAAGAGAAAGCCACGCAGTAGGGAAGGCGGCCGACAGTCTGACAGCGCGTTACGCTCGCCTACAGCTTGCTACGAACACTCGCAGTAAAGAGCCCAACAAGTTATACCTTTATAGCGGCCGTAAATTCCTGTCAACCTATAGAGGATGAAAAAGTGAAGATGCGATAAAGATCTATGTGGGGGGACAATAAGGAACACTGAGAGATATCGATTGAAAAGAACTTCGAGCGCTTGATTATGCGAGCCACCCCGACAAGAAAAAGGCCATTTTTCTTTTTACTTTCTGCTTTCACACCCGGAAGAATAATGGTGAATCTGAAGAACGTTTCCTTTTGTGTTTGGTCGTTTTAGTTGGAACAGTGCCGTTTTATTGGTACGTACTATAGTTATAACGGATACGTTTCGGAGGCATATGAAGAGCTAACCATTGGAGTTATTTGTTACCAACAAGAAACAACGGAAACAAATTTTCAGTATCTATCTATCTATCTATCTATCTATCTATCTATCTATCTATCTATCTATCTATCTATCTATCTATCTATCTATCTATCTATCTATCTATCTATCTATCTATCTATCTATCTATCTATCTATCTATCTATCTATCTATCTATCTATCTATCTATCTATCACACATGCACCCCCTCTCACTCTCCCCTTAGCTTTCGTGTTACTGCATGACGACAACTCTCTGTGCAAAAAAAATAAAAAGACGAAAAAGACGTGTAACAAATCGCCGTCAATACCGCAAGCCTACTGTATATACTTGTTAGCTACTGACAAACAAACTCCTCACGAACAGCCTTGCGGTTACAGCTATATAGTTGTTTTTTTTTGTGCAAAATGAATACGTCGCAAAGAAGAATGATTCGCGTCTATTATTCATCATTTATGTTCTTCTTTAATTATTCCTTTTGTAGCGTCATCCTATCGAAAGTGTACACTTTAGAAAACAACGTTTTAGCGCGATGAGGAAGAGACGGATAGGCGACGAAAACGACCACCTTCATCTTCAGCGTTGTAGGTTGACTGATGATGCCCTATACAATGGCTGCGCAAAAAAACGTAGGCGTGAACAATATGCAATATGTGCCTACTCCCACATATGCAAATACGGTGCATCACGCGTGAACGAGGTAACAACACATTGCAACATCGAACACAACTCGGCACGCCGGCTTGACATTGTAACCAAGACCGATCGTGAAAGACCGGCCCATTTTTTGTGCCCTAAGGAAAGGAAAGGATTCGCAAATAAGAATAGACTACGTTTGCACCTGTACCGAAAGCCGGCGCAAATTTAATACGATTCTACGCCGGTGACACATACTGGTTACAAATGTGCCTAAATATCGTCGCTGATATGCTCAGATGAATGCAGTAAGAGTTCGTGACTTGTGTTAGGGACTTATGATAGAGTGGCACTTCATACACGGCGTAAACATTTTCAAGCGACATGTGCACACGCTGCTAAAGGTATGGTGGTGACTGTCATGACGTGGATTAAAAGTTGCGTTGTACAGACAATAGTTAATATGTGACATATGTCCGTTTGGGGCCCCGCCACGGTGGTCTAGTGGCTAAGGTGCTCGGCTGCTGATTCACAGGTCGCGGGATCGAATCCCGGCTGCGGCGGCTGAGCTTCCGATGAAGGCGGAAATGTTGTAGGCCCGTGTGTTCAGATTTGGGTGCACGTTAAAGAACCCCAGGTGGTCGGAATTCCCGGAGCCCTCCACTACGGTGTCTCTCATAATCATATGGTGGTTTTGAGACGCTAAATCCCACAAATCAATCAATATGTTAGTTTGTGACATGCGGTCTGTAACGTGTGTTATTATCTGTAACGTGTGTTAATGTTGCATAGAGCACAATCAGTACACGAAATGGACGTCTTTACATTACCACACGTTGTTACTTCACTGAATTATTCATTATTATTCAATAACTTTAGGGCGGATGAAAGAGAAATAGGGCTCTTCCTGACTCATGGGAGCTGAATTCACGAGGAATCTAAACCGTTCCCTCATGACCTCTTAGTAAGCAACTTTGTTTCGCTCTTGAAGTTTGCTATTGCCATTTACGATTCGCTCCTAAGCGCTAGTTTGGCTCGTTTGCTTTTAGTTTTTTCCAACAACAGCCGGAATTAAAAAAAACAATAAAAGGTAGCAAGTTTTGACCCATGTGATACTTTTCTCGAGAGAACGAGGCACACCAATACTCAGAAGCAAGCCCGGCTAAGTTATGTTTAGAGTTAAACGCGAAGCATCGTTTGTTGTCATGGAACTTAGCCAGGAAAGCGCAAAGACACCGGGGTTCGTTTCAAGTTAGCATTTTCTGTTATGAATATCCAGAATCTGTTCCATTAAAAAAAGAAGAGCAGTGTGAAACCTTTACGTTAAAAAAAAAAAAAGAGCTCTAAGCTGTAGCGGAAGTTTTCCAGTAAGCATTGCGGAGATGTCAGACTCACGAGGTAAGCGGCGGAAAAAAGGAAGAAAAATAAACTGAAGACACGTTTAGTTTGCGGTATGATAAGGGAGAGATACAAATGAAAAAAAAAACAGGAAAGTAAACAGGAATCTTCTGTTTTACTACCCTGCAAGAGGATGAAAGTAAGAAGATGGGCGGAAGCAGCAGCGGAGACAATAGGTACATGTAACAGGTTCATATTAGAATACCAGCACACGGACCTGCATATCAAAGAATGAATTCACAAACGTTTGTGCGTAAACATTTCTTTTTCGCACTACTAAAGCGAACCGGAGAATGTACTACATGAAATACGCTAATCTAGTCTTATGTCACGCCTTTATCACTGAAAGATATCAACTCACACACAGTACGTGCGCTCGTAAATTATTACTGTTTTGCAACCATTCGGACAATTTAACTCAGTTTTATGTTTCATAGTTTCTATTCCCGCGTCCGTAAAATGTAGTAAACAAAATTTTCAGTTTAGGTGGACAATAATATCCATCTCCTACCCATGAAAAAGTAAAAGAAAAAAAAAACAGACAGATAGACATCCGCTAGCTTTATCGAGGAGCGATGAATGAAAGGTTTGGTCACCTTGTAACGACGAAATAGAACGGATACAAACATTACATGCTCTACTGACCAAAAGAGAGAGAGAAATAAATGAAAGGAAGAAACAGGGAAGTTAACCTAAAAGAACTGGTTCGCTACCCTGTACAGGGGTGAAGAAACAAGGGTCGGAAATAGGATAGAGAGATATAAAATTAAATTAGGAAAAAAGTCACATGCACACACATTCAGGGCGTTCCGAGCACAGTCGCTTGCATAGGCCGGTTTGGACAGACCAAGGCTATCGAGAGTGACAATACAACAACGAGCCAAGTTTGTCTGCCTGTTTGTTTTTGCTTCAACACATAAAAACTGCGAGATTTCTCAGCGCCAGACACTAACTGTCCTTGCTCTACCCCAAACTGTTCACCCTTGGCGAAAAAAATAAACAAACGATAGTACAGAAGTTTCCACAGTTCAACTCTTGGCGCACTCACCATTACTGATGACGCATCGCGTGGTCTTGCCTGACGTCGGTCTCTCGAAAAAGTTGCTTCCCCCGCGAGAACGACCGGGACAAGAACCCCGGGAGAGAACGGCCAGAAGAAGCTCCTCGTTCTCTTCTCGATCTACACGTCCAGTTTTCTTCTTACTTTTTGTTTTCACAATAATCCGAGAAAAAAAAAAGCACTGTCCGAATGAAGACGGTGTCGAAGAAGCTCCGAGGTAAAAAACACACACCGAGTCAAAGACGGCGACCACGTCCGGTGATGGGTCCCGACGACAACATTATCCGTCGCTGACCGTCGAAGACGCGTCGGGCCGGGCGTCCACGTGCTCCGAGTAGGCTGTGCGCGACGACTTCGGAGCGGCTGGCAGAGGGTGTGCACGCTCCGACGGACGAGAGTTGAAGAGTCCGCCGAGAAGTCGGCCCCCGCCACTCGAAGAAGAAGAGAGGAGGGCGGTCCGTGACGGCGAGCAGCTGAGCGAGGTCTGCGCGCACACCGGAGGCGCGGGAGCAACGGCGGTATGGCCGATGTCGACGAAGACGACGACTCCCTCGGCCGCTAGCAGGCGCGCGCCCTCGCGAACTGGCGTGGCGGCTCGCTTTGCGGGCCCAGACGGCGGCGGCGCGTCTCCTCGCGGGTCACATGGCCGGCCGGCGGTGCCCTCCTCTTCTTTTCCTCTCTCTCTTCCTCCTCTATCTTCAGATCTGGCCCCCGTCACAGAACGAAAGCAAAAGAGCGCGCGTACTCCCAAGAGCCTAAACGGAGTTGCTCGTGTTTGCGGGGCTTGTTTCGTTCGAGGAATGTGTGGTGAGTGCGTGCGTGAGTGAGGGAGTGAAGAATTCTTAATTTTTTCTTTCATACACACCTTCTGCGATCACCATTCGGTGACTTTTGCAGGATGGTACGTAAAGCTAATGTTGAACTAAAGATAGGTAGTACATGAACCACTTATGCAATGTGCTCTTAATATGTGGGGTTTAATGTCCGAAAACCACCATATGAATGAGAGACGCCGTAGTGGAGGGCTCCGGAAATTTCGACCACCTGGTGGTTCTTCTACGTGCACTCAAAACTGAGCACACGGGCCTACAGCAATGTGTTGGGCAGATAGGAACTCTCACTGTGAAAAAAAGAACCCACAATTAAGTAGATTACAATCGTACATCGTACGATTACAATCGTACAGCGGAACGCAATGCTAGTAAGCTGGTACCATACAATTTATGATGAGTTATGGTTATATGAGTTATTTATTGCGTACATTTCTAGCGATAATGAGGCCGTGACACAGAGAGAAATACAGAAAATGGCAAAACAGAGGAAACGCGAACAAGCGGCGGTGCTTGGTCGGTAACACACTGGCAGAACAATTGAAATATCAAAGATAAAAAATAATAAACTGACGGCGGTGCGAACAGACGTGCAGATCCAGATAATTGTTTCCTAAAGCGTTCGTACGGTGCAGTCGCCGTTTGCGATGATAGCAACTTTCATGGCACATACTCCGTTTCACACATCAGGTGCAATGCTGTGGAAGCTATGCGAGTAGTACAGTAAGCGAAGTGTATAACCCCGCGCGTCTCGCACGGAGACCTACATGTAAACGTGACCTCCACTATGGGCTCCAGCGGGGTGCTGCCGGAACTTATCGCGGAGGCCGCAACACGAAAACACGGAGACGCTCAGCTATCGTGCACAACCTATTAATAACCGTATAAACAACGGGGTTTGTTTATTTCCCAAGCACAAATAGTCTGCATTTATTACTCAGTCAAAAACAAAAAGAAAAAAAAAACACATCGGGGGTAGTAAAATTTTTGAGCTATGTCTTGGTGCGAGCGCATCTTGTGGAAGGAGTCTTGCTTTCACAGCATTGCATCTGATGTATCCAACGGAGTATAGTGTATGCTAAGTTAGTTAGGCTTGACCTCTCTCCGACGTAATCATCCTGAGACCGTGCGGAAAGAAACGATGACTGGGAAAAATATTATGTTCTCTAGCCTCACAAAGCTGGGTGAGGTTTAAAAAACAGTAAAGGGGAAAATACGTGTGGTAAAAAACACAAAACGAGATAGGGCTTCTTTGTTATCAAAGGAGTTTGTTAGGCTTAGGTATTCATATCATTAGCGTCTTATGCAAACTAGGTCTTCCTCTAAGAATTCTTAATCTGCCCCGAGAAAATGCGAAAGTTTACAGGGTGAAGTGTCAGCTCCATCTCATTAGAATATAGAAATGATGAAATTTTTCTGGTCCAAACTAGAACTCCGGGTTCGACTTCCAAAAGCCGCTCAGACCTTACGGCGTAAATGCGATACGATAAGAATTACGGAAGAAAATGTTAACGTTTAATAAAAGTAATAAAGCTCACAGAGGTCCTTGTGCTTTAAACTAAGACATATAGAAAAGGCAGACTTCTTTTTTCTCTTAGTGAATGTATGAAGGAGCAGGGAATGAAGACCCGTACCACTGCCATGCGTACCACTGCCATGCGTACCACTGCCACGCGTACTACTGCCATGTACCACTGTCATGTACCACTGCCATGCGCGTACCACTGCCATGTGCCGTCTTTGTTTTTTTTTCTTCAGGTCGCCCACTCGCGCGTTTTGTTCACCTTCCAAAAGAGAGGGCGCTACAACAGCATCATGTGGCGCTACGTCAACATGACGCCGCGCCAAAACTTGTGACGTCATGATGAGGTCTAGAAATTTTGCGATCTGTGACGTGACATGGTGACTTCATCGCGTACTGAATTTTCCTGCATACTTCGTCCCCGACGCCGTGGGAAGATCGCTGCCAACGGTTAAATTTACCGTTTGCTGAGGCATCTAAGGTTATATTAATCTAAGCCATCGTAATACCTGAGGTCTTAGGTTCCCAGCTTCGGTATTATTTTCCGTCACGCCATAGTTGGATATTCGTCATGATAGATTGTTGCAGCACAACGTTTCTTTGTCTTTTTTTTTATAGCGGGGCACGCCCCAATTAAGGCTTTTATTTACTCAGTGATCCAACGAAGGTGACGTAGAGAACGCTCACTTGAGAGCGATGTATAAGTCATTTAACTTGGTTAGACGGTAAGTTTTCGACCAATTTCCCCTAGAAATCCCACCAGATTCACTAGTAAATAGGAAGTGGCTTAATTAGTTGGCAGTTAATCTATTGAGGGAGTCAGGAATAAACCAAAGTTATTTATTCGCATTAAGAACTATTGTTCACCCAGCCAATTTTCGTCACGTAGTTCTGGTCCCCAAGTTTTGCGTTGTTTCTCGTGTTTCATGACAGTTGCGTTTGAAGTGCGAGCAAGCGCCAATGACTCTTGCGTGAGAACCTTCCATAAAGGGCTGCAAGACGAACACATATAGCACTGAACCATGCTAATGTGCAGTTTGCTTGCAGACACTCACACTGCAATAAAGCGTACACACACACACACACACACACACACACACACACACACACACACACACACACACACACACACACACACACACACACACACACACACACACACACGCACACACACACACTTTTACAGTTCTGCCCACACTCTATTAACTAACACATCATTCCCTGTATAAGAACACATAGCTATATATCACAAGCGCTCACACAGTCCGGTGTCCACTAGTAACATTGATCGCATTAGAGAAACACCACCCATTTTCCATGTGTTATTTATCATTCAGACAGTGCAGCAACAAGTATGTATGCAAATTCAAGGTCGGGGAGCATAGCAGTGTATGACTTGAAACAACCCGTGCGGTAACTTTTCCTTACCCGTGCCGTTAGAGTAAGGTAGTTTGTAAAGTTGCAACAAGCATACAAACGATAATATCTTGACAAGTTTAATATGATGATGCGAGATAATGTTGTATCTGTTTTGTTGGTGATCGTTCAGGCCGAGCGTAGCAACAAAAAGAAAAAAACAAAGCAAAACTGCTCAGGGGCGACTGGAACCAATTTGCATACTCCTCGATGACCTTAGTCCTCCTTGACTATGACATTTAACATTCAGAGAGACAAAGAGAGAGATAAAACGAAACTGTTGTGGAGTGTAACTTCACATTCCTTATCGCTTATTCGGGTCCGTTCATTCTCTTCTTTCTTCTGACACGAACCGTTAAACCGGTCAGGAAAATTCTTTCATCATACACGAACTTTTTAAGCTAGCCAAAGAAAGTTTCCGCCGATTTTCGCGAGACTAATTACACATCTGCATCGTCCTTTTGTTTTATTTTCAATCTGTTCTTGTCCTGAGTTAGTTTGCAAAGACAAACCCTGCGGCTCCCCTCCCCTGCTTTTTTTTTTCAGATAGATACTCAGACAGCCACTTCCACGACGGGCACGCGAGCACAAGAGTTGCGACGGTTAGCAACAATGATTATCATGAAGAAAATTAAACCGAGGCCGTCACCGCGGTATCAAGCGATGACATTTGGAAGCACGGGTTGTAACGCAAGCGGGGGGGGGGGGGGGGGGCGTGGGCTGTCGTGGCCAAGCGGGTTAAAGAGGAAGAGATCAGTGCTACTTCCGGTGCGGGCAACGCGGCTAAAACGGAAGCGTCGGACGTCGGGACAGCGCGAGCGTCAACTTGTTTACGAAAATAGCTTTCCTTCTTTGTTAATTTGTATTCCTCACGTTTGCAGTTTTTCAGGCTCCGCTTGTTTTCCGGTCTTCCCAAGGCGGCGCTTCGTTTCGACTCGCATTGCGCAAGCATTTGCCTTTTCTCAGAATTAATATCTCGCTTCCAGTTTGCCAGCTTCTCGTCCTCTTATTAGCATGTGAATCGCAAATTGTGAAAGTTAAGCTGTGGCTATGAGGGTTAGGCTTGTTTTAAAAAGAATAATTAAATTTTAGTACACGAACTCGAAAAAATAAGGTTGCTCCTTTTTCATCATCATCGCCACCCCCATCATCTCCTTTTTGTTGCGACAAAAGTGATACCTTCTACGATTGCTAAAATGGGTTAATGCTGACTAATTTGTATCAAATCAGCCTTGTATGTTTTATACAGATCTCAGTGGTTGTGTGCTTTCTAGTGCGTATATTGTCTATTCCTCATCTTGTTTATCATTTTTCGCATGCGTCAAATATGTTTAAACTCATCAGCCCCATCGCGTACAGCCTTTACGCTTACAAGGAGCTGATTACAAGGAGCTGATTACACCATGACTTACATCTAGCAATAGCAGATTATTCATCGTGCCAACAGAAACGCTCACTGTAAGCGAGGGGTCAAGTTTCTTGCTTTTAAACGAGAATTTCGTTGCACCGAAGTCAGCGCAGCCAGAGGCACCACTCACTGGCCAACGAAACGCTGACACGTCGAGCGGCTTCACGACAGACACAGATTCCAGATGACGACTCGAACCCGCATCTCCTCAGTACACTCTATACTTTTTACCAGTAGCGACCACAGAGTTTGCGTGCACAAATATGCAGCGAGAACGGGGTCGCGCACATCAGACTCATCAGCGGCGACACCAAGCGCGATCGCGAAACTGCAGCGTTGCCTCACTTCAACGACGCCAATTGTTCCTTTCTTTACTGCGACTGGAACGGAGTGCAGCCATGACCCATATTTAACCGAGACATTGATCGAGGCTGGCATCCGGTAAAGGTGCGCGGCTCTTCCGTTCGTGCAACCCGTAAAAATTAGGGCGAGTGTCAAATTAACGGCAAGCTTCGCTTCGGCGATTCACCTGGACAGGTGTACGACTATGCGGCTAACTGCGGTGCTGCTTTTGTTCAAGATTTGTGACGCTCCCAAAGTGTACCCGGTCAATACTGTTTTACGCTGGACAAAGCGTTATTCTGCTTCAGCTTTTTTTGTTTTTATTGTGTGTATGTTTTTTGCGTTCTATTGTAATTCGGGATTCATGAGAGAACGACGACCAAAGAAGGCCCTGGCTATGTCATTGTTTTAACGCGATAGCGTTAAAAAGTTCGTGTCGCAGAAAACCTGCCGCCGGCGTCGGCCCCGCTGGTTGTGATCCGAAAATTGTCTGTGCGTCTGTGACCGAAAAATCAAGTTACCGAGATAGCCGCGGGAGGCCGCTACTTGTTCACGCGTGCGCGCGCGATCACACTGAAAAGCCGCGCATTCGAAGAAAAAAAAATGTGCTCGAGGTCACGAGGCGCGGTAGTTTCTTTGCCCTGCCACCCCTCCCTGCTTAAATTCCAGCGCTTTCGTCAGGACGATATAAGAGATAATGCAACTGCAGCGTGTGACAAACCATTGTAACTTTACTCGCACTGGACCTAATCTTAAAAATTTTGCGGCATTGAATTCGTGAGACAATAAGCTCTTCTAGTGAATTAATTCCGTGGTTACTCGAAAAAGTGTTTCAGGGCCTTTTTAACGCATTTTGTCCGACAGGTGTCACGAAGAAAACGAGCCCATGCGGCGACAATAGCGCGCGCTGGTGCAATCTACTGTGTGCGTGTTTGTGTGCGTGCGTGTGTATGTAACAAAACATATGAATCAGTATGCACTTAGAGGTTGAAGGGCGCACTATGGGCCGGATTTCACTACCGCGTTCAACTCTTAAAGGCGAAGCTTAAGGGTCACCCAATTTTTGTTTTTTTAAATAAAAGCGGTACAATAGAAGAATGACTACCAAGCGTGATAATGAGTAGAATACACATTAATAGAACAACGAATGTCTCCCTTCATAAAGCCCTCCTACCACTACGCTGATCAAAACAGAAGCGGTCTTTAAAATCTTTGCTCGAGTAACTCATAGGCGTATCACAGGCAAGAACAGAAATCAGTTTGCAGAGCTCGAAACGACACAGATTGCCTCCACTTTGGTGTACAGCACAGCCTTCAACGAACAAATGCTACTGTAAAACCTGTACGAACTGAAATGCCATTGAAGATTACAGAATGGTTTGGAGAAAAAAATAAACAAACAAACAAAACTCCAAAAGGCACTCGTAGTAAACAACACAAGAGTTAGGAAATTTAAGCATCCGTACCTCAACCTTGTATGACGTTTTTTTGTTGTATATAGCGGCGCAGTCCTTGCACCTTCATTTCATCTGCGCATTGGTGTCCTTTTTCTTCTGTCGCTGAGTCCCTGTAGCTGCTTTAAAGCGATTTTGCCTAGCTTTTCTTTTTTTGCATTTCGGAGTGCTCTCGTTTCTCTTATTACGGTGTCTACGACATTTATTCTTGTCTGGAGAAATGCGCTACACGGTGCATGAATTGAAACGCAAAGCAAATGTGACACGCAGACATGAGTAGGGTTAAACGAAGAAGAGACGGTTTTATCGCATTAGACGAGCAGTGGAATAAATGGTGGCCCATAAACGTGTGTCGCTAAGGCTGATGTTATAGCGCTATAGCGGGAATCGCGGTTGCGTCACCATTTCTTTCTTTTTTTCTCTCTTTCTTTGCTGATTTCTTTCCTTCTTTCTTTCCTTTTTTTCTTTCTTTCTTTACTTCTTCCTTTCTTTCCTTCCTTTCTTCCTTCCTTTCTTTCGTTCTTTCTTTCTTTTTCTCTTTTTCTTCCTTCCTTTCCTTTTTTCTTTCTTCCTTTCTTTCTTTCGTTATTTCTTTTCTTTTAATACCCATGGGTGCTTTATGTTCCCTATACTCTGTAACAATATTCTCCTCCATAGTCAGAAAAAAATAAATACTACTCAACGACGACAACTGTCTGCTGCGTGCGTGATTGCGAGGTCTTTCGTAAAGATAAAGCTCGCCCATCACATTTACATTACACTCTTATAACGAATTTACGAATTTCAACCACCTCAATGAGGAAATAATTTGCTGGGAGCTAGAGTAAGTGAGATGGCACTGGTAGCGCCAGTGAGCTCGTCGAATCGGTTATTTGAACGAGTGCAGCTTACCACAAGCAGCACGCTGATTGGTCGATAAGGCTCACTGTATGAAAGCAACGCCCAGGCTAAAAGGTAACTCGTAGTTGGTGTGTTATGGCCCAACTTAAGACGATGAAACAAATCGCGGTATGCAGTACGCTCATCGAAACAGTGAATCAAATAGTAGCGGAATGCCGTGGACAACGCGGCACGTCTTATCCATGCAAAACGAGAGAAGCCAGAAGACCTATGAGTTGGTCACACAGAAATGCAATAACATATTTCATGTAGCCATTACTCAGGATGGCCTCAAGGGCTGATGACTAGCACTTTTTTCTCTAAGCAGAGGTTCAGGGCCGTAGCAATATCGTAAATTAAGCGAGTAGGTGCGTGAGCACTCTCTGAAAAAAAAGCACACAAAAACAAAAACAAAAAAGATGCGGGGGAGGGGAGACCCACCGCATCGCTGTGTGTTGACTCTATTGTCTTTTTTATTTTTGCCTTATATCGGTACACGGTCGAACGCAGACAGAACTGCGCCATACAGCAACGAATGTCTGAAGTCAGCTGTAGCTTTCTTATCTCAAGAAGTGTTCGATTCACTGATCTGTTTCCGAACGTTTCGTTCAATGATGACCTTTCGATTAGAAATATGGATATTGAAAAAAAAAATTGAAAAATTGCACATAGACACAAAAGAATCCCGTTCATCACCGCTAATAAGCACCTTAATCATCCAACTCAAAATGGCGTAAAGTACCAATCATCACTGCAGACACAGCACAAATATCAAAAAGAGAACATCCTATGGTATGGTAAATATCCTGCGCATGCAGCTATGCTCGAAACGTGGAGTATTTCTATTTCTATTAACTTTCTCGACGACCTGTTTCGCCCGTTATCGCGTGCCACAAGACGCCCATCGGAAACTCGTTCGCGGGGATCGAGGTTTCCATAGGAACCATGCACGCTCGTAGCCAAGAAGTCGCGTTGCGTCGTTAGACGCTCGAAAAAAAATTTATCTCCTCCTGCGCGCGTAGCATTTACACGCGCTAACATCTCACGGCTCCCCGCCGCGCAGTAGCCGCCTTCTGAAACATATTCAAAGAAATGAGCCCATACATTATACTAACTCCTAGCTTCCGGACTTGGGTTGCCGGGGCGCGCTCGTGGGTGGATGGGTCTAAGAGAAATGAGGGGGGGGGGAGGGCAACAGGCAGATATTACATTTCGCCCTGTTTCGCCTTAAGTACCGGCGCATACTCCTACGGCGCTTCGTTCGTGTTATAACATCTCTTAGCTTCCGTAGCTTACTCTTTTATTCGCGTTTGCTTTTTTTATTTGCATTTCGACCCCTTCAGACAAAAGAGGCACGCCACGATTGAATTAGCATACTTTTGCATTCCAGCTTCTCGCGCTCCCTCCGGTCTCCTGCACCCCACACTTCCCCGCCGAACAAGGAGCAGCACGCCTGGCTGAGAAGTGCGACGAACGAGCATTATGTCCATAGCGCGCAGGTCGCTTATGCGCGCTTGCGCGCCCGCGTTCGTGTAGTAGCGACGTTGTTTGTTCCATCGTTTGTACGTGCACGTGTGCATAACAGAAGCAGGAGCTCCGAGATGAGCGCGCGTTGAATCGCGGCTCTCCAAGTACTCGCTTTGAGGCTCCCCCTCTCGCCGCTGTTGCTCGGTTTTCTATCGCGACCCCGCGTATCTGAGAGGAAATTCATGAGTGAAGTTGTCGACGCTCCTTCCTGATTGAGACGGAAATCAAGGCGGAGCGCGACAGGACAGAATGCGAAAGCGTACGAGAAAACGACAAAACAAGAGAAGAAATACTCAAACAGGACGAGCTAACACGTGTTACGTTCAACGAGCGCGCAGTCACTCTTTATTTTTTTTTTTTGCGAGCTGCGCCCGCATAAACGATCACCTCGCTTTCGACTGAGAACCAACTTTGCCGCACTCGACAAAAAAGACGCCAGAGACGCGGCGCGCGTTTCGTTAATGTGCATCCGTCGCCTAAGCTAGGCCTTGCGTCTATTGAGGCGGCCGCGCCGCCAACCGTTAAGGCGTCCAACGTGGGAGACCAAAACGCGCGTTTAATACTCAGGGGCGGCTGCTCGTGGACGCGAGTTCACTGTGGATAATGGGAGAAAAACCGCAATGGGCGGTGAAGAACTTGCCAGAATTTGAAGAGGAAGGGCTGCATAACAGTGCTTTATCACAGCAGTAGACGCTTACCCTGCGACAGTCTGCGCTGTTATTTGTGAGGCAGTGTGAAACATACATACATACATACATACATACATACATACATACATACATACATACATACATACATACATACATACATACATACATACATATATACATACATATATACATACATACATACATACATACATACATACATACATACATACACACATACTTACATACATACATACATACATACATACATACATACATACATACATACATAAATACATACATACATACATACATACATACCGACAACAGCAATAGGCTTCTTGCCGTCGTAAATGTGCGTATGCGTAATACGATGTCTAGTATTTAAAAAAAACACTTTACTAAATTGAGAAGGTGACTTTTCAAAACATGGCATTCGGTGGAGGAGAACTAGCAGTGTGCCTGAGTCATCACGGAGGGGCTGCATTCTGTCATTTGTTTTTGAAAGCGCATAAAAACGTGCGATAACGCAAAAAAAACAAAAAATACAGGACTTTCGTGGAATCAGCTTTAGGGCCGAAGCTTCTCTTAGTCTAACCTTGTCGCGCGTCAGGCGTAACCGGCAGCATCTCCCGAACAGTGTAATAGATGGCGCTGTTGCATTGCCACTTATCTTCTCATTTTCTAGATGGCGTTGGTCTAATAAGAGTGTGTGCAATAGGGCGGACGGAAGGACGGATAGATGGATGTATGACGGACGGACGGACAAACGCAAGCACGCACGCATGCACGTACGGATGGATGAACGCTTTGCGCCACTCATCATCATTCACTCCATGGATATGCTGCGATATTTTTCTGCGCCTTTAGAAGCTACGCATCAGTACCAACTAGCCCGATTTCAGTTGTCACTGCGTTTTTGCCAGTTGCAAGGAGCCCCCGTTCTCCACCAATGCTTTCGAAACAGCGAAAGTATTATACGACTCTCAGAGAAGCAAGACAAATCTTGACGAGGTAAACGTTAAATCCAACCAATACGGATCAAAGGCCGCCACATGTTGCCTTTGTTCAGAATGGGCTGAGTGGGGGAATCGGGAGGCAGCAAGTGAGATACTTTTGCGTTCGAAAACATATTTGCTCCTATTTCATATGAGCAGTTCTGTCTACCCTTCAATTCACAAAATAAAAACAAACGCAAAAACGACAATCTAGAATGCCAGAAAAAATAAGAACGTCCGCACGTCTTTCAAGGTATAACTGCGAGGCATCAAAAATAAACTCACGGTTGTAAGGTTAATTTTGTTGCGAGACACTGTCGAATGGAGTGTTGCCCGTGGTGACAGACCCATCAAAAGCATTAGCTGACCTTTTCGAGAAAGCGTGCCTTTCGTTCGCTTCTATTACCTTTTCTTGGTCAAAGAATATAAATACTGCCTTCATCTTCAAAAATGCTAGCCTCCGGCACTTTTCAGGGACCTGAATGAAATAGCCCGGAGCTATAGAAGCAAACGTCGCACTCGGTTTCGCCACTCGAAAAACTACTCGGATTCTGAACTTTCGTTAAGCGTTCACGGGCGTTCTTTCATTTCGTCTTCGTTGTGTTAAATTCTGGTTTTCGTTTGAAAAATGGTGAGCCACGCGGCCAACTTATAGAGAAGTAAGAGTAAGAAAGAGAGAGAAAATTTCGACAAAGATAGTGAACAAAGAGGTCAGACGGGCTAACAACGAAACACCTCAATTCATTTTTGGCCAGTCGAGTTTTCGACTTCAATCTTTAGTTATCACCCCCGTCTCACCCACGCAATTTTATTTCGTGACTTGTTCCTTTGTTTGTTTGTTTTTTCACAGTGTGCTGGCCCATTCACAAAGCCACGCGCGCGAGCGTGTTCGTGGAAACGCACAGTACATACAAGGTACAAGATTTTACAAAACGGCCATGGCAGCACACTCCTCCACTAAAGAGCTACATAACTGTCCAACGGCAGTTAATTGTGGTACTGAAATCGCACATCTTACCAGAGCGAGACAACGATGCCACCCAGCTTGTTTACGTGTCAGTGCTGTATTGCGCTATATGTTACGGTATGACTATGAAGTTTGTTGAGCAGTGCATACTTGAACATGCATGGTGCCGTGACCTTTCAAAATGCTTGCAGAATTTCGGTTCGAGGATTTCTGGATTCATTGGCTTTGTACTTAACATGCACGTTCGTTATTTAAAATGCCAGTATTTAGATTCAGAAGCAAGGAATTCGGATTGGTTCTGCTACTGCGTCTGTACTCGGTGAAATTTTCATGGCACAGTTAAATCGTGTACTACATGAAAAGTTGTTGGGAACGAAGTTATGAAAATCTTCAGATTTTGTGCATGATTATCTCGCTGTTTTGAAATGTCACTCAAACGAGCTTCAGGGTTGCGCGAATTTTGTCCTTGAAGTATTTGAAACGGTTTGTCAGCCTTTAAGACTGACACACGAAATGTCACAAGTCTTCTAACTTCCTTGATCTAACAATAACGCTTTTGGATAACCATGCCTGTTTGTTCTATAAGCCCAGGAGTAGGACCACCTGGTGTTCATTAACGTGCACTAACATCGCACAATACACGGACCTATACCATTTCGCCTCAACTGAAACGCGACCGCCTCGGCTGGAATCGAACCCGCGACCTTTGGGCCAGCTGCTGAGCACCGTAACTCCAATACCCCGGAGGTGGACGGAAAGAGGGTAAACAACCAATTCTCATTCGCAGGCGTAATGCATCGCTAAGAGCTCGACTGACAATATTCATCCGGATATTTCAACAAACGAACCTTATAAAAACGTGAGAACGAAGCAGATGCCACATAAACAGAAACACGTGCAAGGAAAGAAAGACGTGAACTTGATTTTGCATCTTCTTTCAATCGCAATAGTACGTACAAAGCATAATATTTCTCACTGTCCTCTTTATCATTCTTCTTCAACGCGTGCATGCTAATAATTTCACCAGTCTCTTTCTTACATCTGGCTCCCTCTTCCTCGATCATATCGAACGATGTATTGCGCAACGTTTATGCATTTCTATATGGCCCGGCCTCTGCGCGTCGCTCCCCGTGAACACCGGCAGTGATTTCATACCATATTGAAAAATTGCAGAGTTATTGAGCAACGCCTAATATCCTTACCATTACCCGGAAGTAAGGGCCGCGTCTACCTGAAACGCCTCCACCCTCAAAATTTCGGCATCCACTTCGTTCGACATTTACCTCATCTGAGAAACGTCATATCGGTTTCCTTATAACCGTGGAAAGCTCAAACTTCCAGCGATAAAAAAAAAAACAGTTTTCTAATATTTTTACCTGTATCTGCTTCTCCTCCATTTTATTTTACATCAAGGTCTACAAAAGCAAAAAGGAATAAAAAGTAATACCGCCTTTCCGAGAAACGCAGACACTCCGTATATATGCGTTCTTAAAGTAACGTTTCGGTCTCTCAGCGGTAGCTGTAGAAATGCAGTTCCTACTTGCTTGCTCATTACTTGCCGGCAGCGATGTTACAGGGCATTACGGGCTCCTACAGCCCCTATTTCTTCGTGGCTGCTCTTCAATCCACTATATCCAGAGCCCATACGCTTTATCAACCTAACCTCTCGACGCTGATTGCGACCAATGTTGCAGTGACAGTCACATAATGACATCCACAAACGTATACAGGGCTCAAGAACGTTGCAACACGCTGACGTAAAAATAAAACCTCTCAAGATGTTTCGTCTGCGAGCGACGTGTAGAGATATGGAAGGTGAATACGGAATCAGTCGGGTAACTGGCTGTCTGACTCACTCGAGGCAACGGGCGATGCGAATTAACCTTTACAAGGGCCGCAGCGCGCGCCGATCCAGGCAGCCGTGTCTTTACTATCGTGTCTTCGTGAGAGCGATGGAGGTTCTCCATATTCAATGCGAAAAAGGTACACAGAAACGCCGGCATAATTTCACCTTCGGAACTGTGCAAGACGACTGACAGAACTGCGTCTTTATATAGATGCACGGGACGTGAATCATGAAACGATCGCCCGATAGCGCAACCTGTAGTATTGATTTCAAACTGATTGAGTTCTCAAGTTATATGTATCGTCAAGACTGGCGACATGCCCGCTTCTGTTCTGTTATCCGCCGTGATGGCTATACGGTGCTCGGTTGTGGACTAGAACATCGTGGGTTCAATAACAATCAGTAGGATAGCGGCAAAGTGCTAAACGTCTATGTAGTCTGATTTAGGCGCACGTAAATGAACTCCAGGTGGTGGAAATTTTCGGAAACCTACACTACGTTGTGTCGCCAGATCATATTTTGGTTTTGGGACACAGAAAGCCGTGTATCATTGTAGGTGTTTTCGTTTATACCTTATTTGCGTGGAGCGATGGAAGCGTACAGCAGCTATAGCCTATTAATTTTTCCCCCTATGCTCTACATAATCATGATTTATATCAAATAAAAACACACAAAAACACAAAATAAGAATTAAAATAAAAAGGCAACAACATAGAAATGGACTCATGCTTCATTTGCAACTGTTCACTTTACACGAGAGCGTTCACAAGCACAAAGTACACGGCATAGCACGTCCCCTCAGGAAAAATTGCCGAGGCTTTTCATAACAAACATTTTTCTACTTAATTATATCTCCTAAGACGTACCCACGGTAAAGAAAAAAAAGCTTGTTTCTCTGTCGCGTACAAAAAGTGTTCCCGTGTACTCATATTGCGGGGCAAAATCTGCGGTGAATAGAACAAACTGAAATATTGACCTCCTAAGAAAACTTCGGTGGTTGCTTCACGCTCTTTAGCATACGGTGGAAACATTCGAGTTTACCTAACGACAAATTCGAAGCACGACTGACAAAAAGGCACACGTGAATTAGGCAGTGCAGTGCCCCGAAGTAGCGCGATTGCGTGACAACCAAATTGAGAGGAGAAAAAAAAAAAGAACACGCGATCAGTCAGAGCTGCTTGCCGGCTTCGCTACAAATTTTCACGAAGTACGAACAGCCGAGTTGCGAAATAAACTCGCCAACCCTGACAGTGCGATAGGCTGCCGCTCGCTCGATGTTTGCGCCCCATGTTATGGTGCCCAGATAACCAGGCCAGCCCTTCGTCGCGATACGGGCCCTTGCCTGACTTGTCTCAGTGGTCAGGCGTCCTGCACTTCTTCTTTCTGTCTTTGTTTTTGTTGCAACAGTGGCCTGTTTCGCTAGAAATTTCTCCTAGTGTGCGAACAAAATGTACTGCTGCTGCCACACCGCTTGAACTCGTTTGGGTCAAGCGATTGAACTCGGAAGTATTAACTTCGATCTTTTATATAAAAGAGGCTATGAAAAAAAAAAGAAAAAAAGAAAGAAAGAAAGAAAGAGAAATGCGAAGCGACAGTTTGAAGTGGTAGACGGCAAAACAAGCAGAGATGCCCGCAATAAGCGTCCCCAAGACCACCGGTCAATCTCCTCTATGTATACTTTCATTTCTTTGTGTGTGTGTGTTTTTTCTTTGCACATCTCAGTGCGGTGATCCTCCTGGAAGGACATGTCGATTAAGCAGTTTCTCCACCGGCAGTCCGATCCGAATCGGTGGAAATTCACCGGCTACAGAGACACGCTATCGTCCTCTCCTTCTCTGTTCCCCGCTGAACTGTCCCCCCGAGGAGCAGAAATCGGCGGTAGTACGCTGGCTGCTTCGTTGTTACCGACGTCGTGCGAAGACACCCCCGAAACCATGCCCTACTGTCTTTTCCTCCCTTCCCACCTGCTCTTTATTTTACCGTCCCGTATTATTTTACGCCTTGTCTCCTCCTCAGGCTGCGTAATGACACTCCATGTATCCCTTCTCGGACCGTGCTAGCCTTGCCGTTTTTGCGATACCAAATTTTCGCTTTACCGGCTTATTCTTTTATACACGTCTTCACGCACAGGCTGTCTTTGCTGAGACTGTTATTATTCTTTGTGTTAGACGCCTCGCGCCTTGCACGCGAGGCGTCTAACTTGTTCCTTTTAGTAACAGAAATGTTGTTCGCTGTCTTTTCGTGAAAGGGAACTGATAAGTGTCAATGAGTTTTGGATCCGTATTGGGCAGTCCCTTCACACGGGCCGTCAATATATTTGTTTCTCGCGAAGAAGGGGTGTAGTAAACGTTAAACATTTTTTTTTCCCTGTCAGAGACGATGAAACTGCGAACTGTTCGTTGTTGCTGTTTGCCAAATGCGATTGTCGATGATAATGGCACGGTCAGCTGATAACAATGGGCTGGTTTACAGATGGAATTAACGAAACACTTGTTTAGTCGGTGCTGTTTGTTATCTAAACTATATGAGAAGAGGGATTGCGAGCAGAGTATAAAAACAAGTCTGACGTGTGAACGTCATTTTCTCCTTTGTTACCTGGGCCAATTTCTCTAATAAAATTTTTGTATCGAACCTTTCTATCAAATCTTTCTGCGCGATGAGGACCAACGCACAGCTAAAATAAGACTTGAGTGAAACACTGTTCAAGCATTTTTCATGTGAGGATTACAGACGGGTGGTCTGTAGGCGCTCTCTGTACATTTGTTTCTCGCACAAGGTTTACTTCCTCGGTATAAATAACTAATATATTGCGACTTGTGGCCAACCAAGAAAAAAAAATAAAAACAGAGGAATAAAACATGCGACCAGCACGAAAGAAAATAGCCAGCCTGGTGCGTGCTAGAATCGAATAGTCTTAACCTACGCACACCATGGCCCAACGCTGGACCAAGCAAATCAAGAGTCGAGTTCGTGCACGCCATCATGGCTCCCGGTAGGGTCTCAACACAGGCGCAGTAAATGTCTCTTCGACAGCGGCTGATTCAGTCCAGGACGTTGTGAAAAGGATATACACGTCATGCCAGCCGGCCGGCAGAGAAGTAATCGAGAAAAGCGGCACCGTGCGCGGCAGGGAAGGAACTGCGCTGTCTTCCTCACGGTGCCCTCCGAGCGCTAACCTTCTCTTCGATGCGGCTAAGCCTTTTTTTTTCCCGCAGACAAATCGGATTCGGAAGCGCTGGAGCGTGCCGCCGACACGAGCGCTGGGGAATTCCGCCAGGCGTTTTTAAGGCAAACAGCCGGGCCACCGCGAGACCCGGCCGGCCGGAGCGGCCCACTGGCGCTGCTTGGGTGACGTTCGTTGTGAACCGCACCGCCCCGAAGTGGGGAAGGCAATGCGCACCGGCGAACGAGGGAAAGAGAAATGCGAGGAGACGATGCTTGACGGCGAGCGAGAAGCGAAATCACGAGCACTTGCACCAGTATACAGGTATCGAGCGCGAATTGAGTTGTAAAACAATGACGCTGCTAAGTGACTAAGCTAAATGAACCCATAATACTATCGAATTCACAATACAGATTACACAACATAGCAAAAGATTATCACTTACTCATTCCTGGAGTGGTTCTAAGAGAGGAAAAAAGAAAAGTGAACCCCGTAACTGTCTGCATCACGGTGCGACACCTCAACAGTAGCTCACAGGGAATGGGCTGTTTCGTTCTGTATTACGTGTTCAATAGTATTATGGTATTCATTATGCAACAACACGCCCAGCCTAACGAACTAACGTCTAAACTAAAGATAAAAAAACATTTTATTTGGGATTGGGCTGGTTTATCAACTTACGTTAAAAGGTCGGCGTTCCGGGGATATACATTTGCCTGCCTGAATCGTATCTGACACCACCGAATCTCTTTGGATACAGCTGATTGATAAGTACGTAAGAAGCACGAGCGAATACAGCAAACGTTATACAGGAAACTTTCGTCTCCATTATCTTTATCATCACATCTAGATCATCATCCTCACTTACAGCGCGTTCCATGTCCACTGAAAAAAGAAGGTCGTTTCAATTCACCTTTATTTGTGAGAGTATATTCCATTTTTTCACCCTTCACCATCATCAGTTACGTTTCTCACCAGTTATGCGCGAGCATAGGTTTATGGCCCTTGAATCAGCCTCACGAGTAAAACACGGCGGCGAGAACCATATCTTTACATCTATTTGATCCGTCCAATAGAATGTCTCGGCGTTTCTGTGTGACCCCATCGATACTCTCTTTAATTAACAATGTTTCGCTTTTATTAACAGCCTAACTAAACGCTAAGTGAATTACAGATGTAACTAACCGAAAGAACCGTTCACGGTCTCTCCGCCGGCTGTCCATCTATGCCGAGTGGCGAGGCGGAAAACGAGCAGTACACTCCCACACGGCGCGGACAGGTGAAGAGGCTTCTCGACGGGGCTCGCCCGAGGAAGAAGACGAGGACGATCAAAAGCCGCGTGTCTCGTACACGGACTCGCGAAGGACCTCAACAAGTGCGCTGTCCACGACAGCAGGAGCTGCAGTGACCGTGTGTGCGTGACCCCTTTCAGTCTCTTCGCTTCGCCATTCACTTCCATCTACGCCAGGAGAGCGCCTTTCTTGGCTGAGTCTTTAGCGGCAATTTAATTTGCGCGGCGGGAATTGAAGGCGGGCGCCCTGAGCGTAATTACCTGTCCGGACTCCCACTCTACACCCCCCCCCCCCCCTGCCCTTCAAAAGAAGAGCTCCAGAAAAGACCCCGGGGGCTTCGAGTGTTTCCGCCCGGCTGTCTGCTCCTTTCGACCCGGCGTCCAGTTTTCGGCTCTCGATGAGACCGAGCGGGAAACGAGGTCTTCGCAGACGAAACGCGGTTTTCTATGTTTTTCGCTCACTTTTTTTTCTTTCTTTAACATATTTTTCGGGAACGCGAAACAAGGTACAGGTAACTCTATAGATTGCTTCTGTACGCACTCAATGGGACCTGCAACGCAGCGACTTGGGTTTCACAACAACGCGGTAGAACGAGGGAACAGGAAGAAGATGGGCATTCTTTGCAGCGTCTAGCATGTCGTAGAATGCACGGTTACGCTGTCACACTGCCGAGAAAGCAGTAAGTCGGGATTTCACGTCTATTCATGGTTTGTAGGGACAACGAGTGTTTGCATGAAGCGCTAGCCCGCTGTACGTACGCGAGAGCACATTCCTAATACACAGTTTGACAACATGTAGCGGCCTGCAATTTGCCCACGGATGTCGCGTGATGTGCTTTGTAGCGTACAAAGCAGTAAGTGCATGTGAAGGTTAGCGAGACACGCCGCTGCTTGAGAAATACAATAATAAGCGAGTACACGTGCGGTGGGAACTATATGAAGTGAATGAGAGAAAAGGTGTACACAGGTAGATAAGCTCTCGCATCAACCTGTAAAGCTCCAAATATTAGCTGACGCTATCTCAATTTTCGTTTTAGTTTTATTTCCTTTTATCTTAATCTCCATCTAGTACATCGCACCACCGGACCTATGATCATTAAGGGATGCTGCTGGGGAGTTGTAAACAGACCCAGAACGCAATGTAAACGTAATGCACATTATGTCTACCCTGTATGCAATGTGAAACGTCCGCTTTCAGCGAGTATAAATATTACACAGCAATATACACCGGCAGTTCCTGCACAGACCCACAAGTGACCTCAACATGCAAGCACGTCAAGATGAACACTTTCCTATAGTTGAACTTCACGTGGAAGAGACAGCATACTTTTAATAAACACACGTTCACTTCGCACCTGTGTTGTGCTCCCCATCATGACATTTTACCCATCTTTTGCCGTATCTCTATCATTACCGCCATTCTTGCACGGCCTAGGAAACCTAATATTGCCATCTCATCACTTACCTCCAAAAGCGGCCCTGCTTCGAAATCTTCGGTAAATTATAACAGCCATAAGACAAAGATATTGCGCTGAATCTGTCAAAACAAAGGCCGGGTCACGGTACAGTGATAAAACTATCGCTCCCTTTACGTTGAGCATTTAGCCAATATACAGCCAGGCAGCGAACACGTTTCGCAAAGCTGAGGCATTTATTACAATAGCTGAGAAAGCAGGAAATGAAATTGCAAGAGAAGTTACGCCAGTCAAACTGTGCCTCGCTGTCGTAAAATCATGTGGGTTATCAGGCAGGCGATCATAGGAACATACACATACGCATACTCTTATGTCATATCGTTGGCATTCGCGGCAAGCATATGGGTTTATGCGGTGTTTACGCGCCACCATTTATAGCGACAGAAAACAAGGAAGTAGATGGTACCTCGACGATTTTCAGAGCGGGCGTGCAAAGGGTGTATGACCGCGTGATAGAATTGGGGGATTTTGTCAAAAAATATAGCGTCACTGCAGTTAACCACATTGTCATTCACGAAAAAGCGGCTCGTAAACCCCAGCGCTTTCTCGTCACAACAAAAGGCTGTTTCGCGTATTACACGCAAGGAAATGAGTGTGTTTACGGTGACCGAATCGAATGACATGGTAACCAATTACACAGATACTAACGCGCATATGTCCTAGCCGCGGTATTCAGGAAATGCCGCCATCCCAATTTCGCACAGCCATACACAGGTTAGTAGGAAGACTCCCGAAGAATGACAACGGATTTACATTACCAGTTTCGAGCCGCCGCAACAAGCGCCTTAAACCTCCCTGTGAGCGCATGTTATTCTCTGTTTAAAAGAAGGAAGCAGTTCATCGTGTTATACGTACAAGTTTTGTTTTATTGATATAAAACTAATCCGCCAGGGTCCATTTTACTGCTAATTAGCGAGCTCGCGAAAAACGAGCCTTCTTCCTCTCCTCGTAACGAGACTCTGCCGAAGCTATAATTAAGGTTCCGCGGAACAAAGAAAACGAATACGAGGCATGCGAAAGAAAAAAGAAAAGTAAGAGCTAAGACAGTAAGCGTCGCCGGGGGAGGGCTGTGTGTTTGGATACGCCTATTGGCTCGTGCAGTTGGGGAGAAGAGGAAAAGGAAGGCGAAATAGGGACGTCGGTGTGGAGGAGAGAAGCTTTAGGAAACAAATGTTTCCAAGAGACACCTCCTTCTCTCTTACTCGTTCAGGGCGTTACTTGGGCGATAAACGCCTGTACAAGACGGGTCGTAGGGTGAACCGAAAACGAGGGGAAGGGATAGATACCCTTGTTTACGCATTCGATCTCGCGCTGTAAAAGACTGGGACGGCGAGACGGCGACAACGAACGACTGAGCGCGGGGTTTCTTCACGACTTGCGGTGGGGGTGTGTGCTAGATACAGCGTGGGAAGCCAACCAGATGCGGTCGTACGGCGAGACTAGGCTCTTCATTCACCCCCCCCCCCTTCTCTCTCTATCTCTCAACAACGCTGTTATCCTAGCCACGCTTCTCCTCTACTCTCTTTGCACTCTTTATTCTTCGCCTCGAAAGGCATGCCAGCAGCCTCAACGACTGCAGCGGCGCCAACAGGAAACCGCGGAGGAGCCTTCGCTCTCTTGCCCAGTTGCCGTGAACGCGCACTGCGGAGGTGTTAGACCATGCTCTGAACTGGAGCCCCTCCCTACATGCATACATGTCGAGTTTGAACACGACGATCCTAGTCTGTTTGACATGCTTACGGGAGGCGCCATGCGAAAGCTTCGAGGAGACCAGCCAGGCAGATCACTTTTCATTAAGTTTGCGAACTTCAACTTACTATTCATCACCCCTGATCGATTTTACAAGTGATTAGGAAAAAAACTAAATTGAGTATGTGGCTAATCAATGACGTCAACATGATTAACATAAGGTAGTTTATTTATTAAGGCTGTTAAGGTAGTCCTTGACTGAAAAGTGAAACTGTCGGCAACGAGTGTTTTGCCATCTTTTTTGCAAACAAGAAAATATCCATCGATCAAAGAATGAGAACATGAGATATGGTATTGCATGGTACGGAAAGACGTTATTTAGGTCCGTCGGGGCGTCCACTGGAACGACGCGGGCCAGATAGACCTAGCCTCTCCACCACATCATGGGTGACACATGAAATAAAAGAATACCACTCAGCAACAAGGCACACTCTGTCTTCAAGTTGCCGATGATGACCAACCCCACTGACATGTTCCTGTTTCTCCGCATGAAAGCGATGCGTTTGGTGCACGACACTAAATCCTAACAGTGAAACACCCTTCTCGTGTTTCTGGTTGGATTCGGCAAATGGTGTATTTCGGTCCGGAATGGCTGGGTCCCAAGGCAGCGAGAAATACGCAAGAATATATATATATATATATATATATATATATATATATATATATATATATATATATATATATATATATATATATATATATATATATATATATATGTGTGTGTGTGTGTGTGTGTGTGTGTGTGTGTGTGTGTGTGTGTGTGTGTGTGTGTGTGTGTGTGTGTGTGTGTGTGTGTGTGTGTGTGTCCCGTTCCCGCAACGTCAGGCCTGGTTAACGTTAACCTACCTACTGCCCCCTATCTTGCTGTTCCTCCTCCTATCCTCCTATGTCATGCCACTTGGCGTATTGAGCCCTAAATTGCTACATGTAAGCTTTCGATACTTCAACTGACAACATTGTTACCAACAAACATAGCACAGTACTGCACTTTCACAGCAAGACATGCGCTGACGAAAGTAAGCGGACTCACAATAGGAAAAAGAGGCTGCGCCGGGAACATGTTAACGCGTCACTGTTCGTAACGCTGCAGGAATTGCACATCAGAGCGCGAATCAGCGCCCGGGCGACCGACGACAAGGAGTCATAAGAGGACTTCTACTTACAAGATGACCAGAAGGCGCCACTGGTGCGCTGATATTCCTCCTGAAGTACAGAAAAAGAAATAGCAAGCCCATTAGAACGTATATAAACATATGTAGCTCACGTAGCGTTACGATAATGTCAATACTTTTAAGCTAGGCGCTCTTAGCAAAGAGAAACGATTGATCTGAAGATTGTTTCGTGACTCGAGATTAATTTTTAGGGTTCGAAGCTCCTTAAGGCGTGGGTCTGTACATCCTCCGATGTTGTACGTAGCCACCAATGGCACATACCCGCTCTAGAGCGGGTATGCGAGTGTTCACTAGATGAACGCACGGACGGGCGCATGGACAGATGGACGCACGGACAGACTAGCAGAAGGACGGACGGATAGATAGATAGACGCACGGAGCAGATATGCGCCACAGGAGATGCGAGAGAGAGAACATAAGGTGAAAGGCAGGGAGGTTAACCAGGGTTAAGCCTCGGTAGGCTACCCTGAACTGGGGAAGGGAAGAAGGGGAAGGAAAGTTATTGAGGAGGAAAAAAAAAGGTCACTGACTCGGCCGACGCGTAAAGGGGATGCGAGATGCGAGATGGCGGTACTTGGAGTGTCCACTAGACGGACGCACGGGCGGACATATTAGAAGACGTACGGACAAATGTACAGTCGCGCGGACGTACGGACGGATGGACGCACAAACTGTCGGACCGACAGATGGACGCATGCATGGACGCACGGATGGTTGGACAGACGGACGGAAGCACAGACGGTATGACGGACGCTTCGCCCAACTCATTATCATTCATTCCGTGAATATGCTGTGATTTTTTTCATAATTTTCCACGATGCGAAAGGTAATCACCGGGCTTCGCTATGGGCCAAATTCGCTAGTTCCTAATAGTAAATGATCACGAAAACTTTAAACGTTGGGAGCGTAAACAAGGAAGGGGAACGGGGCGATAAAGGCGGCCAAAAAGTTGCGGCAACGCCGTAACTGAAATAATTTATGTTAGAATTCATAGCGTCGAAATCCGTCAAGTTAAGCGGTGGAGAGCATTTTTTAAGCCACTTAAAAGGACCCTATTGAACTTTTTTTTTTTCACACGTGATTTAAAATCTTTTTTTTACACTTTCGATATTGCATATCACTCGTAGATAGGCATTCGCGCAACTTGGCGAAGTGACGTGGCTGCATTAAAGTCCAGCAGAGAATCCAAATCCAAAGTCACTGAATCCTGCGAGAGACAGCCCGAATGTCCCAGAAAGAGCGAGCGTATAAGAGAGTGAAGTCAGTTTCGGCGGTGACTGAAATTATAATGTGAGAACGGGAAAGAAAATACTTCGCGAATGTGTAGGCGTGGGGGGGGGGGGGGGACGATTCGTTTCTCCAAGAAAAGAGAAGTAAGCGAAAAAGAAAAATTCCGGGGGAATAAAGGAGCCGGGAAAGTGCGCGAACGGAATCGCCCGGAGGGAAAGGCCTCGGCCAGCCAGAGCCGCGACCGAGCCTTTAAAGGCAGATCCGGCGTGGGTGCCGAAGGCGAGCCCGCCCTCACCGACGTTCTTGATGTGACACCATTCGTCAAGAGGCCGTCCCTTATCTGCCTTATGGGCGCACCACGCTCGGCTGCCGGGCCGTTTAAATTGTCAGTGCGGCAGTAAAGATGTTGCGCCGGACAGTCGTACGTGGTCTGCGGTTTTTCGCCGGAACGCCCGGCCGAGCGCCGCTCCACGCACACAGCCGCCTCGGGGGACACATCTTGGCGTTGCCGGCGCAGTGGCGCGGAATCATCGCTCTAGCCATATCTCTCACTCTCTCTCTCCTAATTTTCCTCTCCTACATTACTCTACTCTCTCTCTCTCGTGAGCACCCGTACGCGTGTTTACGCTTTCTCTGTCCTCGTTTCTCTCTCTCACTCTCTCTTTTTTTTTCTTCACTGCAGTGTCGCTCAAGCTTTCGACGAAGAAAGCCCCAAACCGAATCACCTGAGCTCTTCGCTTAAGGCGACTCGCCTAAGATAAGGAAAGTAAAAAGTAGTGTGCGTGTGTGTTTGCGCGCATGTGTGCGTGTTTGTAAGTGCGAGAGCGCGCGACGGTTAGGTTTAAGGAAAGGGAAGGATCTGCGCACGTCCGCGGGAGCCATAGGCGAAAGCAGGAAAACGAAATATAAAGTGAGTTGATTTATGCGACGAGTTCAGTGGGAACGAGACGAGAGAAAAATGAATTGAACTGCCGATCACGTGTGTCATAATGTTCGCCGGCCGTTTCGAGATAAGCGCCGGAACGAGCAAGAGAGCTTGCTGAGGGGTCGCCGAGAGCTGATCAATGTCCACTCGCAGTGGACGACGCGAGGCCAAATCGATGCAAGGCTGCGCCGCCGCGGTTATTGGTCTCAAAGCGTGATGGCCACGCCGAACGTCTCGGTAGTTCGCGCGTTATTATTGCAATTTCGATTTTGTTGTCTGTGTGCACGAAATGGGACATAAAACAGCTAGTACGTGCTCCATGGGTCGTGCGCGTAAACACTCGGAAGTATACAGGCAGCAGAGAACGCATCTTTGACCGAGGATTTGCTTTCTATCGATATGCAAATTCGAATTCGGCACTGTATGGAGTAGCAGCTAGTTGTCCTGTCGCACATTAACGCTTCACTGAGCAGTCTGTGCGGCTAGATCGCGCTACGGACCTTTCAGCGGTTTAAGTACTTTCATTGCACCTACATTTACGTTCCATCTATAATAATAATAATAATAATAATAATAATAATAATAATAATAATAATAATAATAATAATAATAATAATAATAATAGTTTTACGTACCAAAGCCCCTATATGGTTTCAAGGAATGCCGTAGTGGAGAGTCCGGAAATTTTGACCATCTGGTGTTTGTTAACCTGCACTGACACAGCAGTTTACGGGCTTCTACCATTGTGCCTCCATCAAAATGCGACCGCCACCGCTGGCACCGAACCCACGACCTTCGAGTCTGCAGCCGAGCACCATGGCCACTTATCAACCACGGCGGACTTCCCCTTAACCTAGCTGCATAAGCAAGCTGCGCAGCCATGTTGAACTAGTCGTCAGCTAAATGTGTATAGTACCTGCACGTCGTAACACGTTGGCAGAACATGCACCCTGATAGGCTCTAATGACGAAGCGACCATCGCTGAAGGGAGTTGGTTCCTGGTCAGTTCGAGCCACAGACTACAGGACGAACTTTGCTTTCGCTGCGACGTTTACATTGAGGTACTAGTTTTCTATACGCATATTTGCCATATGCGGATGCATGCGTCTTATTTACTTTTCACAAACCTCCGTTCACCTTTCGAATTTTCGCAGCCAAACTCACTTTCACAAAAGGATGTTGTCACCATGACCCAAGATCGAATCTATACATTGCATTTCACGGAATATCGTATGGTCACCGGTAATCCATAACGAACACATGCTGATGACGTCCTGTCGTTGGAAATCATTGCAAAAAAAAATAGAAATTAAATTTGAAACACTTCGATTCCAGTTCTATACAAACAGTACAGTCGCTTTGGCATCACTCAGCCCAATGTTCGACAGCTGAATTTCAATACTAACGCATTGATGCGGACACACCAAGAAGTAGACCTTCAACCTTGTTGATCACACATATTATTCAAGATATAGCGTAGAAAGGGTACAAGCGATTTCTTTTTGTAGAAAGCTACAGCCGCGGTGGTGTCTCTCCTTGTTGGTCGTTGCGCTGCTTTTGCGTTCACAACGCGTCACTTCAATTAGTCACGTGTGACAAGCTCAAGCGAGCCACCACACACACCGACTCCTCCATCTCAGCCAATCCAAATCAAGTTATAAAGCTTGTTTCTCTTAATGTGCCACAGAGCTTCGCCATCAAGCGAAGAGAACTCGTTTAAAAGAGACGACTGGGCTGATTTAACGAGCCTTGTTAGGGAACTAACAAAACGAAACACATGTTTTCGAGAAGAACACCACAATTTAGTCCCTGTGAAACGCTAGAGAAAGAGAAAAAGAAAAGAAACACACACAAAACACAAACAGGACTACCTGTTTTGTCTGTGTGTGTCTGTGATGAAATAGGAGCTTGGGCGTACAACGGTGCGTGGGTTGAAGGTGGGCGTCGAAATCTAATCACGGAGGCGACAGGAGACTCGTTTGGCCACCCCTCCCTCGCCCTCAATTTTCCCTCTCTGTTAATGCGAGGTCAAAATCGCCGAGCTAACGGGTAAATTGGCAACCGCACAGCAACACCGAAGCACGCGAGAGCGGTCACAAAAGAGGCCGCCGCTCATTAGCGAAAACAATGAGTTCCTAAATAACATCTTAACCGAGCCTAGGAAACTGGCGTGCCGCTCGGCTGACCCAACAAGTTTATGCTCCACCTGTCTCGTGATTTATACCAGCGCCACGGACCGAGCCGAGAAATTCATTTTAGGAGAGATTAAAACGGAGATCAGGTTTCTTTACAAGATCGAGGAAAATGACACTAGGTATCTAAAAAGGATCATTTTTCAGCACAGCTTACACTCTCCCACGTGGGGCATTTAGGTTATCGTTATTGTATAAACAGAATTTTTTGTTGTTGTTAGCACCAAACGGGACATCAAACCTCGAAGTTTTTTAGAACTACGTTGCAGTAAACATGATTCCGTTGCCTGACGTAGTCGACCATAAGATGTGAAGCCGGAAGCAGAGAGCGAAAATTCCGTTAACTTCGATCAAGATTCCAGCTGATTCGCAGTGCCAAGTCATGTCCTGACAAATAATTAGTTTAGACTGTGAGGGATCGAATTAGTCAAGGTATCTTGGCGCTTGAGCATTTTGCATTAAAAATACCGTAGCGCTTGTCAACTTTGTTTGGCCGCTGTGACCTTTCAAAGGTAATTTAAACATTTCCCCTCACCTTGCCATCGACTGCCCGTGTAGTCGAACGTGTAATTTGCAAACACGGGTTCAATTTCCGTGCAACTGCAGCACGTCAATTTCTTGAATACTCCAGATTAATTTCGGTTCGCTTTAAGATTTCTGTGTCACGCAATCTAATAGTGAGAGTAATTTACCAAATTCCCATGCGTTTGACTTGAACGGTGGGTATACATTAACAAGAATGCGACAAGTATTTCCAAAGCCTGTCAGTTCCACGTTTGCTCATCATCGTTGTAGTAGTAGTAGTAGTAGTAGTAGTAGTAGTAGTAGTAGTAGTAGTAGTAGTACTAGTAGTAGTAGTAGTAGATGTTGTTGCTGTTGTTGTTGTTTGCACCGAAAGGAAGCAGTTTAATATTGTAGGCTTAGAAAACACTTCCTTTTTTAGAACAGACGCGTGTGAAAATTTCCAGACTGCAATCTTTAACGAAGGCGGTTTCTGCAGAACGTAGCGGTGCATACGTAAAGTAAGCGCCACTCATATCCCTCAAACATGTGGCTACGAATAATTAAAGAGTGCACGCAGATTTTTTTTTTAAGTGTATTACATCACAGGCCCGAAGCTACACAAATCCATCGGTATTAATCCCGGCGATGTGAAAAACCGAGATGTCCACAGCAAGGTCGCCTCGTAGCTTAAAGCCCTATACTTTGCAAAGCCTTTCTTGCAGCTAAGTTATTCACCACCACGAAACAAATCATCAAGCTTTACAGTTTGGAGCCCTTCTGTGAAAGCAACCTCTTCACACATTTTCGTGGGTGCGATGCCGCATCACTTACAAACCATCGCACGTGGAAGAGCTTGATCCCTAAATCCCTAACTTAACCTTTCGAGATAGCGCCGGAGAAGTAAGTACAGATGAAGTCTGTGCTCGGCATAAAGCTTAGTATGGCGGGGGAAACAGTTTGGGTGTGCATTTTATGCATTGTGCATGAGCTGCGCGAATACTGCGTCCCCAACCATAAAATGACAATAACGTATTCGTTTCGCCATCGAACCATGCTACTGAGCAGTTATAGGATTAGGCGCGATAAATTCGAGCGTACAATAGGTGTTCTCGTTTTTATCCCCTTTCGAACGGCCGGCCGCATTTTCAACCACTGATTTCAATACCAACTTGATTCCACATCTCTTGTTATAGGCTGCAGGAGTAACTCGTAAACAGAAGCATGGGAGCAGCAGCCTCCCGCAATTTCTTTTGTAACGATAACACGACAAACAGATTTGGTTTCGCAGATATGTCTGTGGAGCTGGTCAAGGTATAGAAATTTCCGGGTTGACAAATTTTTGTCCTGAAAATGCTACTTTTCTCAACAACCCAAGTATCAGAACCACTGCCGTAAATGAAGTAACAAAATTAAATACACAAGGACACAGGGAAGGAAAAGAGCACGCCCTTAAATAGGCTCTCACTGAGCACGACAATTCCTTAGCTCTTCCATGTGCCTGTACTTGTTCCCCGAGGCCGATCCTCTGAAGAAGTTTTCTGCCGGTTGGCGTCTGTAGCAGGTGGTTAATCTGGGTGCGCTTCAGCCAACTCATCAAATGTATTGTGAAGTCCGAGCACTAATAGCTTCGCAGTTGAAGTGCTTTGTGGTAGTCGCAGAGCCGCTTTATACGCCATCCTTATTATTGTCTGCTTTTTCTTTCTCCTCTCTATTCATGTTGTGGTAGGGTAGCGAGTATGTTAGTCTGCTGATGACTAAGCTCTTTACCAAACGAAGCAAGTCTTGTTCTTTAAGTCCAGCACGATTGTTCGTTATTCGAACTATCATACGAACAATTTGTTGAGCTGTTCGTTTAAGCTTATTCAGTGTGTGGAGACATCGCTGATTGGACTGGAACCACATCCCTAAGATTCGAACGGTCGTTTTCTCTGGAGTAATATTGCCGTCTATAGCTTGACCTCAAGGCGGACGCTTGGGTCTGTCCTTTTTTTTTTTACTCTTGGAGAACCGAATGAGTTCCGATTTGTCTGCTGAGCACTGGAGTCCCCTTTCTTTAGTGTACTTTTCGATGGTTTTAGCTGCCAGTTGAAGCCGCTCTTCTTTTTCGGCCAAGCTACCACTGGTTGTCCATATAGTGATGTCATCCGCATAGAAGAAGTGTTGGATGTCGGGAATATCTTCGAGTTTTTTTTTTGGCTAGACCAATCATGGCTATGTTGAAAAGCGTAGGCGAGATCACAGCGCCTTGTGGTGTGCCTTTGCTCGGTGGGTGGAAGACCTTGGATTCGTCTTCTCCTAATCTGATAACAGCGGTTCTTTTAAAAAGGAAGTTCTGTACATATTTGTACGTCCTTTGACCACAGTTTGTCGCTACTAGCCCATCTAATATGGCCTTATGGCTTACGTTGTCGAAAGCGCCTTTTATGTCGATGGCCATGACAATGTTTTCTCCTGCTTTTGGAACATTTTTTAGTACTTTCTCCTTTAAAAGCAGAAGGATGTCCTGTGTCGAAAGGTTCGAGCGGAAACCAAACATGGTGTTTGGCAACAAGTTATTTTGTTCAAGGTGCCGTTGAAATCTGGTATTTATTAATTTCTCAAACACTTTGCCTAAGCACGAGGTAAGAGAGATTGACCTGATGTTTTCTATTGCAAATTTATTTCCTGGTTTGGGTATCATAATTATTACAGCATGCTTCTGTTGCTGAGGTATAGTGTAATTCACCCAATGTTGGTTAATGAAGTTTAAAAGCGCTGTTATGGCTTCGTCATTCATGTTGCGAATCATGGCATTGGTGTTTTTATCCGCCCCAGGCACTGTGTTGCGTTTCATGCTGACGATTGCCGCTCTGACCTCGGAATGCGTGAAAGGTGCATCCAGTTCTGAGTTTGGGAGCCCAGTGTATTTAGCCTGGTAAGGGGCTGTGATAGCTCGGGCGCCGAAACACTTAATATAGATGTCTCGAAGGAGGTCATCTCGTGTGCCTGGATATGTGTGCAATAATCTTTCTAGAGATTTTTGTCGATAACTGAAAAAAAAAGTCGTTAAAACATCGCAGTTTCCTGATATAGTGAATACGACGAAACAACGGCGATAGAGAGTCGAGCGCAACCGCTGTTCACGTTACCTCGGCGCGACACCGTTTGCTGCGGCGCAACCTGAAGCCACCACGGAATTATTCCCATTAGGCCTATTACGCTCGCAATGCAAATAACATTACACCCGTTCCGCGCATACCGCTGGAGACGGAGGTCATCAAATGCGGCTCATCAGTGCAGAAGCGGCGACCTACTTCAAACGCAGAGACGCATCGAGACGAAGAAGAAAAGAAACAGTGATAGAGAGAGGTCGGCGAGCACGCAACCCAACCGAACTTCCTCACGCGCAGGGCTTCCGCTTCTGCTGCCCGCTTGATACAACTTCCTCGTTTTTGCCTTCGTCTCGGATACGCCACCACCGAGCAAAGCGACGCGGAAGCGACGTTCTTCGCACGAGTGTTAACCGCCAGAGAGCCGCGCGGGCGAGCGATCCGAGCGAGCCATGAAGGCACGAAGCGACCCGCGTCGAGTTGGAGTTCGATACTTGGCGGTGCTAACGTACCGGGCTAGTCAGCCACTCTGTATGCCACGCCGAACTCAGATGGAGACGGGCGGCCACAAAGAACGCTCCGAGGGGAGAGAGAGAAGAGAGGGAGGACCAGGAGGACGCGGCATCGAATGGCCGCGCCAAGAGCTACAATGAAAAGCGAGGCCGTATACTGCGACGAAAAAAAAAACAACAAAAAAGGAAAGCATTAATCACGCGCAGCCATAGAATCACTCAGCCCTACACGCAGGTTGCCAACAGAAGTTCAGATATAGCGGATAGACTGTCAGGCTGATAAAAGAAAGCTAAAATAGAAGAATGAAACAAGCAAGCGAGGAGACACACACACACAAGAAAAAAAAAAAAGGCAGCTCGGTGAATGCGTCCCCCAGCCGCTCGGCAACGGTCCATCTAATGCACTCCGTGTCCGAAAACTTTTTGCCTAATGCATCGGTCGGGGCGGCCTCCTGGACACAGACAACAGAGAAGATGCGAAAGGGGAGGAGGGAAAGAAGGAAGGGAGAGAAGGAAAAGCACCGCTCTCTACAAGTGCCCAGCGGACACATGGTCCGAGCGAGCTTGCAGTAGCAGCGCCGCTTCCTTTGTGGGATAAGGGTGACCGGCCACCTCGGCCTCGCGACCCGCGCAGGCAATGCCGCCCTCTCCTATCGGAAATGCGCGAACGCGGAAGGCGACCTCGCACAAAAGATTTATCCAGGTGAAATGGGCCGGAAAACGAGCTCCGGCATGCCACGCGGCTGCACTTGTCCGTCGCGATCCACGCCTTGTCCAGCTGGTGCTTTTCTTTCCTCATTTAGCGAACCAGCAAAAAAAAAAAAAAAAATAAAGGAGATCGTCGTTGGGCACCATTAGCCGACCGACCTAGTTCCTTTAGTTCCACGACCCGTACACGTTAGGCTTAAGCTCTCAATGAGCAAGCCGTTTTTTTTTTCCAGCTAGTTTTTCTTTCCGATGACGCGCTCACTAAAGAGACAGAGCCAAATTGCGAGACAACTTCAGTGCGTTCGGGAAATTATTTGACCAGCGGGAAACACCTTGGCCCTGCGATCGGACGAAAGCTCATGCTTGAAATTTTTGAAAGAAAAAAAATTATTGGATTTTTAGTGAGCTTTTGCTATACAACAGAAAAAAAAAGTATGAATAAATACGCACGTAGTTGCGTTACCACTGCAAATAACTCCTGTCAGCCTGGTAAAAATATATATAGTGGACACATTGTTTTTTTATTTCAACAGCACCACCTGAAGTTGAATATCTCTTTCGATCTCAGCTGCGGCGGTAGAGCACGTCGATGTAGAGGCCTGTGTCTCGTGCGATGCAAGTGCACGTCAAAGAACATCAGATGGCCAAACTTTCCGGAGCCCTCCACTACGGCGTCACTCATAACCATAGCACAGTTTTGGGACGTGAAACCCTAGATATTCTGTCACTATGCCTTAGGCGTTCCTTACCCCCATCCCTTGTGAGCTACTGTTGAGGTATCGCACCCTGATGCAGACAGTTACGGGGCTCATTTTTCTCTTCTTTTCCATTTAAGAACCACATAAGGGCGTACCTTCATACATGTACTTATGTCGAGCAACATTTCAATGAATATATAAAGCAAGTGAGATAAGCAGGCGACATTTCAAACAAAACAAACTAAGTTATTATTTCTAACGAGATCATTTTGAATGGCACAAAGGCGCATGTATGCGTCGCGCGTAATTATGCGAGGCGCGGTGGCGTGAAGTTCCGTCCACGTAAGCATAGGTTTATAAATATACAGAGGTTGTAACGCCACTCAGACATGCGCGCACAAGTACGCCTCTTTTCCGTTTTGTTTATTTATTTTTCTTAGTGGTTTAGACATGTAGTGGGTTTGAGTAGGTTGAAGCGAACTTACGTCGTTTATCACGAAAGCGCGTAGGAATGATAAACCTGAACGGAGAAAACGTAAGATGAGCAGTCAGTACAAGCAAGGTTCGCTAAAACAAGCTAAAAAAAGAAAAAAAAAGAATCGAATAAAGGTTAACCGACGGAAGGCATTGATTTGTCTCCAACAAGACCAATAAGACGTTCTGCCCGAAATAACGGCGAAGCTCTGGTTGTCAAGCTGAAAGACTCAAAAGGAAAACGAAAATAAAGAAGGAAAAGGGGCGGATGATTAAAGTTCGTCTCTTCCTACAGAAAGCAGCAGCGATGCCAACTCTGAATTCGGCGACAGCAGTGAAGAGAACCGAGCAAGTTTTCTTTGAACATGGGTGCCTTTCGAGCGGTCGACGACATTCAAAAGATTGAGGGAGGGGGTGGGGTGCAGAATGAATGTCTCCGGAACATGGTAATGAGCGTGCACTGCGGCGAAATCATTCTATACGACTGACAGTACGACGTCGTCGAACGACATTCAATAGAGGACACCATTCATGACGAGAGAGGAAGATAAAGAAGAAAAAGTTAACGAAAGAAAGAGGCGCTACACGAAAGGCAAAGTCGTTCTGGGATCGGCGACATATACGTAGAAAGCGCTTGCCGCTGTATACCGTGTCGGCATATAAATGTCGAGGGCGTAATTCGCGTGTATACGTGAATGTTCTCTATTCGCGACCGTAGGTAAAGCGATATAGCCTTTTCTCGGCCTGTATTTGTAACCTGTAGTATTGACCCAACGCACGCCAAATTGGGGGCGGAGGCTGCCCGGCCTTTTGATTTAGGACATGTGTCATGGAACAGAAGAAATAGTGAGGCACTGCAGGGTAACTTAACTGCAGAAAAAGAACATTGATTCATAACGGCCTGCTATTGGATACGAATGTATGCTCATTTTGATAGAGCCGTATGTATGCAAAATGCAGGTTACTCGAAGGCTGTGAATTGAACGAACGGAACTAATGAGCCAAATGGAGATTAGAAAAGATAATAAAGTTAGTGCAACTAAACAGCTTGTGAATGCTGAGATTACAGGAGATAAAAATCATGCAACGCATTGCATTCAACAGTACATAAAATATAGGGCGCCTGTACGAAGAAAAAGTAATGAAAAAGATTATATATATATATAAATTGCGCGGTTAGACAAAATTTACTTATGACAAAACTGAGATCAAAGCTAGTTGACCTACAGGCCCAGACTATAAAAATGTCTTTAATAATGATGAAGTTTGCATTTTCGACATGGACTTCACGAAGGGACCTCACGTGCGGTGCGACGCAGATGTCGAGACAGTTGACTAATGACGGCGTCTAGCCTCTCTGTCTGTAGCGAATAACAAAGAACAGACTGAAAGGAAAGGGCCGCATAGTGAACGCTCAGAGATTGCGCGATGGCGTCCACAAAATATAGGGTATATGTGGCGGGCTCGAAGCTCTCTTCAAAAAGGAATAACAGTGAAAAAAAAAAAACAAGTGGGCATTCGCTCGTTTCGGCAGTCGGCGGCAAGAGACTCACTCGGAGGGCGGGCCCCGGCTGTAACGCTACAGAGGGAAACCCACGCTTACGGTCCTGCTCCTAAGTATACAACTACACCGCAATATATACCCGCATTCACTTCCCCGCACACTCGGTGGACGCGCTCGCCTTCAGCGCCGTGACTTTCACCTTCGCGCCGCGACGGCGCTTGCGTGGTAGAGTGCTGGGCACACAAAACGAGCCGTCGATGGCAACTGTCCTCCCGTTCAGATCGAGCTGCGAAGCAGCGAGAACGTGAAGCGCGTGCTTTGGAGGAAGGAAACCTGCGGGGAATGTCACCGACACCTTCGCGTTTTTCGCAGCCGGGAGCGCGAACTCACCCCAGCATCACGCGTGGCTTCTTTGTCTATCGTTGCCTCGTCTCTATTTATCGTACGGCGCCCACTCGACGCTGTGCCCGTCGAGCCCCCTGGAAGAATGCGCGCAATAAAAAAAGGGACGGCGCCCTGTAAAGAGAGCTGGACCAACAAGGCCAGGAAGTGGCGGCTCGCCGGAGAATCCCGACATCCCATTCGGAAGCGGCGCCGTATCGGGGTTGTGGCCATACCTTTTTTCTTCTCCGGGCTTCGAAGCAGAGACGAATTGGGTGGGCACGCAGCTTCGATTTTCGTCCCCAAAAACGGGGTGCTGATTTCATTTAGGAACAAGGGGTTTGAGAGAGGTGGGGCAAGGGTCCGAGTTTAGTACACGAGATTCGACCAAAATAAAAAAAAACCAAAAAAAAAAACCAAAAAGGCGGTGCGCAAAGCGAACCGGAAAGTCGGTTCTTATCGAAAGCTCCCCTCCACTTCTTTTCTCTTTCTTCTACCTTTGCATCAGTTCACGGAGGTGCCGTGCGAGAAATTACGAGAGAGTCTCGACTGTTGGGACGTTTCTGGACAATGACGCACTCCCCCGACCATCCGCCACAAACAAGCCGAGATGTTAAGGCGAACCCTGTCCATACATGCCTCGGAATATCGCTCTCAAGCTTATATAAAAGGTGAAGCTTAAAGAACAAACACAACTTAAGAAAAGACTCGAACCCGACAAAATTAGGTTCCGGCATTGTGATGACGTTCCTCTCCTACACGTGGCTTGTATTGTACACAGTGCGCCACAGGAAATGCTGCCTCGGTTCACGTGGTTCAGTGACTGCGACACCAGATGTAGCATTACACTACTCGATACCAAACCCGAGCGGAAATGCAGAGTTTTGCCGTCACTGATAGTGAGACTGCGTTTAATTACAGGGTCATACTGCTTTTAGGATATCTAGCGAAAAAAAAAAAAAAAAGATCAGGTGCACGGGGAAGAAGGAAATGCGACCACTTCTCCAATACACAAGTCGAAGCAGCACTTACAAGTTCTTGTATATAACTTATTCTAAGAAAAACGTGTACATTGAAAGTCGCGGTGAGAAGCTCTGTTCAAACTGCTCCGTTCTGCAAAGCCAGGCTAAGCGGCGGGGCAGAAGAATAAATAACCACAATCAGGCTTCAAACAAGGGCTTGTTTCGCAAGAGCACAACAGGAGGCACTCTGTAAACTTAACCAACAATAGCCCATCGAACATCACTTAGACTACCAGCGCCTGCGGACACCTATTTAATAATGTATTAAGAACGAGAGCACACATGGTCCTGTACACCGACATACAGCTGTCCGAAGCTACCATAGAAGACTAGCTTTTACAGATACCGGCGGTACAAGTTCAATACTTTTAACGTGCACCAGGTTATGAATCAGCTATGAGAAGTTGTTTGTCAATGATATCGATTTGTGTCTAAAATATTAGGTTTAGTCATGGATCGGCACACTTGATAACGAGTCGTTGTCAAAGTGAGCGCAGCAGACGACGTTAAGTAGAATCACTTATGGGCTAGCCGACAAGCTACAGCCCGATACGAGCGCACCTGCCGAACATATGTACATTTATATTTCAAGACGTGCAGTATGTCTCCTGCGACCCACAGTTGACCGTCACGTATACACTGCTTCGCGTTTAGTCGGTGAGCTTTTGATTTTTAAGAGCGATATTGTTATTGGCGCAAAACATGCAGTTGAAATTTAGGGTATGACGTCTTCTAATCAGATTGCGCGTGAGAAGAAAATACCGTTTTACGTTCTCGAATTCAAGCGAGCAGCACCCATTACTCAGCACTGATAAATCCGTATACTAACATGTAAAGGGAGGGCGGAGTTGAGATTCTTAACACTCGACACTACAATTGCCGTTATCTGAGTGCGCTTCATCTTTTTTTTTTTGATAGAACAACGCACCGCGCATATTAAGCGCAAGAACGGTGAACACATATATCCTTAATTCACACGATCGACATTGTTTGTTTCCTTGTCGTGATGACGCCATAATGTGACTGCTTCTTGCATCATTAACACTCCGCATACGCTCTACATCTCTGGTTTTCTTCATCTCCCTGCACCCTCTTTCTTTTTTTCTTTTTTTTTCTTGAAACCAAAGGTATGTAATGCTGGGCTGCGACAGATGGCATCTGCAGACGGAATGACGCATAGAACGACAATTTTCGGTGCACATCACCCCAAGCAACCGCCGATGCCTCTCTCAGAGGCCTTGCGATACATCGGTGGTGGCACTTACAGCCAATCGTTGTGCCCCTTTGCCTTGTAATGTAGAGGTCGCCGCGGGCGCTGGTTAGAGTTACTGTGTATGCTACCTTTAGACAGCAGAGTTGCACCAAGGTACGCCATCTCGGGTTCAAATGTCTTGCGGGAAAGCCACTCACCACCCGCGTAAGAGAAGCGCTCGGGCTTCAGAGTATATACTAGCGTTGCTTTATTTATGTTTTAGCTTTTCTTCCACTTTTTGCAGGTTTGACCACAACTCGGTTGCTCCGGTCACGCGTATAGAAGCCTTGATTTTATGCTTACATTGTTGGCAGGTAATAATTAAACAAAGTGCATCAGCTCGTCGAACCAGTGAGACACATATTTGTAGTTGGTCACACATTAGCTTCGTCTTCGTTTACGCTGTTTTTCCCATTTGCAGATATGAAAGTATTTTCGCACTTTCGATCGCGATCGAGCCAGTTATGGACGGAACTTCTTCGCCACGTTGGCCTAATTAGTTAACTGTGTGAGGAAGCTAGTTAAAGTTATACCGCATTCAACTGAATAGAGCTGGATAGCGATCGAGAGTGACCGTGCATGCGACACCCATGTGACGCGCTGCTCTCGTATACGCTCGTAGTATAATCGCGGCTCACGACAGCTGATGTGAATTGTTGTTCAACAACCCTGTCGCGTCCAACGTTCCTTTCACGTAAGGTTTGAAAGCTGCATTGATTCCACGCGCTGACTGAAACAACTTGTCGATTCGAGTAATCCTAGTTAAACTTATTTTCCCTTCATTTCTAGCGTATTACCCGCCAGACCAATTTGAACGTATGCAGTCGACACACGCTGACCAACTCTGCACTTGTAACGTATACAATGCATCTGTGGGTAATATAAATAGAGCAAGTTTTGCAGTGGCGTGGATAAATAAAAAGAAGCGAAGCGTTTATTCCTTTCCCACTGAACACTAATCTTGCTCTGGCACCGCCCGCTGCACCCGCGTCTAATCACATGGGCTGTACGTAGTACAATTCAACATGGAAGGCCCTTGCTACCATATTTTTCGCGACCAGCAGACAACATGGCTACAGTACCGAAGAAGCGGGGCGAAAATAACAACAGCCCATGTCAACCACGCTTGATCTGTCGAGAATCTGCGAAGCATCGACGGCATCTGCGTAGTGTTGGCTTCTCCGCAGTGCAAATGAACCACTTAAGATCACGTGATGGCGCTCGGCGAATAGGGGCGCTGAACTCTTGCACGCGGAGCGAGCGGCTCCCGTAAAATAGTGGCGCAACTCTGTTACCTAAAGGTAGCATGTACAGTAACAGTTGGTATTCGGACACGCTATGGAATTGACGTGTGTCATTGTCTCGTAGGAAAAAACAACGGCAATCGAAGGAGCGCTAACGAGCACAGCAACGTGAATACAGGCGAAAATTACGCAAAGCAGCAGCCGCATAGCGTCAACGCATAGGCTTCACTAGCTCCCATCTTAACAGGCTCCGATTCCTTTTTCTTCAGAGTAGATAGCTTTGATTACGGCACTGCATGCGAACAATGCCACTTTCTCAGAGACGGGGAAGCCCCAACAACGAAAAACCAGGAGAGAGGACTTCGAGAAGGCGACCAAAAAGAAACCTTCAGCCTAAGGGCGCGGCACGTGAGCGATTGTCAAGCCGTGTGCTGTGGCAGCTGCTATGGATGAAGACGAATGTGCGACGCGGAACTGAGCTCCAGCTCGAGGGGATGGTAGTCACGTGACCAGACAAAGCTTTGTCTGCGACGCCGAGGGGGCGGGGACTTAAGTATATAGAGGGAAACCACGCGACGCCCCGCGCTTTCAGGAGCACGCGCTGGTATGTCATCGCTACCATAGGCAGGCAGTGAGGTACGTATATAGATATCCATTTGCCTCACACCTAAGGGTGCAAATGAAGATGCGTGGTTATGGCATGCGAGGGGATCGCGCTTATATCTCTCTGTCACCTAACACCTCGAGCGTTGATTTTGCGCCGTGGAGTTCTTTTATATATACACATATTTTTACTGAACGCGAAAGGTGCGTATAGCTTCCACTGCTTTGTTATGTAGGACTTATGTCAAGAAAGATTGCATTTTCGTGCCAGGTACAGGATAAGCAGCGCCCACGGTACGAGTAAAGTGAAAGTTGTTCCCCCCCCCCCCCCCCCCGAAATTTGCTGTTATCATTTATTTATTTTCCTTTCTTTTCTATAGTTAAAAGTGCGTTCTGGTTACCACAAGGCAAAATGTAGCGCTATAACCGTGCCAACGCAGCTAAACCTTCGTCTAAAGGCAGTCACGAGAACAATAAATCGAAGAGACTTCTTAAAATAACGAGATCTGTCTGATCAAGCTCGGGCAGATCTCGTCTCGGGCAGATCAGAAGGGAAGCAAGCAGCGCAGCCCACGAAAGAAAAGCAGTGAGTACATCTGAAGAGCGAGAGTGGAATCACGAAAACTATCATTTCTTAAAGTAAAAGAAAGTTTAAAGGTCCCGTGGAGTAACTCTAGCGAAAGAAGAAAGAAAGAAGAAAGAAGGATGGATACACGAATATCATTTCAGACATCTGATTTCGTTAAAGGTTGTATGGACATCAGGCCTTCAGAGGGAGACCAATATTTTTATTGAAAGTAGAATGCTTCACAAGCTTTTATTCGCCTACTTGCTATTCTATTGGGAGAGGAGATCATGTCGAAAAATATACGTAGTTTCTGTAACGTGGATGTAATGACAGTCACTGAGCATACGACGTCATGCATGGGCCGACGTTCACCCCACGTGACGAAAGAAAAAAAAAAGAAAAGCAGGCTGTAAACGCGTTGAAACATCCTAAATCCGTTAATAACGCTTTAGCGTTAACGCTGTATTTAGCTGGTCTACGCGGCATAGCGAAACGAGGCCAAGAGCGGTAAAAGCCATCCATCGCCGAGGTCGTACAATGTTGCGCGTCGACGGCTCACGCGTTCCAGTGAGCGCCGTGTGGCTGATTTAGAGGCGCACGCTGGCGTCGACTACGGCGATGCGCCGAGGTCGCTTGGTCCTCGCCAAGCAACCAAAAAGTCAACAACCGCGGACGCCTTCGAGAGTACTTCACGGCTGTCAGCGAGAAATGATATTTAGCTCGTGAACAAAGAAAAAAAGGCAAAGAAAAAAACACCGTAACTTTTACGTGGAAGTTATAATGTCGAGACACGGGAGAGAGATGAGAGAGAGAGACTAGGCAAGACTGAAGTCTCGTATAGAAAGAGCGATGGAGAAGGGGGCGTGTTGTGTGTATACGGGACACGCTTCTAAAACTAGCTGTGGACCAGAAAAAAAAAAAAATCACAGAGAGGGGAAAGAAAAAAAGATGTAAGGGAAACGGTATAACGAGAGGCGTTAAAGAAGGAAAGCGAGAAAGGGCGTGAACTCGGGCAGGAAAGAGAGAGAGAGAGACGCACAACCTCCTCCGCTACAACGCGGGCGGCCGACGAAGGAACTCGCTGTCGCGGCTCGAAGAACGAGAAACACGTCACGACTCGGGGTTTCTGTTGACAGTTCGACGGCTGGCGCGCGTACGCCTCTCAATCGCAATCTGGACGTCGCTAAGAGAGCGGGAGCCGTCGGCGGCGACAAAGCTGGACGCGACGCGCGGCGGCTCTACGATGAATAATACATGGCACTTGCAAGCAACGACGTCGATGTGAGGAAAGAAAGAAAAGGGAGAAGGGGGAAGGAACTGTAACAACTCCGCAGACGGCAGCAGTAGTGGTGAAGGTGAGGGTCGAAGAAAGAAAACAACCCGAAAAAACACGGCATCTTTGAATCCACAGAACGAGAGAGCGTCTATGCAAACTTTCGCATCAACTCCCTTTTTTTCTCATCTTGTCACCGTACTCAGCGGGAAAGGAGGTAAATAAATATAACAACACCTCACCTGCGGTGTGTCTTCGCGGGTCGCGGTCCGAGACGGCGCGCAAACGGAGACGCAACGGCATGCCCTCATCTTCTAGACGGTCGGTGGTCCCTTCTTCGGCACTCGCTCTTCTACGAGCACCTCCAAAAAGGGAAACAAGATGTGAGTACAACATTAAGACGATGTGCCGAGGGAGAACGTGCGTTCGTCCGCTGAGGGGTCCTCAGTTATTCATGCCTTTTTTCCCTCCTTTCCAAACGACCCGTCCGTTGCGGCGCGAAGGTAAAGAAACAGGGCGCCGTGAAAGGCCTTGCTGGAGCTGCCTTACAGTGAGTGCGTGCGTGTGTGTACTGTATTCCCTCCGGGAATCAATGAGATTTGAATATTGACTTCTTCCGTTCTCGTCGCTTTCTTTTCCTCGCATTTTACACTATTTCTTTCTTTTCTTGTTTCCGGTATCTCCTTTGGGTTTCGCTTGAATTCCGCGCCGGTACTTCCCGGTTGGACGGAGATGGCGGATATGCTTCCTAATCAACGCGAGAGGAGAACGCGTGTTCTCTCTCTCTCCCACTCTCAAGACACCAAGCAGCTTTCTCTCTCGGCCTTCTCGAGGTGAGGGAAAGAGTGAGGAGGAGGAGGAGGCCGGGCGCGAAGCGATGGCGTAAATTAGCACGCTCGATAACGCCGTCAGGAATAACAATGAAAGAGCCTAAGTTTCGTGAACTGGAGAGAACTTGTCGGTTGTAACGAAAGAAGGAGAACACCGAAGACAGAAAAAAATGCGAATAGCAAAGTGTAAGTAAAGCCGGGCAGTTGTAATAAACTTAGGCACTTGAGGAAACGCAAAAACAGCGTGTTTAACATACGGTAGACGGAGGAGGAACGGGCGAATCTTGAGCGTGTACGTGGACGGTGTTCAGATCGAAGCGGGCAACATTTTTTCAGCGCAATCTCATTCACTGGTCACTAAGGTATTACATTTTAAGGAAGTCGTCAAAAAGTGACACAAATCGCCATGAGGCAAGGTACTCCCAGATCGCCGGCCGGATTTAGACTTTGCATAAATTCGACTAAAGAGCATATGTAAGTGTAGACAGAAGAAAGGGCGAATCGGAAGAAGCGCGTTTCGGATGGGTGTGAAATTGACACATTAGGCAACCTTTCAAGCAAAAGAAATAGGCATCCCAAACGCAATCTCGTTGTGCACATTGTTTCTTCACCTGCGAGTAAGTGCCATGCGTTTTGCTGCGATTCCGGTCCATTGCCCAGTGATGGGGAGGAGGCGGCGAACAAACGAACAAAAAAGCGAGAGAAAGAGCGTTAGCGTGCCCTCCCTTCCCTCTCGCGTTGTGAGCTTCAGTATGCGCAAGCCGGAAACACCGAAAAAAAAGAAATAAATGAAGAAAGGAAATCGTCGAGGCTTTGTCCACGCTGTGAGTCGAGAACCCATCGAACGTCGATAGCTACAAGCGGGAATTAACCGAACGGGAAGGCACTCCCGAAGTGCCGTTTTGGGTTGGGGGAATGAGCGAAGTGTGAGGATGGAGAGGGAGAGAGCGTTGGACGGAAGACTCAGCGGCGCGCACTCGAGCCAAACGAACCGAAAACACCGTTTGCGCGCACAACGTCGTCCCCCTGTCCGACTGCCTCGGCAAGCGGGAGTTGTGCGCGACTAATTTAACCTCCTTTCTCTCGCTAGCACGGCGAAGGCATCTAACTGCCGGCAAAGGAGAGCACGCTATACATGAAAAGATAGACAGAAAAGAGGGGCAGGAGAGAGAGACTGTATCCACGCTGCTAGAAAGTGCTCCAAGAGCTTGCAGAGGGTGGAGGAACGAGCGAGGCGGCTCATCAAGCACGCGAGAGCGCATTTCGACGGGCAATAAAAGCGCATTCTCCCGCAGATAGCGGAACCGAACGCAGCAGGGTCGAAGGTGTTCGGGGGAGGAGGATGGCAGCGACGGACGGCGGTGTTACGCCGCGAGGCAAGCCCCGGCTCGCGGGGTTCAATCGGCAAACCCGTTCGGCCGACAGTAGCTTGTGTGGCAGCCAGTTGAAGGGAGGTTTTCTCGTATTATAGGCCCACCTCATCTGCCTCGAACGGCTGTAAATCTTCGCGCCTCACTTGAACTGCCGACGGGGAGCCACAACCGAGGGCTCGTCGTGCTCGGTGTCTTTGAGAGAGGAAGCTAAATCACGTTTCTTCTTTCTCGGGAGAGGTTTTTCCCTGGCGGGAGTGGTTCCCTACTCGCGCACACTCTTATCTGAGGCGTATACTCTTGGTACCGCGCAGCGCGCCTCGGTGCTCCCCTGTATATAGCGGCGTTTATGGAAAAACCGATTGCGTAGAGGAAAACACCGAGGACGGGGATTGGTTCGTTCTCGGCACGAAAGGGAGGCCTTGCGGAGCTCACGGATGTATAGACGCCGTTTCCTGGAGTTTTCTGTTCGATGCTGAAGAACTACTTGCCGAGGCACACGGTGTACCTTGTAGTCGTGCACGGAATTAAGAAACTACGTTCGAGGATTACAGAACATAACGAGTACATTCGCAGCCTGTTAGCAATGGGCATAACTATCATATACATTGAAGATTTCGAAGGGAAGCTGCGGTAATGGAGGAGTGCACGGAGCCCTCTCTCGGGGGGGGGGGGGGGGAGAGTTTAGCCTCCCCTTGAGCTCCATATAGTTCTTATGTAAAACATAAACACACAAACCAAAGTAAAGAAAATGGGGTGAGATTCCATCCCGACCTCGCAATGAAGTCTTGGCTATACTCCTGTTGTTTAGTCACTTAATGAGTCAGCGAAGAAGTAACCTAATGAGTCCGCAAAATTTCACTCCCGGAACTGTTTGAACGTCGCGAACAACGGCTAACACTACGTCCGAAAAAAGGGTACCTCGTGAAGGGTTTTAACTATCATCTAACATTAAAAGTAAAAGCCGGCGCCCCCACACGGTTCTCAAGTCTTCCTTTTTGATTACTGATATTAACAAAATTACCGGCATAATGGTTTTAGTGATCTAAAAAGGTTTTAGCGAAAAAAAATGAATAATAGGCAGGTCAAAAAGAGAAAAGGAAGTAGAATGCGCGTAAATGTCTGAAGGCGTACTGCTTTCGCTACAACTTCATGAAACTGATATATTGGTACTATACCGAAGAACGAGACTTATAAGAGCCGTTGCGCCTTCCTATATTCCACATGATTTGTCGCCGAGTGCCGGTGTTTCGTCAGTTATACGAAACCACCTCCAACAAACCGTTCCGCTTTGGCACCGACTGCCAGCGACAGCAACGGAACGCGCTCGCATTTCGAGGAATCACGCGTACGAAAATATATGTCGCAAAATACTAAAAAGAAAGCGCTGTGTTGGTCGCTGTATATAGCAGAGCTCGATAGCGATTTCAGTTTCGTCGCTCTCCACATACCGCAAGTTTTTTTTTTGCTTTTTTTTTCCGGAAGTGCCGGCCAGGATCGGTTCTTTTCGTGCCGCCAGGCTGGCTATATATGAGCTCACGCAAGCATAAACGAAAACACACGGAAGCCATCGCGTTTCCATATTTTGCGGCAGTGATCGAGATAGAGGGCTTACACAAAGAGAGAGAGCTGAGCGCTCGGCATTGCGTTTCCACGGGGATGCCAATATCGTTCCACTATGCCAGAAGCCTGCCCGAATTCTTCAGTCAGCGAGGAACGCGAGCTCCCTCCCAACGTCAGAGGACCGCTGCGGCGACAGAAGCGATCATACGCGGGGAGTACGGAAGCGAAGGGGCACGGAGGTGGGGGTTGGACAGGAGGTTGGTGCAGGTTTCGGCGGCGGGCAACGGGTTGTGCCAATGCTGAGCCCGTAGCTACCACGATGTACGACTACACCGCAACAAAGAACAAGCGATCAAGAACACTGCGCTCTCAGAAAGAATAGAGGGAGTGTGAGGGAGGGGGGGAAGGAACCAGCTAGCGCAGTGCATAACGTATGGACAGCCCTCTGGCGGAGGCTGCTGTCTTGCGTGAGACGACGACAAGGGCGTGCATGCAGCTCTATCGGAGTGTGCTGCGCCTCGTTGCACTGGCAGTCGCAGTTGATGCGGTGAAGGGAGGGGGAGAGGTCTTGCTTCGAGTACGGGCTTTATTGGCCGCTTGCCAGGAGCTCTCGCTGGGCGCTCGCAGCGGAGACAACGTAGTGCGATACGTCGCAGTGAAAAGGGGGACGCCTTGACCCAGTAGAGAACTTCATTACGGAGATGAGAAACTATCTGTGCGCAGCGTGGGACAATAACGGCAATGGTGGGGGTCGCGGGGCGAACATAAGGAACGGGGAAAGATGACACTCGACCGCCAGGGAACAGCAAGTACACCCGCGTTTGCCTTCGTCGCGCTCGCATAACAATCTGTGAAGCGGCCACAGCGTTTAAGATCGCGCGATGGAAAAGAAGGAACAATGCCGACATTATTTTGTTCCTTCTTCCACGAACAAAAACTGAAAAAAGTAAGCGCCATTAATTTTGCTAAAAGCTGCGCTCGATCTTTAGATTTATACTTTCGAAACCTTGGTTTTGTTTGCACTCAGCCAACGAACGCAGATTGTTCGCAGTTTTATCGTCAGAACGTCCAACAATAGCGCATAGTAGCAGAGAAACTGCGGAATTTACCAGTAGTAAACGTTAACGGAGTGAGACATAACCACACAATTGAAAAAAAAAAAAAAAGTTGGAGCGTACAAGTGACGCAGTCTACAGCGGAAACAGTACGCTATATCTCTGTGCAAAAGCGGCGCAGGGAACAGTGAACAAACATCTCCTTTATTGAATAGTGCCATTAGGCGAACTGAGGGGGACCGACAGCGGGAACAAAAAATATCACGCCTGCAGTCAGTAAAAATAAGGCTTTTTAATTCAGATGTCTTAAGGACAAAGTTTAGAAGTATGACTATTAACCTTGAGGTTCTTTCTTGGGGCGTACAGTATAATCCTCCTTAATGACCGCTTAGGAAAGTTCATCCGCACATTACAACATAAACTGGAAACCATAATAAAAAAATTACGCTAGAAGCATTCACAAAAGAATGTTTTTTAGCTAATTATTTTACTAGACGGATACCTATTGGATATATAACAGCGTAAGACCATGCTGTGTAGTCTCGAGCTGACTATTCATTTATCTCTTTCTTACTCCTCTTCTTTTCTGTCTATTTCTGTTATTCCTCCTTTACCCCACCTCAAGTGTAGTGTAGCCAACGGAGTCCAGCTTGCTTAACCTACTTGCCTTTCCTCTTCATTTCTTTCTCACTCTTGGCACATGGCGAAAATCCCTAACGAAGGCAATTTTTTCGGGAGTTCCGCCCGGGAATCGTCATCGCTTGCAGAAGGCAGCCGTATTTCGTGCGCGGGGCTGTAAGTCACGTGGAATCAATGATATTGACAGTATCCAGCACGTGTTTATCGATTGCTTGCCGCCAGTAATCTCTCATCAAAAGCTGCTACACTATCAAAACCACCGTCACGGTGTTTACCCCTCCGATGATAACAGGGGTCAAGATTAGGTGTGCTTGCTCTAAACGTGATTTCCGTAGTAAAAGAATCTTGCTTCAAACTCACATTTTTTTTTTTCTTCTGAAGGGCCCATTTCTAAGGCCCAGATGGTTTCATCGACAAAGTGACCAACAATAATATTGACAAAATTTTTTTTTCGTTTTGAACAATTCTTGGGTTATGTCGCTTGTGTGAATATAGGCCCAGGTTTATACAAACACCACGTGAAGCAAATAACTACACGGAGCTTTTAAAGTGTCTTTCGCGAGTGAACACCACACCGTGGGTTTCTGCACGAAATCTTGTTATGAAGAAATAAATAAATATATACATATACACAGAGAAGGAGGAGCAGAGAAAGAAAATATTTCGGGAGTAGATATACGCATATATTTACATAAATACTCTCTTATTGATTGAAACAGATGTGCGTCGCTAAATTGCGAATCACTGAATGAAGGCGCTTTATTAGGCAACATTTTTGACGGCGACACTTTGCTACACTGTTGCCAGGGCGCCTGTGGCGGATGCAATGAGGGCGAGAAAAAAAGAAGAAGAAGAGAGAGAGGGAGAGGAACCTCCTAAGCGACACTCGGTATAAGTGCAACCTAATCTGGCGGGCCTCTACGGACGCTTCTGCAATTGGCGACCATGCTCAGATATACAAGGGTTTTCACAAGAATGAAGATTTGCTGTGGCTCCGAGTAAGTGTAAAATAGCGTACGCGCCAACTGTGGGACACGTGGGCGAGCGGAGCGATCGTTAGAGCACCGCGCGTCCACGGGGCCAGTATGCGTGGTCTGATAACTGATCTTGCCTCACTGAGGTGAAGGTTGAGTGCGACTCTACGGGCAGCGCAGTACAGATCCCGCAGAACGGCCTGACAAGCCGGCGTTTCGACACGCTGACTGGCTTCAGTCAGTGAAGCAATGGCAATGTGGCTTGCCTTCTTATACATGCGTCACATTACGTCACCGCAATACGTCACTCTCGTGGGATATGTGAAGCGTGGAAGTTTATACTAATAAAGAAAAATGAGTGATGCGTGCACGTAAGTGTTTGATGACGTTGCACTAATGAGATGATGACTATATAAGCGAGCAGAGGTAGCCGTCGCCGAGTAATGGATTCAACATTATTTAGTTATGCTTCAATAATATAAGAAAAGGAGAAGCTTACAGTCCGGCGTAGGCCTCATCTCGTATAGAAGCACGACCCTGGAAACGTTCATAAATAAAGATAGAGGGTGAAACGAACCAAGGAAGCCGATATATTTGCGTAGAGTACATCTTGGACGATAACGTATCAGTATGCGCAAATGCTACGATAGCCCACTGATGGGGCATCGATTGAAGTTAATTTATTGACGACCTCAAAACAACAAAAAATAAAACAATACTGTTGTGTGGTTACAAGAAGCTAAATGAAGCACAGAGCGACTTTTGTGTCCGTTTATATCATTCACTTGGCTACTTGCTCTCGCGCGAGTCAATCACGTCAAAGACAATGCTAATATTTGTTTGAAACCATATTGTGACACCCAGTAAATATGTAAGTATAAAAGCGCCTCTACCCGGCATGTCTGTACCGCTCCAATTTTCGTCTTTCCTGTAACATCTGTCTCTATTAGAACATCCGTGCACACAAAAACAACAACAAGAAACAAAAGATGAAGAAGTAATGCGCGCCAACTACTCTTTCCGCGACATTTGCGCGATATCCAGGGAAATCACAAATCGCATTACGGCGGCTTTCGGACTCATCAGAAAACGACCGTTTTCTTTGTTCGTCGCTGCATTCCGAGTGATACGCACGACGCGTCCGATGAGCCGTGCCGGAGCGCGAAGGCTAAAAGAGATAATCACTGCCGCCTCGGGCGATAGACTAATCTTTTTTTTCCTTATCTTCTTCTTCTCACTGCTAAAATAAGTTGCGGCACCCATCGGGACTGCCGGCCCATCTTATCTCTCGCAAAGAGGAATTCGAGCAGCCGAGACGTGCTTCTCAACACCCGGCGGCTCGCTAAAGCCCGAAAACGTCCACAAACACCGCACGAGGCGGGCCAGAACAACAACACAAGCAAACAAAAACAGTGCGAGAGGAGAGAGAAATGATGCAACGGGGTGCAAATTGCAGGCACGCCAAGTGGAGCGTCTCCCAACAAGAACACCCGGCCGTACGAAACACGTACATAAATAAAGAACAAAATAAGAAAAAAAGTAAAGAGACGTATTACGAAAAGGAGCGCCTAAAGCCGGGGACTCATTGGATCCGAAGAAATCCAAGCGCGACCAGTACCAATCGTCATCCGTTCTTATTGGCGAAGGAAGAAGCGTGAGCCTCGCGGCCTGGTATACTCGCGCACCGTTTCTTTCTTTTTTTTTTTCTCGCTTTCTCCTCGGTCGCGCCCCAGCAACGCTTACGCGTACACTGCATTTCTCATCAGAGCCTACTCCAATGCCGGTTGGTAGCGATACTGGAACTTCCTTCTTTTCCCTTTCAGAAACAACAGCGACAGAGGGAAAAAAACAACAGCAAAACAAAAAGAGTTCGGAGGGCGGACCATCGACGAGTATATCAGACGCTGCGGAGCTCCCTTCGAGCACGCCAGTGCCCACGAAAACAAACAAACTCAAATGTAGCAGCGAAGCCCATGCCTGAGGGAGGCTTAGTAAAGGAACGATCGTAGTTTGCGATCGTTGTCTGCTATTCCCTCTTCGTTTGCGTCTAGTTTAGTATCGCTTTTCATTTCATTCAGTGGCTGGATCAAACCACGAGCGAAGTTAGAAAACAGAACGAGAAGCTCTTTCTTTCTTTTTTTCGCAAGCCATGTGAATTCCGAGGAACTGTACAGCAGGTCAACAGCGGTGACCCGTCGAACACGACACAGCGCATATGCGCGGGAACGAGGAGGGGTAGGAGGTGGAAGTAGACGGAACGCCAATGCAGGCAAGGCCGCCGCATGAAAGCGTAGCTGCAAAAGTTAGAATGGCAGAACGTGGGCGACAGAAAGAAAGTGCGTATAGCAACACTGTTCCAAACAACGCGGGATCGCCGATGGAAACTGACAGCGAGTTCTGAGCAAGAAAGAAAGAGCCGGCGAGCCACATAGAAATCGCAGGGCGCGGGCTTCAATCACTCGTAGTGCATCGTTGTTGCCTGCGGTCCGGCGTGTCCATGCCTCGAGACTCCGTTTTTCCTGAGCGTAACGCTATGCCTCCCGGTGCTGCGTTTTCCCCGCCAGCAGCCGCGGCAGTTGAGGAAAGCCGCGGGTCAATGAGGCCAAGTTCTCTGCCAGACCGGCGAGGGCCGTGCACACACTGGGCCTCGCGAAGGAGGAAGAGGTGGAGAGCGTGGCGACGTTTCTTCGATAATGTCGGTGCCAGGCCTCCCAGATGCGGAACCTCGGTTGCGCCTTCCTGAACCCCTCCCGGCTGCACCTTCCCCGGGTCGCCGAATATGCGCTCTGGGGTTTCAAGAAGGAACACCGCTGGTGTACCCGCCAATTTGTCCCTGCTGTTGGCGTTGGATGGTGTCTTTCGTCGCACCCTGCGTGCACTAGCTTCGATCGCCTCCGGTCTAAGCATCCAGTGATCGTTCATAATCAGTGGTAAATAAATGCAGTTTTTTTGTTTATTAACAGCAAAGAAAATGCGTCCAAATTACTTCCTGTTATCTCTAATTACATTCAGTAACCATGCTATCAGCTAACCCTAATAATGTGCAAAATGTGCGACAGGCTTCAAAAAGCAAGCATTAGGAATAAAACAGTGCAATATTTTTGTCCCATTTTGCCCACTTTAAGTTCATGCAATAAAAAGTATTAACTAACCAATTCATGCATCTAGCTGGGGTATTTAGAACTTACTTAACGGATCCATAATGATCTACACAGTAACACACAGGACGGCTCCAACTAGAGGTTGCACTGTCTCGTTCTGCGATGTCCACAGTGTATGTTCGCTATAGCATTATGAAGGCATTAAGGCTTCATAACTTCTCTTTGGGCAATTTTCCATGAGCTACAATAGGCGTGGTGCTATATAGTGGCAAGAAGCAGACAAGGTAAAAAGATGGTGCAATAGAAAGGATAGCTTTAAAAACTTTCAAATACTACTTAGAAGTGTAGCAGCTTGGGCTAGATGGTATGGCATGACGATCCGTTATGACTTATAATTATCTCCGAACAATGTCAGTGTGACTTAAGTCGATGTGTACGTGACGTCCTATGTGGAAGTCTAGTGGTCATGATGCTCGACTGCTGACTCGAAGGCCGTGGGTTCGAATCCAGTCCACGGCGTCCTCCTAAGTATAGAGTCAAATGTTAGATGCCTGTGTGCCTAAAGTTAGGAGCACTTCGAAGATTTCCAGGTGGTCAAAGCTTTTGGAGTCGTTCCCTACGACGTCGTTCATGATTTCATTGTGGTACTAAGACGTAAAACCACTACATGTATATTACATGAAATCCTATGCGAGTCGTGAGCACATTAACTTAAGTTTAAGGTCCATGAGTGCAGCGCTATAGACGAGCATGTTTCCGTAATCTATGAAGAATTGACAAAATAGAGACAGAGAGAGAGGAACCTATGCGCATGTGTCGCACACGAGCTGTCAAAAACGACATCTGTCAGACGTCTCGAGTCGGCACATGTTTTTCCTGGTTCGACTGCACCACATCGCAAACAGGAAGAGGAAAGTAAAAAGCGATGTAGTAAACCGAATGGAACAGCAGGGCCGGCCGGCCACATCAAAGGGATTTGACGGGCTGGTGATCAGACGTGCATCAGTCAAACCTTGAAGGGGTGGTCGTCGAAAATAGGACCAATCAGGCATACAGAAAATCCGAAGCAGCCACCCTTGTCTCAAAAGCGCGCGCGTACGCTCACGGCAAGGCCGTAAGCCGTAATACTCGCTATTTTCGGAATGAAGCTCCGCAGAACTGGGGTGACATTAGGGTCGTTCCAGACAGCTGCGGGCTGCGGCGGCTGAACTCGTCCAATTAACCCGAAAAACAGGCCCAGAGCGGCACCAAAATAAGGAAGGGACGTCCCTGCCTTGCACTGATGACTTCTGGGGAGATGACCTGGTAGTTTTACAGTTCCATGGGTTCCTGGACAGATGCCCCAGCATGGAACGCGTGCCACGTTTTCCGGTCGTACAGGCCACGTGATCACGTGAGGTTCCAGAAGTGTGTTCCAGAAGAGGTTGCCGAAGTGGATAGTCCGCGCTCCTACTGTGTGTTTCTTCGTTCACCTCCTTTACATTGCGCTGTTTTTACCTTTTACACCTGGGGTTAGCTCTGTTCCAGTGGCCAGCATATGTACTAAACAAGAAGGACGGGATGTTCATACAATGGAGGCTGACACAGGCACTGTGAAATCCGAGGACAATTGCCCATCCGGAATGTGACGGACTTGTGAATTGCATGGCTTTACGGTTTTTCTGCTGTTTGCCATTTTTCGCATGGCGTTGAGGTTAGCAAGCAATGACAGTTTGCACACGTTTGCCAGTATCCACTATTTCAAACCTTTAGGCCTGGGATCCAGCCGTAGATATAACTTTTCATCCCCATTATTGCTTAAGGTACAATCCCGAACCCGTCACAACATTCAAGACCAATTGAGGCCGAAGGCACAGTTCATATCTAGTATAGGAGACATTCAATTGTCGAGGCGCAACGTTTCAAAGCCACACCCATAAAATGCCATTTCTATATAGCCCTCAGTGGCTAACTACGTTCGCCGCGACTCCATGATACCATGCCCTGTATATCCTTTCTTCTCTCACTCTCTTTCTGAATCCCTAATGTAGTGACCTTGTCTATGATCTGGTATCGATTTTCTTGACCTTCAGAAGTCTTGAACCAAAGACTTGGTGGGAGACAGACAAACACTGACTTTCGCCACAGAGCGTAGAGCACGATGTGCCTCAAGGCCTACTTATATACGGTGTTCTGACTATTTAGACCCCCGCGTTACCACAATTGCCGTGACAGCTGTTGCTTCCATCGAGTTGCGTTAGGTTATCAGGCGTCCTTGAATACAAAACAGCGTTGTTTCTCGGACAGCTCGCTGCTTTGGTTCTTTCTTGTTGCGAAGTAGAAGTTAGGTTAATGCTATTTCTGTCTGTAAAAGGTACTGACGAGCTCAGTACATCTTCACTCGAATACGTTCTAGCTAGAAGCAGGTACCCAGCTGTGCTTCTGATGGGCAGCAGAAAAAAAAATAATTGGAACTAAACTATTATGATGATGACGATGATGATGAATTTCGGCCCAAAATGCAGGGGATAGATATTCTCACTTTCATTTAATTCAATCGCATACACTCCCGCGCTTGCACTTTCACGTCAAACAGTTTTCACTGGGTGATGGCTAAATTTTTCTTCCGCTTCAAATCTTACGCGGCAAGGGCATGCTAACAGCGAAAGGGTGCGGTAATGCGGTTCGGAGAGCGGCCTTACGACCTGCCCGCGGACTGATTCCCTTTAGCCTTGGAACGACTCGTCGGCGGGAGCCTCGTGACGTTTGCGAGAGCGCGGTTTTTAAATATAGAAAGTCGCGTACGTACTCCACATCCCGGAGCAAAGCGCGACCTGCTCGTAAACGTCGAGGAGGATGCGACCCTGACGCGACAAGCCGCGGTCTTGTTTTTGGTGCAGATGAAACGCCGCAGATGCCTGCCGAATACGGCAGCCGCACTGACAGCACGCATCTCTGTTTCGTCGCAGAAAAAGGCGTACATCTCGTGGATGTGTGCGCACGTACAACACATGTCCTTACCGGGAGGTATATATACTGTCGAAAGGCAGCGCCAACACTTCAGTATCAATAGAAAACAAAATAAATAAATAAATAAGTAAGTAAGTAAATAAATAAAGATAGATGAAAGAAAGAAAGAAAGAGAGAGAGAGAGAGAGAGAGAGAGAGAGAGAGATTTTGTAATGCTGTAGAGCACACTTGGAGCCCTTGCTCTCTTTGTTCGAGTGTGTTCGGTGCAGAAGGAACTTACGGTTCGAACGAGGAACTATTGGACTCGGCACACCATCATGCACAGAGGACGAGAGATTTTTAATAGTGAATAGACCTTTTTATTCGCTCGCTGCGTCATCCTCGATTTAGGTTTGACCCTCTTCCTAAGCCTCTAGGTTTCTGCTCCGTAAGTAAGTACCGGCAAGATGCAGCTCAGATTTACGTACCCGTCAACGCCCCCCCCCCCCCCCTGATGGTCTCAATTTCTGGAGCCATTCACTACAGCGTCTATTATAATAACATCGTGATCTTGGGACGTTAAACCTTAACAATTATTATTAGCTCTGTATCTGCCTTTGTAGCATCTGTAGAGTTTCGCTTCTTGCTAACCAAGCTCGATTTTCAGCCGCTGTGGTGGATGGCATTTAACACGAGGCCCACATAGCACGAAAACCAACACTCAAGCAAGGAAACAACAGCATATAGTTAACTACACGAGTAACTAAAATTTTGCTGGATTCGCGCGACACTTATAGGCATGCGCGGAAAGCAATTCGCTCTCTTTTTCTCTTCAGAAGAAAAGAAACGGAAATGAGATTCTATAGAGCTGCATTTGTTCTTGTGGTAAGCCAGCGTGACTCTTGCCGTAGAAGCAGAATAAAAGTTGAAATCAAGGAACACGTACAAGCTAGCCCACGAAGCCTAGACGTCGCTTCGATAGGCGGAGGCCTGTACTCTGCGAGTATATATATATCGTAATATCGAAAAGGAACGACGACGCAGAGATGACATCCAACACGCGCGCTCCTCAAAGAACCATGGAAGACGACGAAACCCTCTCTCCACGATTCCTGCTCGGTTATTGCGACCTTCGGCTTTTTACCGTCATACAGGAGAGGAGTGCCTACCAGTCCAGTCTGCGTCGAAAAGACAAAAAGAAAACGGAATAAAAGATCTACTCCTCGAACTGCACCGCTATTCCGAGTCCATTGTCTCGAAGTAACGCTGGCGGCAGCGGAAATTGCACTCACCTGGCACAGCGTGCCGTTCCGTAGGCGTGTCCTGAAGACGCCGTAGTTTTAGCGAGAGAAGAGGCCCTATACCGAAAAAAAAAAAAGAAGGCGAGCAGCGTAGATGTACTTGGTGCTTAGAATAGCTGCTTAGACTAAGAACAGTTTTAGACTAAGAACAGTAAAGTCACGTCGCAGCGGGAAGTGCTTAGTGGTTTCGGGTTATGGCAGGTTTTGCGAAAAGTTATTGGAATCGCGCCACGCACATATATGTGCGACTCTTGCGCCCTTGACGAGGGTATTCTGCAGTGGGTTGCGTTTTTTTTTTTCATTGGTATTGGATGGTTCGTGGGGTTTGACGACGTCCTGATTTGACGCACACGCTCCGAGAGACGATGGAAACTTGTTTTAATGTTTGGCCAGCTGGGTCTTTCCACAGAATACGTATGGTACAGGAGCGTTCGCTATATGCTTTCTGTACTTTTATCTCAGGTTGAAGGTGCGCACACGGGAAGATGACGAAGAAAAAGGAGCACAAAATAGGTGCTGACTAGCAACTAAACTTTATTGGGAGACGACAAGTACATGAATAAACGATGCATATCGTAGCTGCGTTTGGCTAACGTATCGTGCTACACTGCAGTTGCAGGTCAGCGCCTGTTCTGTGCTGCTCTCTCTTCGTCCTTCCCACGTGCGCACTGTTTCAACCGAAAGATGAACGCCCACCAACTCACACTGGTTTCTATTCTTATGCTGTTTATTTCTATGCTACTTTCCATAGTTTATAACGTAATATGTAAAAGGATTTCACTGTCTTGTCGAAGTGCGGTCCCGATAGCCACGGATCGAGTCCACAAGATCTTGCTTAGAATCAAAAGTCGAGAGCCATTGAGCGGCGCAATGGCTCTCGACGGGTAGATTGTTGGTCTTGTAACATGTTCAATAAACTCAAGCGCAACAATCAGGTCGATGGCGACGGGACAGGGAGAACACACGTTCGCGCTAACCTTCAACAGTGATATTATTACAAGTCGGATCACTGACTATATACGTGAAAATGACAGTTAGGCATGCGCAGATGTGGCGGCATTAAAAAAAATACAATGCTTTTTCTAGATGACGATAACAATGCTGCCGCATAATTATTATCATTATCCATAAAGGAACATGTCATTTCTCGATGTCACCACATCTCGCCGTTTTCACGTATATACTCAGTGATCCGGGTTACAATAAATCATTGTTAAAAGTTATCGCTCGTATGTGCTCTCCCTGTCCCGTCAGCGTCCATTCCATTGTCACGCTTGACTCTATTGAACACGAAAAATATACTTCGATTCATGAAGATGAGTATGTCCTGAACAACATGGAGATGCAATTCTGGGTAAAAGTTTGTAGAGATAAGTCCTCTCTTTTCCGCTCTGTTTGTCGTGTAAACGTAGTGAAAGAGAGCCAACAAAACTCGTTGCAGGGCTAATCGTTTCATAATCTTAAATACTCGATAACGCGGATTCAACACGAAACTGAGGAAATGGATCAGTGTTCCTTTTCTGTATACCGTGTTGAATCTGAGCGATCCAGTATCTATAGGGCAATAAGCGTTTATTGCTTGCTATTTTGCAACAGTTAGGCGTTTGCGCGCTGTCAACTAGGCCACGCAGCGCAATGCTATATTTAAGGCTTTTGCGGAGAAAACTCTGCGCGAGAGGGTTTTATTCCTTCTATCCGTGGTGGTCTATTGTGGCTAACACGCTCGGCTGCTGACCCGCATGGCAGATCGAGAGGTCGAATCCCGGCCACGGCGGCCTTAATTTCGATTGCGTCGAAAATGCTTGAAGCGCGTGTTCTTAGATTTAGGTGAGCGCATGAAGAACGCCGGATGGTCGAAATTTCCGGAACTCCCCCCCCCCCCCCTACACGTCTCTCGTGATCACATCGTAGTTTAGGAATGTAAACCCCAGTGTTTATTACTGTTATCATTCTTCGCTGTGTTCATAGTCTACACTCCTCGAGAACCAAATTTGAAGAACATTTTCGAAAAACGCGCGTCTCAAAAAACAATAAAAAGAGGGTCGGGAAAGATAGGTGGCATGCATACGCACTTCCCCCCACGTGGCCACCACTGTTCACGAAACGTGTACTACCAGCACAGTCAATCAAATTAGATGTTTTCACGCATTTAGCCCTCCGACATCGTTTGTGGTCGACTGTATACTGCTATATATACTCCAGCAGTGATGACATATACGCGTGATAACGATCTATAACGCGCTTGCGCAACCATGGTCCGGCCACCGTTAGAGTGATGATGCACGCCAGAACCCGCCGCGCAGATGATATAACGACCGAGCAACGACAAAACGGCGTTGTACGTAAATGCTTGATGACAACATCGGTCCTGCGCGGCCGCGCGTACGACGTCGTCTCGCCGTGACGTGTAATATCTGCGTTACGCAACGGGAGGCCTATACGCGTCGAGCACATTCGTTGAGCGCGGTAGTTCGTGATGGACCCCTTCTTGAACCACTTTCCCGAAAGAAAGCACCAAAAAAAAAAAGATGGGGGAGGATAAAAAGGGGTAAAAGAGGGATTCGAAAGGCTTTAACAAACACCCCCGGGTTACGTACATAAGAGTTTCTTCTGAGCCGCCTTTGCTTTCTCTCTTGTAATCATCGCTTTTGCACTAGTTAAAAAACAAAACAGAATCTTCCTCTTTCTACGAATCATTCATTGAGGCTACCTATGGCAGCTTATGACAGGAGGCAAATACTTATGGGCAGTGATGAGATGGATGCATCAGTGATGAGACGAAGTGGTGTTAAGCATTAGAATGGAGGTAACAACTACACAACACAGATGTATTTAACGTGCAACCTAAAAGCCTTGCCTCTCCCGAAGAACTGTTACGTACGGCCACTGCATGGCCTGGGTACTTTATCTCCCGAAATGTTCGTTTTAATTTTATGTTGAGCGGTGCAATGTAGAGGGGCTCTGTCGTTCATTCACACACATGCAACCGGCTAAAAGATGCATGCAGCGTGTGTGTGGCTGAACACTCGAAGTCATTACGCAATTGTGAATTACATGCCAAAAGCAGAAACAAAACACCGATAAAAGATAACCGTCACAAGTGCAATGCTAAAAAAGAAAACACTGTTGACCTGAGGAAGTTAAAGTATCACTACTGGAACTTCAGTGCTTGACTTGTGTTGTTGTTCATTTCCTTACTGCAGGCTATTCACTTCATTTCTGGAGACGGGGGCATTCATTATGCTGTGAGAAATGGGCCACTCGTGGTAACGTCGACGACGAATAGTGCACTCGTTGGATCAGCGCAGTCCCTTCAATCAACAATATAGACATTGGCTGCTTCATTATCAATATAACGACCCAGGAAACAATGGGCTTCCGCACTGCGTTGACTTGACAACGCAGGCATACCAGACAGAGCAGGCGCGCACAGAGAAGGCAATTTCGGGGTGCATTTGCCGCTTACGCGAGTGCGACCGCATATATACGAGCTGATGTGTGCGCAATGGTGACATAGGCCGTTTGGCTTAATGCACTGACAGAGCGCGGAAGGTGAGAAAAGAGAGAATTAGAACGCCGCGACTGTATAATATCAACTAGGCGTTTTTCTGCTGCTGCGTCCGTTTATGCAAGCCTTAACGAATGCGAAACGTTTTTGCGTCTGAACGCGCGACAGCGTTTCCAGGGGTCGCACGTGTTTTCGGGCAAAGCAACGGCGAAGAGAAGGACGGGAAGATAGACGCTTGAACGTGCAGTCAAGTTACACAACAGGGACAGCGAGACATAACAGCAATGGCGATCCAGAATGTCACAATCTGCTCCTTTTCCCAGACAAATGGAAATCGGGTCTTTCTCGCTTGCGCTTAGGGAACCGGAGTGGGAGAGGGGTGCGCGCGCCATCACGGGCGGCCGTAAATGAACGATGACTGCGCTTTATGCGTCGGCGGAGGGCAGCGTATCGTTTGTCATTTGCACTGCTTGCGTAGCTCGCGTTGGCGAGCCAAATAGCGCGCTTCCAGTCATCCGGGCTCGCGTTCAGCGCTCGAGCAGCAGCGAACAAAAGCGCCGGCGTACGCATGCACACACTGGGCAAAACAAAGCGATGTACAGAGAGCGAATCAGCCAACCAAGACGTGCTGTGAAGGTCCCCTCTTTCTTGCCCATCTTTCTCTGCCCACTCTGTTGCCTTCTTCGCTTTGTCGCATTCTGCCCTTCCCCTCGCATTTCTTCCTCTCCCTCTGGCGAGCAGCGCGAGTCGAGGCGTGCCGGGGCACGCGCCAGAGGAGAGCCCGAAACGCGCTAATTAACGGCGAAGTAGCGTACTCGTCCGTTCGGCGCGACGTAGTTATGCAAAAATTTGCATAATTGACTTGGCCAGAGGCGATCGATTCACGGCAGACGCGCTCTTCAGTTAAGCGTGTTCATGCCCACAGCCGGTGTATGGCACACATTGGCACCCCCCCCCCCCCCCCCACACACATTCTGACCATACCCCTCTTTACTTCCGAAACACTCGGACGAAGACAATGGATGGAAGGAATCGCGACCCGCTGGATAGAAGACGACGGAGAACACGGGCCAGGGTGCCGACAGCCACTCTCTTTCTCTCTCTTTGTCTCCATCCCATAAGTCTTTCTCTCGTTCAAACACACTCATTCTCACTCGCTCTGTCATAACCAATACGGAAGAAGTTCAAGGGCTGTGTGCCTCTGCGGAGAGCGAACGGTTGACTTCCACCGAAGCGCCTTTCGGTCAGCTTCAAAGCATCCCCGGGCACGCGCCGACTTGGCGCATGTTGATCAGTTTCCTTACACTCAAGATACCCGCACAACCGGTATGCCTTAATTGTGCCAGAGGGGTGCGTAGTGCGGGATTATTGTAGCTGTACTGGCAGAAGCCTACAGATTCATTCGATTAGAGAGATTTAAAGTTTAATAAAAATATCCGAGGTTTTACGTCCTAAAATCACGATGAGATTATGAGAAACGCCATAGAGCGGAAGGCTCCAGAAATTTTGACCAACCGGTGTTTTTTTTTTTTACATGCACTGACATCGCATAGTACACGGGCTTTTAGAATTGGTCTCTGCTGATATGCGACCGCCGGGGCCAATATCTAAGCACCCGACCTTTGGGACAGCAGCCGGGCAGTGTAACTACACAGCACCGCGCAGGGCAAGCTTAAAATACGACAGTTCTGCAAGGTCTTAAAGGTAGCGATTACCGTTAGAGTGCGTTTATGGGATATTAGCGGTGGCAGCTGCGGAAACAAAGAGAAGTTTTTCTGCAAATTGCGTTGGCGAGCTAGTTCATGTGAGTTTATGGCGTTGTTTAACCGAGAAAAAAAAAAAGGCGCTATGGGAGAGCCAGCAGACCAGAACGCTTGTTTTTCCATGAGAAAGTGACAACATGAATGAGCGTCGGTGTTTTGTCTTGTTCGTAGGATCGTACTTCGCGCTAAAAAACCACCAAAGACACCTTGATGTGCAGTAATGTGTGGAATTAAAATTATTCTATATAATGCCTCACTGCATTTCGGTCATCTTAATGACTAGGTGGTCGTAAAGAATAAAAAAAGGCTGACATGTGTGCTTGTTATGCAAAGAAATGTTAGAAATGGTGACGAATGCTTCCACTCGGTTAAAAAAAAAGAATGAAAAAGAAAAGGAAGACGGTGTTTTGTATTGAGTGTTGGGACAACCACCGCGTCACTAGTCACACATTGAGATGACGCTTGTTAGCTGGAAATGCTAGATGCCCATGTGCTTAGGTTTAGGAGCATGTTAATCAAATGCAGATGGTCGAAATTTAGCGGAGCAATATATTACGGTGTGTCTCATAATATTATAACGGTTTGTACATGCAACATTCCCCCACATATTATAATTGGAGCCCCACTTTCATTGGCCGAAAGACGGACACTTCCGGAAGAAGAAAAAAAAGAAAAAGAAAGTGCGTGCATAAACTGCAAACAGGGCATTAATAAATAAATTACGCAGTACCAGTGTATTTTTATTGTGTTTGGCGGGTAGTAGATTTTACAAACTTTGAATTACACAAAGGTATTATACATCTTAATTTAACGTAACACCGGTGTCTACATTTGAATCAGTCATGGGCGAAAAGGATAGTGGTGGTCGTGATAAGTTTTCAGGCGGGTAAGGATTTCTACATAATTGCTCCTGCAATTTTCCTTGCAATTGTGAAGCAACAGGTAATCGATTCTGTATCCACTCTTGGAGTACGTAGATGCAATTCGTTACCACAATTTTATAATGTAAACCACTGCGTCGTTCAAGTAGGGCCAAAGGCACGCCGTTTTTCCCTAGACTGGCTAAACTCTCTGCCACTCCTCCTCCACTCTCTCTCCTCTCAAACGTTCTTTCGACCTTCTCGAAACACAAGACGCCGTGCAAAATAATGCACTGACTTCGCCGCACAGCGCAGAAGTCAATGCTACGCACAACGACCATCGTCACACATCACTATCGGCAGGGTAGTAATAAATGTTTTATATAACAATGCAAATTGACGCCCTTCCAGCTTCTCCAGCTTACGCGTCAGCGGTTTCCGAATCGAAGTGACCGCTTTGTGCGAGAAAAGAAAGAACCTTGACTCGGCGAAACCGGCAGAAAACAACTTCATGAGCTTTTAAAAAGCAGGCTACCGGTGGCGGCGGCGGAGGCGCGATGTTGAACACGTGAAACTACAGCCACGACAGCCGGGCCGACATGATACAAATTAGGTTCTCGCCGGCAGCAAGCAGGCGAGGCTTTAATTAGAGCGGCCCGTCTAGCACGACAGACTGCAAGCCGGGAAGAGCATAGAAGAACCGGTGCGAGGTGTTGGCCGCAGCCGACGCTGCACGGCAGGTAAGACAATTAAACTGATGGCCGACGTCGCGAAGCCAAATGTCGTGCACGGGTTAGGGCGCCCCGTTTTCGAGTTCTCCGCTGCTGTCTCTTTACACTGCGCCCGACGGCGGGAGTGGTTTGCTTCGGAATGCCTCGGCGCGAAATGCGGTCTGCGGTGAACAAAGAGTTCGTTTTCGCGCCTCTATTGTTCGCGCGACGAGCGAACAAAATGCGCGCATCCCGTTTGCTCACCGAGGTGGCCAAGTCTGCGGACAGGTCGACAAAGAGGAAATCGCACGTGTGACTAAGACAAAAAAAAAAAAAGACGTCGCGGAAATGCACACCTCCGAATTGCACTGTGCGCCACTCCCGCGGGTTTGCTGCCCACGCGGCACGAGCGTGTGTATTCTGAGAACGTGAAATGTGTGATCCTTTTTGTCACAACGGTATTAAGGAGCGCGCTATATACTATAGCTAAGTATAGGGTGACATCAAATACCACCGTGAATGAGGGCCTGCTGTCGGTAAAACCATGCGTTAGAATCGATGCGAAAACAATTCGGCAATGCATTATCTAGAAGAACGTACGTTTGAACGACATGCGAATGATCGAGTTTGGTGTTGTGTTGCCCGCCGATTCGTCACAGTCAAGTAATAGGGGTCACGTTATTGGTTAGTACAATCAATCAATCAGTCAATCAATCAATCAATCAATCAATCAATCAATGAAGTCAAAGTCTGTAGGTGTGAATCGTTTCAAGCAAATCTGAAAGCTTCGGGGTTTTCGGGAGAGAGAACATACGGCGTTAATTCGAGAGATAGACGGCATAAGGTATAAAAAACTACAGCGATCTTTTCACATACATAGTGTGGTACTCAATTTACATTGTGCGACGTTGATGCCCCAATGCAATTTATGCGTCTTCACGTGCCAAAATGAGAATATGATTACAATGCGGCCGTAGCGGGGTTTCCGGGTTACTTTTTGACCACCTGGGGTTGAATAACTCACACCCAAATCAAAATGCACAGGTGTTATCGCATCTCGTTCCCGTTCAACCACAAGCACCGTGACCGGGTATCGAACCCGCATCCTCGAGCATAGCAGTACTACACCTTACTTGCTGTGCTACCTTGGCAGGCGAAGCAGATATCGCGACGGTGTTTGTGGGTCCGAAGCACTTAGGTAACAACGCATAACACAAAATACACGTTACGCCCTTTTAAGCGTCCGCGAAGGCGGAGCTAAATAAAGTTTAACCGAAACTGCTCCGCAATATACACAGTGCGCAAAAGTGCATAAAGACACTCCCTAAGCGTCATAACCAAGGGCAAAGAGCCTTCCCTCATTGGAGGACCCACTCGGTAAGAAGGTGATTATGTGCACTCTACTTCTCTTACTCTTCTTCTGACGGCGATTTCTCTATAGAGCCCTTACTTGATTCAGCATTTCAGTTGCGACTCGGAGCCGAGCACCGATAGACTGACCAAACTAGCATTATACAACATACATAACCAGTACCATGAACGGAAACGGGGCACCAAAGTGCTGAGTTAACGTCATTTCAAGAGGCTTCGATGTGGGTCACAACAGAGACAGCTGCATGCAGCACTCCACTTGTACCGCACACAGTAGGAAGAAATATGAAGGAGCAGCCGACCATGTAACCGCAGCTTCTGAACGACGCAGTGCCGCCGCCTTGGGCACCATGCTTCCGAATCAC